>NC_056746.1:86863852-86873852 GCF_019279795.1 Protopterus annectens | reverse complement strand
TCGTTAATAATCCCTGCGAGGCAGTATCTTCCCAATCTCTAATGGTCGTTAATAATCCCTATGAGGCAGTAGTTCCCATTCTCTAATGGTCGTTAATAATCCCTGCGAGGCAGTAGCTTCCCATTCTCTAATGGTCGTTAATAATCCCTGTGAGGCAGTAGCTTCCCAATCTCTAATGGTCGTTAATAATCCCTGCGAGGCAGTAGCTTCCCATTCTCTAATGGTTGTTGTTAATCCCTGCGAGGTAGTAGCTTCCCATTCTCTAATGGTCGTTAATAATCCCTGCGAGGCAGTAGCTTCCCATTCTCTAATGGTCGTTAATAATCCCTGCGAGGCAGTAGCTTCCCATTCTCTAATGGTCGTTAATAATCCCTGCGAGGCAGTAGCTTCCCATTCTCTAATGGTCGTTAATAATCCCTGTGAGGCAGTAGCTTCCCAATCTCTAATGGTCGTTAATAATCCCTGCGAGGCAGTAGCTTCCCATTCTCTAATGGTTGTTGTTAATCCCTGCGAGGTAGTAGCATCCCATTCTCTAATAATCGTTAATAATCCCTATGAGGCAGTAGTTCCCATTCTCTAATGGTCGTTAATAATCCCTGCAAGGCAGTAGTTTCCCATTCTCTAATGGTCGTTAATAATCCCTGTGAGGCAGTAGCTTCCCAATCTCTAATGGTCGTTAATAATCCCTGCGAGGCAGTAGCTTCCCCATTCTCTAATGATCGTTAATAATCCCTGTGAGGCAGTAGCTTCCTATTCTCTAATGATCGTTAATAATCCCTGTGAGGCAGTAGCTTCCCATTCACTAATGGTCGTTAATAATCCCTGCAAGGCAGTAGTTGTTGGGCATCCAAAACAGGAAAGTTCAGAATACATTGAAGCACTGAAGTACCAAAAAGGCTGAACTGCAACAATCATCATTCAAACAATAATACTTATTAAAGGTCAAACAAGAAACCAAATGACTGAAGCATAAAGATTTACAATGGACACATGTTTAAGTAGGCACTAGAAACAGCCATGCCACTTGCAGAGCCACATTCACTACGTAGAACTAGAGCTGAAAGTGAATGACTAGGATGTGAAGGACACTCTCATTTATTTTACACAAGGAAAGAGAGAAATGGATGAGAGTCGACTGGTTATTAACTACTTTTGCATCATATTTGGTAGGAAATCCGCCATAGTTGTAATGGATGCCTGATCCTCTTTAAAAACAAACTCTGGTCCCCTACAAGAAACAACCTAACACTCCCAAGATCCTAGGAGAAGATCTGATGATTACTACATATTCTGAGAAATGGATTTTAGAGCTGCTAAACTAGTCATATCAAATGAAAGATGGATAAGCTTGTCAGTCATGAACAGTATGAATCTGGGAATGTGTTCTTCAAAAGAGGACAGAGACGTAGAATACCTTTAACTGACTACATAGGTTTATAGGTGTGTACTAGGCTAATTGCCCTGAAGCCTGTACAAGCCTAGCCCATAGAATTACCCTGGCATTGTGCCACCTAACCTTAGTTCCCAGTGACCCCCCAGAGTGAATTTTCTATTTCCCATACACTCGTCAAAATTTCTCTTGAAGAGGGCCAGTGAGGCACTCCGCTTGACATGTAATGGAAGTCTATTCCATAGCATGGGCAGTCTCTGGGTTATGAACCTGTCCCTCCAGCATGTTCTGTTGATTGTGGTAATGAGGTTGATGTCTCTGGAGCGTGTGGTGTGGAGGGATTGGGATTTCTTCAGATTTAGCATTTCTAACAGAGCTGGGTCAGACATGGCTTTGTAAATCGAGCAGAAATTTCCTCTATTTATTTTATTTATTTTTTTATTTTACATTTGTTGACCAGGCTAGTCTAACTGGATACATGTCCATTTTCAGTAGAGGCCCGGGGAGAAAAGCTCCAAAATCAAACTAATGCAACAGAAATACAAAGCAGTAAAGCAACATAAAACTAACAATGTTACATACAATGTTACATACAATATTGCTGTAGGCTAAACAGTTTCATAGTTTAGTACTAGGCTATCTGCCCTGGGGCATTTATAAGCCTAGCCATAGTGATGTGGCTTTCGCCACCCCATGTAATGGTACAAAAGTGTACAGAATAGATTTAGAATACTGTGCCTCTGTCTAGTAGTGACACAGTGAAGACCCCCTTACATAATAGAATTAGTTTACTGTGCCTCTGTCTAGTAGTGACACAGAGATGACCCCCGGGGTAAACCTACGATCTCCCATCCACTTGTCAAGATTTCTCTTGAAGAGAGTCAGTGAAGGGCTCTGCCTAACATGAACTGGGATTCTGTTCCAGAGTATGGGAAGCCTCTGAGTTATGAATCTGTCCCTCCAGCATGTCCTATTCATATTTGTGCTGAGGTTTAATTCTTTAGCTCTCGTGGTTCTGATGGATTTGGATTTTTTGAGGTGGAGCATGTCCATCAATTCCTGATTGGACATGGCCTTGTACGTCAGGCACAGATCACCTCTGAGTAGGCGGTATGCTACTGAATAGAGCTGGAGTTTCTTTAGTCTGGCAGCATATGACATATGTTGGAGACCCTTGATCCTCTTGGTGAGGTACTTTTGGGGTCTCTCTAGCTGTTGCAAGTGCCGGGTGAGGTACATACCAAATGGGGCATTGTACTCAATCATAGGCCTGATAAGGGAGGAGTACAGGGGTACAATGACCTCCTTCGATCTGGATGTGAATCCCTTCATGATAAGGCGGGCAAGGTAGAAAGTCTTTCTAACCACTTTGGCAATGTGGGTGTCAAATGAGAGGTCACTATCGACTTGGGTCCCCAGGTCTCTGATTACTTTTTCCGTACTCAGTGAGTTACTGTCTATGTGATAATTTGTGGGTACTTTGTTTTTCCCAAAGGGGATGAGCAATATTACAGCACCACCCAGTGGCTGGAGTAACAAAGTGCATGTTCCATTCTTGATTAAAGCATATGACCAGTGACATAAAAATGCCAGAGGTGTAGATATTAAGTCATATTTTTAAAGATAAAAATCAAAGCTCTGGAAGTAAGCCATTATATGACATACTTATTACAAGGTAATAGACCAATACCATAGTCACTATTTGTGAATGCATATCATAGTGTAAAAAAGCAGAAAATATATAGCTTTGATTTTTATCTTTAAAAATATGACTTAATATCTACACCTCTGGCATTTTTATGTCACTGGTCATATGCTTTAATCAAGAATGGAACATGCACTTTGTTACTCCAGCCACTGGGTGGTGCTGTAATATTGCTTCCAGGTAATCAGAGACCAGTATAAATGCAGGCTGCTTCTTTTCATTCAAAAAAACTTTATTGTATTCATTGATAAAGGCTGAATAGCCGAAACCGGTCTGGATTTGAAGGAATTATAAATAAATAATCATTATTTCTTCATTACTGCGTGTTCACTATCGTTTTTTGCTGGTCGTTGGTGGTTTACATTGTTGGCTTGACCCTGCATGCCATCCTTGCAGAGCGTATGGTTGTTTGCTGTGATTGTTTGACACACTGATTTATTGAAGTATGTGTTGCATGTGTTATGTTTTGAGGTGGTGGATTTTTGGGTGTCTGCTTTGGGAGCCTCTGTTGTTTTGGTAATTTTTTTGTTAGAGCCTCTGAGTATGTCTTTGTGTTATGTGTTTGGTTTGCAGTTGTGGTAGGTCTATGTGGGACTGGGTTTGCTGTGTGTGTGGTTACAGTCTCCTCCTGTCTGGTCTTGCCAGTCCTGAGTTGAGAGAGTTCAGCCTCCAGTTTGGCTATATAGTTGCATCTCTCGCATGTATTTGTGTTTGTTGGGAGGAGGAGAGGGTTGTCTGTGTACATGAGACAATTGTAACATTGTCTCAAGATTCCCAGATTAACCAGCTGAACCGGAGAGGATGCTAGTAATCGACCACTCGACATGCTAGAATATTATAAGGGAGTGCTGTGACTTTAAGGGAAGTGGGTACTCACAGAGGTGGTAGGTGGATGTAGTGCTTACTTTAGTTAGAGAGTGCTTACTTAGAAGAGAGGTTTTGAGAACAAGTGCTAGGCTTATAATAAAGCAAGTAGACTGATTATTATAAGAGTAGAGCTTTCTTAAGGGAAAATCTGAAGAGCACACTTGGCGGAGCCAGAAAACGTTTAACCTTGTTTAACTGGCGCTGCGCTATGCGCACAATCGCGCAAAGCCTTGCAAATGCGGATTTTAAACAGGGAACTTCAAAAGAGCTAGAAATGGTCCAAAAAAAACAATTACTACAAGCTCTTGTGCTGAGGTCACTCCTTCAGGGACAGATAGGCTGCTCAAGGCTCCCCACTCCCACTGGTGAGCAAAGAAACTTCCTTCTATCCAAGTAAGGCAATGGACAAGACAGGAACTACACCACAGCCCAGAATACAGCAAAGCCTGTATACTGGTCTAAACTAGTCGAGGAGAGGCGGGAAAACAAGGATGTTTTTGTTTTTTTTTTTTTGTTTTTGAGATAGAAAGCACACAGAAATGCAGGAAACAGTAATAAATAAGTTACACAGGCTAGCACACTTTACTGGGCAGCCTCAATAGTTAAATTTAACAAACAAACAACTTTCGACCAATTTTCGACCAAATGTAACTTTAAGTGCAGATAATATATAATGCACCAAACAGCTAAAAAAACAGTTTAAGCTTGTTCAAAGTAAGCAAGAGAAGGTATTTTAGGTAAAAAACAGGAAAAAATACTTAAATCAGGAAAGTAGATGCTTTTCTCAGTTTTCTACTGCTAGGACCACTCTGCAGGACCAAGAGGAGCTGTTTCTGTGTAGTATAGCCAGAAGAAAACGCTCAGAGGCGGAATTTAAATAGGGAACTTCAAAAGAGCTAGAAATTGTCCAAAACAACCAATTACTACAAGCTCCTGTGCTGAGGTCACTCCTTCAGGGACAGATAGGCTGCTCAAGGCCCCCCCACTCCCACTGGTGAGCAAAGAAACTTCCTTCCATCCAAGTAAGGCAATGGACAACACAGGAACTACACCAAAGCCCAGAATACAGCAAAGCCTGTATACTGGTCTAAACTAGTCGAGGAGAGGCGGGAAAAGAAGGATATATATATATTTTTTTTAAACTAGCATCAAAAGGAAAACGTGTGTGCAGGTTTTAGTAGTACAGTAGTTCTAGAAGCATGTATCTGAGGTTTAGAGGTGGACATTTGATTTGTAGGAGAGTAGGGAAGAAACAAATGATTCTAGCTAATCATTATGCCTGTTCAGAATTTTACACTTATATAACACAGTTGGCATACATACAAAACTGACAATGCACATGCCTGTATACAAAACTGACAGTGCACATGCCTGGAGCAGGAGTAGGGTTCCAAATTATGTACCATAGGGAGTTTCATGGAAAAAGACAAGACTAGAATATTAAAGTAGAGGAGGCTTTATATTCCCACTAGGAGGTTGTGGGGAGAGGGGAAAACAGTATACTATACAGTGTGTGTTAATCTGGGTTTGGGCATAGCTATTGTGCTTTAAGGAGTAATTTTAGTTGGTACTTGAAGCGTGGTAATGATGAAAGTAATTGTAAGTTGCTGGGGAGCCTATTCCAAATATTCCCCATGGAATTAGAGAAGAGGGAGTCTCCTGATTTATTATGGGATTTTTGGATGGTTACTAGTAATTTATTTGCTGAGCGAAGGGTACTAATATTTCTATAGGGAGAAATTAGGCTACTGAGAATAGGAGTATTGTTGGTATGAAAGAGTATCTTATGGTGATAGTAAGTTGATGAAATTGTAGCTGGTTTTGGAGTTGCAGCCATCCCCAGCTGTTTGAGATTTATACAGTGATGGGTTCTGAATGGTGAGCCAGTGGCAAATCTGGCAATGTTGTTATAGGAAGTTGCCAGTTTGTTTAGGTTAGATTTGGAAAGATTAGTACAAATAGGTGAGGCATTGAGGAGGGTAGAGATTAGGTGGGTATGGGCGATGGTGGTTCTGGTTTCAGAGGTAAGGAAAGATTTTATCCTATAGAGCGAGCCAAGTTTTCTGTTAACAGCTTTAATAGTAGTGTTAATGTCTGCATCAAAGTTAAGATTTTGATCAATTGTTAGGCCTAATAGTTTGGTGGCCGGGTCAGGTGCAATTACAGTACCATTGCTGGATTTAACAGTGAGATCAATGGGGGGGACTTTAGTGCTGGAGTAAATATCAGTAATTTAATGTTTTGGAGTTTAGTAGGAGGCAACGTTGTAGGAACCATTTTTCAACTGGGTTAAATACTGTCTGGGTGATGGTTTGGAGTTCAGCAGATGAGGTGGCCGAACACACTAGTGTGGAAGCGTCTGCATATTGTATGCAGGTGGCTTGAGGGATATTTAGCTTTAGATCACTGATGAATAAAGAGAAGAGGAGGGGTCCCAGGATGGAGCCTTGTGGGACCCCAAGAGTAACACGAAGAAGAGTGGAGAGGTTATTGTCCCAGCGGACAGCCTGCTGTCTGTGTTCTAAGTTGGAGTTGAACCATTGTAATGCCCGAGAGTGGAGTGAGAGTTGTTCTAGCATGTCTAGAAGTAATTGAAGGTTCACCATATCAAAGGCTTTTGAAAAGGTCTATGAAGAGTACAGTGGAGAGCTTGTTACGATGCTTGTTATTGCAGTCAGAGAAGGATAGTAGGGCAGTAGTGGTACTATAGAAAGGCCTAACGCCATGCTGACAGTCTGATAGTAGGTTATTTTGGAGAAAGTGATCAAGTAGATGGTGGTGGATGCATTTTTCCATTATTTTGGCTAGGGGGAAGGAGAGTAGGGTTATGGGGCAAAAGTTGGATATTTTGGTTGAGTTACCACCCTTATGAAGTGGAATTATATGAGAGATTTTCCAGAGAGATGGGATGGAACCTTCAGTAATGGTTCTGTTGATTAGTATGGATATAGGATAGGAAAGTACTTTTACTGGGATTTGCAGGTATTCAGCTGGTAGGAGATCGGCTGAGGGGGTACATGGTTTAAGTTTAGTCAGTAGGTTATACATGAGGGATGTAGGAAATGGATTTAATTGAAAGGTAGTGGGTGTGCTAGTCATGGGGAATGTGAGGGTTGAGATAACAGGAGGTAAGAAATTAGCAAGAGATTGTACAGTTTCTGTAAAGAAGGTATTGAAAGTGTCAGCAATCTCCTTAGGAGTGTTTAAGGAGAGACCTGAAGGGGTTGGAGTCTTGGAGTGGCCTGGGTGCAAAAGTCTATTTATAGCTGACCAGAAAATTTGTGGGCTTTGTTGATGCTTGCCTTGGAGTTTAAAATAGTAGTTTTTTTTTAATCATGGAGTATTGATTTTTTTATGGCATTTCTCAAGTGTTTGTAGTTTTGGTGATCAGTTGGGTTTTTAGTGTTTCTCCATTTAGACCAGATCTTATTTCTTAATAAGATTTTGAGTGTTGCCTCTAAGTAGGCGATATAAGACAAAGAATAGTTGGAGTTGTTTTTGTCTGTCCATATAGGACAAATGTTTAAGGCCTAGGGTCCTCTTTGTGAGGTATTTTTGTGGCCTTTCCAGTTGTTGCAGGTGTCTAGTGAGGTACATACCAAATGGAGCATTGTACTCGATGACTGGCCTAATGAGGGGAGAGAAGAGGGAGATAATGACCTCTTTCTCCCTGGTGCGAAACCCTTAGTAATGAGATGTGCCACATAGAAGGACTTGCTGACCACAGTGGCCATGTGGTGGTCAAAATAGAGGTTGCTGTCAACCTGTGTTCCCAGATCTCTTATCACACCTTCTGTGTTCAATGGACTACCATCGATGTGGTAATTCATGAGAACTGGGTTTTTCCCAAAGGGATAATGACATTTTTTGGCATTGAGCTTAAGGCCATGGTTCTGACACCAGTCGTCGGTCTCAGTGAGGCCTTTCTGTAGAATGCCAACACTGGTGAGTTAATAATAGCTCCCAACTTGCAAGTGTTTGCGAACTTTGTCAGCCAGAGTCCCTTCCTGTTGGCCTGCACTTCAGAGAAGTAGATACCAAACAGGAGAGGACCCAGGACTGAACCCTGTGGGACTCCACTAGTGACTGGTCGGCAGTCTGACTTGGAGTCCGCTACTTTCACACTGTGGGTTCTACCTGTGAGCCAGTTTGCAACCCACCTAGTGATATAGGGGTTGATGCCTAGCTTAGTGAGTTTTTCTATGATTCCTGAATGGGGAATGGTATCAAAGGCCTTGGCCAGATCAAGGTAGGCTGTATAACCACTTTGCCTTCATCCACAGCTCTAGTGATCGACTCAAAGAAGCTGACCAAGTTCAGCAGGCATGATCTACCCTTCACAAAACCAACCTGTGTGGGATCCAGAGTTTGGAGATTCCCTATATCCTTGTTTATTAGGACCATGATGATGTGTTCCATAGCTTTGCATATCAGACTAGTCAGGCTAATGGAGCAAAAGTTCCCAGGGTCTGCAGTTGCTCCTCCTTTGTGGAGAGGGATAACTGTAGTAGTGCACCATTCGGTAGGGACAAAGCCTGAGGTGAGGCTGTGATTGAAGACGGCACAGAGTTGAGGTGACAGTTCACTCTGTAGTTCATGTAGAACACAGCCAGGGATATTGTCAGGTCCCACAGAAGCTGTATTCTTGGCCTTGGACTGTGCTGTCTAAACCTATGCAGCAGCAATACTGGGTGCCTGGCAATCTACTGGTATTGTGACTGGTCCCTTAGGCGGGGAGAGAGAGGGGTAAAGTTGGCAGTGAATCTGTCAGCCAGTATATTGGCAATATATGTTGGCTCAGTATAGGAGGTACTATTGCGCAGTAGTTCAGAGCAAATCTTATTGCCATGGAGATTCTTTACATAATTATACAAGGCCTTGTGGTTATCTTTATTATCTGCTGTAATTCTGTTTTCATAGCTAGCTTTAGAGGATTTGATGAGGGATCTCAACTTTTTGTTGAGGCTGATAAGGGAGTTTTTCCAGTCTTGGGACTTCCCCTTATTCCGCATCACTTTCATCCTCCTGTTGTAGAGTTTGTTTATGGCAGGGGACCACCGGATTGGCTTCCTTTTTTCGGAGGAGAGCGTCTTGGTAAGCATAAACATGCAGTGCTGGTCTAGAGTCTTGCCCCCCTTGAGAACATTGCAAAATGCAGAAATAGATTACACAGGCCTCATCACAGTGCAGTTTCTGGGGTCACTTTCATAGAATGAAGTAGGACAGCACCACCTGCATGATTAATGACCAAGGTGGTACAGTCCACCCAAATGGCAAACCTCTTCTACTTAGATGAAGTCAAATGGAAAGTCTGCCAGCTGGAAAGTCTTGTGTGACCAAGGGATGTAAACCATGATCCATGCCCTGAGGTAGGGGCTAGTTGTTACCACAGATGTACAAGACTTTCCTGACTAGGATTCATAGTTCTGTCTGTAATACCTGGTACCCCTCTCAGCCAACAAGCAGCACAGAAAATAAGCTTTGGTCTTTATTTTTTTAATTTTGTGATCAGACTTTAACAGAACAGGAAAAGAAGGCATAAAGTCATCTCCTCCATTATGAGGGGGAGGATATATCTACTATCAACTCCTCTTTGCCTTAATGCAACAAAAATTGAGGGAGTAAGGCATCCTCATGAAGCACAATGGGATGTCTCTAAAGTTCCACATTCACAGAAGACTTTTCCCAAGCATATTCCCAAATCCTCAGTTCCACACAGGGATTAAACAGTGTCTGAAGGTGTCTGTCGTTTTGATTAATCTCTCCTGGGATGTGAAGATGAATCCACGATTCCCCTTGTCTATGGCCCACTGATGAACCTGTACTGTGTTTTGACAGAAGCGACAGCATGAGCATGCTCATCATTTACCATATGGCAGACTGCTTGTTTTAGGGAAATCAAGAGAGGTTAGTCTCCCAGCTCAAGAGGCTTTGCTTGATGTTGCACCTCAATTATATGGAGCTCTGTCTACAGGAAGGAACATTCCCTTTAACTGTGAAGGAGCCAAAGTGGAATCCTCAATCTGCCACTGAAGCCT
>NC_056746.1:86766352-86858852 GCF_019279795.1 Protopterus annectens | reverse complement strand
CCTTAGCACTAGACCCCCTTATACTGTAGAGAAGGACAGGGGTCTCTATTTGACCTTACCAGCCAATCAGTAAAACAATTCACTGTACCTATCCAGGCATGTCCAAAGGGCAGTTTCAGGTGTACTCTCCAGTCCAACCAGTGAATCTGGGCATTTTGAGGCAATGTTACAATTGCCTCATGTACACAGACAACCCAATCCTCCTTCCACAAAAAGCACTAATACATGTGAGAGATGCAATTATACAGCCAAACTGGAGGCTAAGCTCTCTCAATCCAAGACTTGACCAGGCAGTCAAGAGGAGAAGGGAATTACTTGGATCACACCACCAGTCTCACATAGACCCATGAAACCAGCACTGGCAAAAAACACACATAAATAAATGAAAACATACTCGGAGGCTCTAAATATAAATCTGCAAAAGCAACAGAGACCTCCAAAGCAGACATCCAAGCAACCTCCACCCCCCCCCCAACACAAACCATGAAACACATACTTCACAAAACCAGTGTGCCACACAATCACAGCCCTTAAGGCAAAATAACATACCCAACACACTAGTAAAAGGTGACTCTATACTCAGGCACACACTGACGTCCCACTCACTAGGCTGAACAAAGAAAAGGTTACTGTTAGCTGCCTGTCAGGTGCCAGGATCCGCCACATAACACAAGCACTCAGGTCACTCCAGAACAAGTACAAATATGACTCTGTCATTGTCCATGTTGGTGTGAATGACCGTACCTCCCTGGACTACATGAAAAGAGGCATGGAGGAGCTCTCTGATCATGTAGCCCAGGCCGGTATGACCCTGACTAGCATCCTGCCCTCACCAAGAATGATACCATGGTATAGAGAAAAAAATGATCAATTTCAATAATTGGCTAAGCTTCTGGTGTCATTCAAAGGGGATCCAGTGTCTGTCAGCCTGGGATGACATGCTCGACAAGCCACGCTGCTTCGCTAGAGACGGCTTGCACCCGTCAACCTTAGGCTTTTGAATACTGGCCAATGCTCTTGCCACCCCCCATTGTGCCTTTTTTAGGTGAGGCTCAAAAGACAAACCCACCACCGTAAATAGCACAAGTAACAAAAAACTGAGGGTAATGCTACTCAATGCCAGAAGTTTAAACCTCAAAATTAATGCACTCGAACACTCCTCAGTATGGAGAAAAATCGATATATGTGCAGTAACCAAAACCTGGTTTAAGGATCCAGAGAGCACCCCAGCACTAACAGGCTACAACTCATACCATACATTTCGGCCACAAAACCTGGGCTGAAATACAAAAGGCAGGGGAGTAGCCACATTCATCAAGATACCCACACCTCCAGGTTAGTGGCACAGCACGATGCTTCAGAGATCATCCTCGTGCAACTAACAATGGGCAAAATTGCAATTCAAATTATAGCTTACTACAGATCACCCACAATGTCCCAGGACCCTCACTCCGCATTCCTGGAAACACTGGGAAACATAAAGGTCCTACCAAACACCCTGATATTGGGTGATTTCAATTACCCAAACATTAACTGGGAGAACTACTCAAGTACAAACTCCCTTGCCCAACATTTCCTAGAATTTATAAACTCAAATGCCCTGGATCAACCAGTCAACACCCCCACCAGAGGTGACAACATACTGGACCTGGTCTTCACCAACATGGGCGACCAGTGTTCCACACCGGAGGTCAACCCCTCACTGGTTAGATCTGACCATAAACTAATCACTCTGGATATCCACATTCTGCCACCACCCCTGGTCAAAGAAAGCACCGTGAAAAACTTTTCAAAAGCAAACTTCACGTCACTTAAGACCAAGGTGGGAAGTTTCAAAGCCCCCATGCTAAAGGATAACGCTGTCCAAGCTGCAAAATCATTTACTAATGAACTCTATGGGCACCTACAAGAATGCATGGATTGTGCTATCCCAAACAAACCAAGACTCACTCCTCCAAGAAAAGGAAACCAGACTGGTGGACCCCTGCCGTAAACAAGCTATACAATAGAAGGAGGAAACTAGTACAGAAAAGAGCAAAATCTCAAGAAGGGAAGACATCCCTGATCAGTATCAGCAAGAAACTACGTTCCCTCATAAAATCTTCCAAGGCTAGCTTCAAAAGAAAAATTGCCATGGACTCCAAAGATAACCACAATGTATTCTTTAGCAATGTCAAAAATCTAAGTGGCAATTCTCAGATCTGCTCAGAGTTAGTGCAGAATGGCACAAAATACACTGAACCGACTGATATAGCCAACCTCCTGGCAGACAGGTTCAGTGCAAACTTCACCCCCCTCTCGCACCCAAAAGGGCCCATAACTATACCAGAAGAATGTAGTGCCTCTGAAATCACAGTCACGCAGGTTAAAACAGCCCTCTCCAAAGCCAAAAACACAGCATCAATGAGACCGGACAGTGTCCCAGGATGCGTCCTACACGAGCTCAAAGATGAATTAACCCCTCACCTAAACACAGTTTAAACTCAGTCTATCCACAGGCTAAGTGCCCACAGAGTGGCGCACAGCAACAGTTAGTCCACTCCACAAAGGTGGAGCCACAATGGACCCCGGGAACTATTGCCCTATAAGCCTGACTAGCTTGGTCTGCAAAGCTATGGAGCGCATCATCATGGATCTCATTAACAGAGACATTGGAAACCTCCAAAAACTGGACCTACTCAGTTCAGCTTTAAGGGCAGATCATGCCTCCTAAACCTGGTGGACTTCTTTGAGACAGTTACCCAGGCTTTAGACAAGGGAAAGGTGGTCCACACAGCTTACCTAGACTTCGCAAAGGCTTTCAACACCATTCCCCACTCAGGTATTATAGACAAGCTCACCAGCCTGAACATAAACCCCTACGTCACGAGATGGGTTGCCAACTGGCTCATGGACAGAACCCACATGGTAAGAGTTGCAGGAGCTAGGTCTGACTCTAAACCGATTACAAGTGGCATTCCTCAGGGCTCAGTACTAGGACCCCTCCTGTTCGGCATATACTTCTCAGGGGTACAGGCAAGCACAGGAGGACTATGGCTGACAAAGTTCGCAGACGACTGCAAACTAGGGGCTATATTTGACTCTCCGGCTGACACAGACATCTTCCAAAAGGGTCTCACTGACACAGATACCTGGTGTCGAAACCATGGCCTCAAGCTAAATGCCAAAAAGTGCACAGTCATCCCCTTTGGAAAAAACAAAGTACCCAGAAACTACCACATAGGTGGTAGCCCCCTAAATACGAAGACGTAATAGGGGATCTGGGGACCCAAGTAGCTAGTAACTTCTCCTTTGATAATCACATTGCCAAAGTGGTTAGAAAATCCTTCTATGTGGCCCACCTAATCACAAAAGGGTTTGCATCCAGATCGAAAGAGGTCATTGGGGCCCTCTATGCATCACCCATCAGAACCATCATAGAGTACAATGCCCCATTTGGGATGTACCTTACAAGACACCTGCAACAACTGGAAAGACCACATAAGTATCTCAGCAAGAAGATCACTGGCCTCAAGCAGATGCCCTATGCAGCTCGACTGAAGAAACTCCAGCTGTACTCAGTTGCATACCACCTACTCAGGGGTGATCTCTGCCTGACATACAAGGCCATGTCCAACCCAGAACCGATGGACATGCTCCACCTAAAGAAAACCATATCCCCTCAAGCCACATGCTCCAGGGATCTAAACCCCGCCACAACAATAAATAGGACATGCTGGAGGGATAGATTCCTGCCCCAGAGACTTCCCATGCTCTGGAACAAGATTCCAATCTACATTAGGCAGAGCTCCTCGCTAACCCTCTTCAAGAGAAACCTTGACGAGTGGATGGGAAACAGAAAGTTTACCCCAGGGATCACTTCAATGGCTCTGCTGGACAGAGGCACAGGGAACTAATCTAAGGGGGCGGCGAAAGCCAACACATTCTGGCTAGACTTATAAATGCCTTTGGGCAGATAACCTAGTACCTACCTATGAACTGAAATAGTTTCAAAGTACTCTCAGCCCAAGGTTCAACCTTATAGAATGGAGCTTCTGGGTTGTTTGATCTCTCTTTCAGCAACTGTCAGTGCTGCAAAGTAAAACTGCTGAAATCAACTTTAATTGCCAACGGAGTTTGCCCTTTACTCCACTGCTGTCCCCCTGTTAAGCACATGTGTGTGTATGTATGTATAATCTACACACACACACACACACACACACACACACACACACGGAAGTGTGAGGACAGGTATAGGGAGGATTTATCTCCTGCACATAGCTCTCAATTGTCCAGAGTTTCACTGAATACCCACATTTTTGTCTCATATTTTTGGTCTGTTGCTCATAAATTTTATGATTTTCTGGCAATTCACTGGGATGATCTGTGGATTGAACTAAATAAATGACATATGTCTGGGTTTCAGACTTCATATCATTCAAAAAAATGCATGCTAACCCAAATCCTGCTATTGTAACAACTTTCCAAGTTTATAAGATCACTATTTAAAATCTGTCATTATTTTTGGGTCCTTGCCCCCCCCCCCCCCCCCCCACACACACACACACACACATTTTGTCAGGTTATGTCCAGATTTCTTATGCTAAGAGTTTGAGAAGTATGCCACTGCAAAAGAAAAAAAAAAGTTTGAGATTTGCTTAAACTTAATTTTCATTACTTCAGAACTCAAGTTTTTTTTCTTTAGATCTACCTGAATACATAAAGACATGTTTATAACATGATTTTATCACAAGGGCTGACAAAAAGCATTGAATTTTTCAGTTATTCTAAAAAGAGTACACCTAATTAATTAGAAAGGTCATAGCCAGACTGTGCTACACCTAAATATGGTCACCCACTTTTTTGCCATTTAGGATACTCTTGATTTGATTTCACCCTAATGAACTTGTAGTGGCAGGCAGTGACTAAAGAAATGTCACAAAGACTCTGATAAGCTAGTTTCTATACAATATAAAATCTAGCAAGTAGTGTCTAGTAGGAAAACAGAGTGCATTTCTAGCAGTCTGGTGTAACAAAGGACTAGTATGTTCAGTTCTGCTGTGGGTGGTTACGTTGTGATTCTATATTCTCTGTCCTGAGTGAAGAATTTATACAAAAAATGAATTTCACATTTTTTCAGTCAACTGCCTGTGAGTCGGACAACATTAAGCATGGAGCTTAGCTATCCACACTGCAACGCTGTCTCCTAGTACTGGTTTATGAAGCTCATACTGACATCACACAGTCCTGTTTCAGTCTAAGATGTCAGAATTCAGTTATCCAATCACAGTGTGACTTAAATGTGGCGACATTCCTTCTTGAAAAAGGAGGGACCATGCCCAGCCTGGCATTGATTGGCTCTTTTCTGATGAAGATATATTCCTCTAGTCCCCCCAAAACTAGGTTACAGTGGTAATCTTTTAGAAGGAACACTCGGACTCGAAACGTACAGCACTACACAAGCGTGCTTTGAACCTCCTTTCTGTACAAGGATAAAGAGAAGGCCGTTGTCTATGAGCTGGAGAAATTTCTGGCTAGATACAGCTACTGTCTGCCTAGCTACTGCATGGAAATGGCAGAATGCTGATGAACGAACTCTGCTTTAGCGCCAGAAGAAGCCTTCACCCCTTCTCATTCTTCTGAATATCAGAGTAGTATCTGTTAGCGTGAATCATGAATTTCTGATGAAAGAGTTATGCTGATACTGGGAATAGTCCTCATGTGGTTATAGGAACAAAAAGTCTACACAATGACCTCTGGAATCTTTCATCTTGTTACCTTTCGTCAAGGTACGAATGGTAGATGGCTTTGCTCCCCTCATCATCTTAAGTAATACAACTAATTCTGTCAAAAAATATTGTGGTAGATTATAAAATGTATCAGCAGCTGTTCTTCCAGTACATCAGTGTTAATGGACCAGGTGAAAAGACACACTGTTATCCAAACAAATAACAGAAACAGACACACATGCAGGCACACCACCCACCCATCTCCTTGTAAAACAATGTTATTACAGACCTTTGTGGGATCTCCAAAGCTGCATGCCTCTCAAGTCTTTCTGCTATTCGATTTACAAAGACATTAAAATGAACTATCCAAAGGCCAAACAGAAATATGTTTCAAGTGTTAATTTCTTCTTCATAAAGTTACTTTAATACTAAATCTTGAGCCCCATTATTCACACACTACTTCCCCTCAGGTTGCCATGCTGGGACATACTAACTTTCTGTAAAGTGCCGCCCCAGAATGACATTTATCTTAGCGCAGGAAATGCGTACACAGTCTTCTTTGGTCTCTACTTCTTTACACAGCCCCCACAGCCCCTTCTGTGTTATCTTTCTTTTACCATACTCTCACCCTGCAAGCACAAGGTATCCACTCGACCCTCTCTATCCCATTCCCACTTGCCCCACACAAAGTTCCTGATCCAGTCTCTGCAGCTTCCTGATTAACTTCCTTTTTGCTACTTTGACGTTCATCCCAAGTCACACTTTTCCATCCTTAAACTTACAGCCTCAGCAACCCTTCACATAGGAGACAGTAAAACTGCATAGATTTTTTTTTAATGGTAATCTATTGATCATTGCTACAGCTACTATCATAAACTCAGTGCATAAGCTTTTAAAGTTTTGTCCCCCTAGGCCTGAAACTAAAATGGGCTCTGTCAAGCCAGGCAACCAGATTAACTGAAGATAAGCAAATATGCTTCCTTTAGGCTCTCCTTGGGATTCACATCTGCATGTGTTGTTTTCTGTCGGTCCACCATGCTTTTTTTTTTTTTTTTCCTTCTTTTTTTTAACTCATACAAGCATTAGATTGCAAACACCATGCCTTTAATTATACTATCCTTGTCCCATACCTTCCTAGTTGTTCCCCTGGGCCCCCAACCTCATTCTTGGGGTCTTCACGCATGATACACTTATTTTTAGTAAGCTGAACAATCAACGCGAACAGTATTACAATATTTTTTAGAGGTGAGCTGTCTGAAGTGAGACTAAATCACTGTGTTCTGCAAGAACACATCAGGAAGAAAAAATCTGAAACAAGATGTGGTTAGAAATTACCTCTGTATCGCTGCGGAATGATGATATATAATGCAATACTTCATTCTTATTTTTTGAGGACAGTCCAAATAAGCAGCCATTTTCCGTTATTATGAAGAAGAAACAATTGAGGTTCAGTAGCTGTCAGCTCTTATTCAAAAACTATGCAGCCTGCATGTAAAAATGGAGTATATACTTTGTGGAAGCAGAGGTCCTACTGCTATAGATGTTCTTTTTAATTTCATTTCTGGCCGTTTCTAAGTCAGAAGACACACTAATTCTTCCTGGAAACAGCACTGCTATTTGACACTAAGTGAATAACAGCATTAGTTGAATTCTACATTAGAACATTAATATACTATATTAATAAGTAATATGTAATTTGGTACAGGACCAATAATTCTATACCATTCTATGTAATCAGCCAAAGTGACATACAGTAATGATGACAGAAGAGCAATACATTTATGCCTAACTGATGCGCCTATGCTCTTGCAGCTCCTAAACTTTAGCTACCATACCTTTATTTTTTTGTAATAACCATTTGTCCCATGTTCTCTTGAATGCAACATATAAATCGCGGTTTCTTCGGGCTGCATATATTCCAATTACCTACCACTATTTCCATAAACAATAAAAAGTGTTTCAGAAACTTACTAAGATGATTAATGTGAAACATCATAATATAAAAAGGTTATGGCCAAAAGCAAGCATAGAAATAAACTGATATACTGTCAACACTACCGAAAACAAGGACTAGAAATGATTACAGGAAAGAGATCATTTTATGTCCATGGAGACTTGGGCGTGAATGAATTCCAGGACATCATCTTGTTTAAACAATCTATAACAGAAGTAAAGGAGTTTATTATGTTGAAACATAGAAAACTGGAGGAGGAAAACATCTGGAACTCAAAAGAAGCCCTGACAAGCTAAGAGAATCTGTGTGTCTTTCTGCTGAGGAAGCCTTTAGCATGACAGTGTCTACCAGGCAAACTAGAAACACAACAGTGTGTGACAGAGTGAGGGACTATTTTTTTGTTTTCATATTTATCTGTAATCACAGCTAGTTTAGGAGAGAATATACCTTTGTTAAGGTTTCCTGACAAACAGGAAAAGACTGCATAAATAGCCAAGTTTTCTAAATAAGGAAAAATGTGGATACCTTGCAATCTGCAGTGGGACCTAATGCCCAAAGGGTAATACGGGAGAAATGGTAGACGTTGTCGCGTTCGAGTCTCAGCTAAAGCGTCTTATGTGTGGAGGCATATGTGAATGGGCGTGCCTTCGTTGAAGTTCTGCATCAGGGTTGGTAACTTGGCATGTAAAAATCCACTACCAAACATTAGCGGACTGGCGTTCTGCTGTGGCGACCCCTAACCGGGATAAGCCGAAAGACACAACAACAACCCAGACACACAAAATCTTAGAAATCTTCTGCAGTTGTTATCAAAACATGATGGCAAGCATCTTTGAGGTCTAAAGTTACCATAACACACCGATTTGGAAGCAGAGTTAACACTGTTTGAAATGCCAGCATCTTGAATTTTGGAATCTTCACAAAAAGATTGAGAAAAGATAGACCTAAAGATGGTCTTCAAGAGTGCACCTTCTTAGAAACCAGAAACATTCCGAAGTACAAACCCTTGCCTATTTGTTCTGCAGGAACATGCTCTATGACTCTTGCTTATAACATGTGTTGGAGCACTTGAGGAAGCAATTCTGATTGTAAGGGTGGGGGGAATACTCCCAGGAATGGAGGGGGTGTTCATATCCATTGCCGACTGTAACCATCCTGGGTCAACTTCAACACCCATTTATCTGAGACAATCTCTTGTGAGAAGAAAGCATTGAGGGTCAGATTCTGACAGAGGAAGAAATGCAGGGGCAGGAGGTGTTGGGTGACTGTCTGGCAGAGTCATTGTAAGGCATACACCTGACCCTTTTTTGGAAAATCTCCTTTCTTTTTCAGATTACTATAGTCCCCTTCTGCCATCAGCTCTTAAGTTTCTGTTTTCCAATTATAAATCCCTTGGAAACCTACTCTGCAAATTAATGCTCATGTACTAAAGTGTTCTGCTCTGTGCTGGCTCAGGCCTTGCATCCTGAAATGAGACCTTCCTTAAGGAACACTTTTGAAATAAATGGTGTGGACACTGTTTAAAAAAATGACCATGCCATGGAGTGTGGCTGTAAAATACAGCAAGAATAAGGCAACAAAGAAATGAATGACAGATGACAGCGCAGAAAATAGAAGAATTAAGTGAAAGCAATCATGCAATTTGTGATTAATGCACGGCTAGACAAGTCGAGTGCACTCTTATTGTATTCACACGGAATACAGGGATTCTGCAACCTTCATCTTCCTGCCTTCATATATACAACAGATATTTACTGGCATTTCTCTGACATTTACACACAATCTGAATTTGAAATAATTTTTTTGTTTTCTTATTGGCACCTTTTAGTATATACCCTCACACTTAACTGCTGCCTATTTATTTTAGCTAGAACAATATAATTCCCTCACCTGTACTACACTTTAAGTTGAAAAGCACTTGAGGTATTACTTTGTGCTGATGCATGGAAAATGTCTGCTAGCAAAATAAGACCAAAAAAAAAAAAAAACTTGGAGAGCTAAGGGAAAGGTGACCAGTGAAATTAGCCTGTTGTCTATTCCGATACATAGGCTGCCCTCAAGAAAGTAGTGTAATAGGAAACGTAAAAAGAGACAGCACAGCATAAAGTACTGGAATGACAGCAAAAGAAAAAAATACTGAAATGTTTTTATGTCACACCGCCATCCTGTTAAAAGAGAATTAAGCCAGTACTGTGGCGGACAAGGTGCAACGAGCAGCAACAGTGGATTTATTGTTTTAAGCCTCAAGGTACCCACAACCTCTGCTTTAGACATGACTGCTGTTTACTGATAGGTTTCAGGACTTTTCCTTTTTTATTTCAAGAATATTAACACCGAATAGAGATAAATGCATTTTTCCCATAAAGAGACAAAAGCCTAGAAAAGCAGGCAGAGCAGCTTGTAAAGGATGAATACTGCTACTTCATGACATAATTACAATTATTTATACAGGTGAAATTATGATATTAAATTCTACAAATAATTCAGCTGATATTAGGACAAACAGTTCTGCCCTATGAGATCCTCCCTGAAGAAAGCCAATTAAGTAAACTGCATGTTAAAAAGCGAAACCTATTCTTCTCAGCTGAATAATTACCAGTCTCTGGCTTCAATGGGTGAAAACGAGTACTTTTTGTGTTGTCTTTAGAGTTTCAACATAATTTGCCTCTGTAATGACACAGTATCAAGGGAGAATAAAATTTATCTCTCTAATTTCAGTGAACATGCAACCATGGACTATACTAACATCACCCAAGATTCACATTAAACTCCTGTTGGAGAGTCCTTTGTTGCATTACCAAGCAGTTTACTTGGTCTTAAAGGGAAAATACGATTTAAACAAAAAACTAATCACAGAGAATTTGACTTAAAGCCAAGGAGAACACACAGTGGACATTCTCCATTTAACAGCAATTCAGATGCTAAGCAGAAATATAGCATCATAATAAAATCCTAGTGTAACACAAGCACATTATGGTTTAAATTGCTAAAAGATTAAAATGACAAATGCTCCTCTCTGCGGTAACATGGCTAGCTACTAAATTCAAATACTTTTGCATGTGGCAACAAAGTTAATTTTGTACTAATTAAAAAAATGTTATTTCCAGCAAGCTTAATTGTTTAAGTAACACTTCTGCCCACTTAGTTCACAACCACATTGGCTAACCTCAGCACAGCATCTAGCTGTGTCTACAACCCCATTGGCTAACCTCAACACAGCATCTAGCTGTGTCTACAACCCCATTGGCTAACCTCAGCACAGCATCTAGCTTTGTCCTACAACCTCATTGGCTAAGCTCAGCACAACATCTAGCTCTGTCCTACAAGCCCATTAGCTAACCTCAGCACAGCATCTATTTGTGCCCTAAACTGCCTGGGTCTTAGTTTTAGGTTCAGTAAAAACTGAAACTAGTTGTCAGGATTGACAGCTCTTACACAACACAGGCAGCCCAATAGCTGATGGATAACAGAGTGTCTTTAGCTGGACCTAGTGGAAAAGTGATTTGGGTCAGCAACACTTCTTACCACACCAGTACCATCCCATTTCAAATAGTCCACAACTGAAGCTGTATGTGGAAGGCATTTGTTAATCAAGTAGCACATATCACGAGTACGTACTTATTTCTCGAGTAAAATATATTCAATTCACAAGGCATTGATTCTGTTTAAATGAAGTGTTAACTTCCACGTTTCAGAAATGGGCTTGAAATAGGTCCAAAAATCAATTAATTGGGTCCCAGCTAAATGCTACTGACCCATCCACATCTGAACTGTATGTTTTATATATATATATATATATATATATATATATATATATATATATATATATATATATACATACACACACACACATATATATATTTATATATATTCTTTTATATATATTTATATATATATATATATATATATATATATATATATATTTATACACACACACACACACATACACATTTTGTGTGTGTATATTATGTGCACATGCATCCATCATGTGGGTGGGTTAGTTTGCGTATGAATGTATGTATATATATATATATATATATATATATATATATATATATATATATATATATGTGTGTGTGTGTGTGTGGATCTACTTCAGTAAACTGAAATACCAAAAGAACGACAATCAAAACACCGAGACGAAATGACCGATTTCTCATCATCACGAAGGTTCACAACAGCAAAATGCTATACAACTGTCAATAAGCATGTAGAACAGCGAAAACAGCTAATAATAACAGTCCGCTCAGATGTGCACACAGTAACTAGCAATTTCCACCCCTATAGCACTAATTATAATGATTGCACACCCCCCAGAGTGTTACTAGGTTATACGCCACCAGTAAGAATAAATATGGTTCACTACCTTGTAGTCCTTGTGCTCTGCACCGAAAACAGCAAGGCTGAAGTAAATATTGAGGCTCCGGGATTGTTAGGTAACATTTACTAAACTGTATCGTCCCAAGAAGGCAAGCAGCTCCATAGTATAGATGAGTACCTGTACCACTTGGAGATGAAAAAGAACTACAAACAGTATTGGGCATGTAAATACAAAATATCCCAGGGTTGCAAAGGGAGAGCTGTAACTACAATAATGTCCAACGGGGATAGATTAGATAAGTCCGTTTTCACATCACCATCCAGGGGATCCTGGAGAAGTGGAGAGGTAAGTAGTATACGTCATGATTTGAAGGTGAGAGCTACTTAGCAGGGATACCCCCATGTTTACTGGTTTAATATGCCTTAGCTTCAACTTCGTTAGAAACAATTCATAGTATACCGCACAGGAAAGCACTTCTGCAAGTGGCCCATGTAAAAAGAAAGGTTTAAGGGATGGTATTGAAGAGTTAACGGTACACAGCATAGATTTTGCTGACTATCCGCTTAAACCTGGAACATTTATTAGCAAGCTAATGTCTGATCCAAGCACAGATACTACTGTATTTGTCTTTACAACACTTAATTTGTATGATTTTAGCCATGTTTCTATTTAGCTTATAGATGGCACATTCTTTAGTAAAGGTGTAACCATACGGCAACTTTATAGTGTGCATGGTCTTGTTCAGTATGGTACCCATAGTAAAGCTGTTCCCTTACTGTATTCACTTATGTCAAAGAAGTCTGTAAAGTCATATAACTATCTATGGCACTGCATATTTCATCTATTATCTGAGAATGGACTTGAAGTGGAAGTACGTTACATCTTATGCAATTTTGAAATTTCCATCTTGAAAAGTGTTAGACTGAATGTGCCTGGTGCTCATTCTAAAGGTTGCTTATTCTACTTCCATCAAAACGTATGGCGGAAAGTTCAGGCATTGGGTTTAGCATCATTGCACAATAGTTCATAGGTTGGTACTAGGCTATTGTCCCTAGGGCCTATACAAGCCTAGCCATAACAATTCCATGGCTATTTCTTCCCACACTATTTACTTCCCTGGACCCCTGTCTAGCAGGCAGACTGACGTGATCCCCGGGGTGAATTTCCTTTCTCCCATCCAATCATCAAGGTTCCTTTTGAAGAGGGCCAAAGAAGCGCTCTGCTTGACATGGGGAGTCTCTGGGTCAGGAACCTATCCCTCCAGCATGTTTTGTTTATTGTGATGACAAGATTTAGATCCCTGGAGCTTGTGGCTCAGAGGGATTGGGCTTTCTTTAAGTGCAGCATGTCCAACAGCTCTGGGTTTGACATGGCCTTGTATGTTAAAAAGACATCACCTCTTAGTAGACGATATGAGACAGAGTATAGCTGGAGTTTTTTTAAGGCGGTCAGCACAGGGCATCTGCTGTAGGCCTGTGATTCTTTTAGTGAGGTATTTTTGCTGCCTTTCCAGTTTTTGCAAATGTCTTCAGAGGTACATACCAAATGGGACATTGTATTCTACAATGGGTCTAATGAGGGATGAGTACAGTGGGACAATGACCTCCTTTTTTCTGGATGAAAAGCCCTTAGTGATGAGGTGTGCCACACAGAAGGATTTCCGGACTGTTGTGGTGATGTGGGTACTGAAGGTGAGACCACTGTCCACCGGTGTCCCTAAGTCTCTTGTCACGCGTTCCGTGTTTAGTGCACTGCCACCTATGTGGTAATTCAAGGGTACATGTTTTTTTCCCCAAAGGGGATAACTATACATTTCTTGGCATTGAGCTTGAGCCCATGGCTCTGACACCAAGCATCTGTTTCTGTAACACCCTTTTGTAGAGTATCCACATCATTTGGGGATTCAATAATGGCTCCCAGTTTCCAGTAATCTGCAAACTTTGTTAGCCAGAGTGCCTTAGTGTTGGCCTGTACTTCAGAGAAGTAGATGCCAAACAAGAGTGGTCCCAGGACTGAACCCTGAAGTACTCCACTTGTCTGGAGATGGATTTGGAGTCAGCTACTTTTACAGTGTGGGTTCTGTCAGTAAGCCAGTTGGCAACCCAAGTGAAGCAGGAATTAATGCCAGGCTTAGTAAGTTTATTTATGATTCCAGAGTGGGGGATGGTGTCAAAAGCCTTGGCGAGGTCCAGGCAGGCTGTGTGGACTGCCTTACCCTCATCCACGGCTCTGGAGACTGATTTGAAGAAGTCAATCAGGTTCAGGAGACAAGATCGGCCCTTCACAAGCCCAAACTGGGTGGGGTCCAGTGTTTTAAGGTTGCCAATGTCTTTGTTTACAAGTTCCATGATAATACGTTCCATGGCCTTGCAGATCAGGCTCGTAAAACTGATGGGGGTGGTAGTTCCCAGGTTCCAAGGTGGATTCCCCCTTTGGAGAGGGATAACTGTAGCTGTGCGCCACTCAGTGGGCATGAAACCTGAGGTGAGGGTATGATTAAACATGATATTTAGGTGAGGTGCCAGTTCATTTTGTAGTTCATGTAGTACACAGCCCGGGATGTCATCTGGTCCCACGGATGCTGTATTCTTTGCCTTGGAGAGTGCATCTTTTACCTGTGTGGCCATTATTACCGGAATTTGTCAATTTTCTCGTATTGAGATGATCCATTTAGTGGGTGAGAAGGGGATGAAGTTGGCACTGAATCAATCTGCCAGGATATTGGCAATATCCTTGGGATCAGTATATTTAATGCCATTCTGTTGTAGCTCAGAGATCTGAGCATTGCCATTTAAATTCTTGACATAGTTATAGAATGCCTTGTGGTTGTCTTTGGAATCTTTGGCAATTTTATTTTCCTAACTAGCATTGGAGGATTTTATAAAGGATCTCAGCTTCTTACTGAGGCTGGTAAGGAAGATTTTTGCATCCTGGGATTTTCCTCTTTTCTGCAACAGTTTATTTCTTTTGTTGTAAAGTTTGTTTAAGGCAGGGGACCACCAGATTGCCTTCCTTTTTTTGGAGGAGAGCATCTTGGTTCTATTTGGGATGGCACGATTCATGCATGAGTGGATGTGCTCGTACAGTGCCTTAATGTAGGACTTAGCAGTCGAACTTTCAGTTCCTGTCTGTATGGGTGTCATGAAGTTTGTAACTTCTGACTTGAGTAACATGAAGTTGGCTTTGGAGAAGTTTTTTATGGAGGTGTCCTTACTGGGGGGTGGGGGTGGATGTGGATGTTAAGGGTGATTAGCTTATTGTCTGACCTGACCAACAAGGGGTTGACCATAGGTGTGGAGCATCGATTTTCCATGGTGGTAATGACCAGGTCTAGGATACTGCAGCCCCTGGTGGGACTATGGATTAGTTGATCCAGGGCATTGGAATTTATGAATTCCAAGAACCGTTGGGCAAACGTGTTGGTACACGAGTAGTTTTTTCAGGTTAATGGCAGGGTAGTTGAAATCACCCAGTAATAGGGTGTTTGGTTGTATATTAATATTTTCCAGTATATTTAGAAAGGTATAGTGAGAATCTTGTAAACAATCATTCCAGTTGGCTATCAAAAGCCTTGTTGCTCTAGCATTCTTAAAGAGTCTGAAGTGCAGTCAACATTTCAGTTATTGAAGGAAATGTTTCCCATAGAAGGGAGGGATATTTTGAATATATTCCTGATTTCTTTCTGGAACATTAGTGACTTAAATAATTTATTCTTGCCATGAACACAGAACTCCGTAGAAGCGTGGCATAGGAGATTGAAATGTCCCCTAGGTGCTAGAGGTAGAGATTTGTCAATGTTGATATCTGCTTTAGTGAGCTAACAGGACTGTGTAGGTGAACTACGGGTTCGAATGGCTACAGGCTGTCCTCCTTTGCCTAAAAAGAGGAAACTGATCTTAAGGCATCAGCAATTTGCGACTGTGTTGTCTAATAAAATGGCATATTCACCTCTAGAGTTTGAAGTAGCGGTAGCTAAACTTCTAAAAATGTGAGCACTGTTCCTTTAAGTTTCATGATATCACTTAGGTGCTGAGAGGTGTTCTGGGATTTACCATGTAATAGGGTGAAGAAGTTTGTTGACTACTGCAACAGGTATTCTTATGCACTTATACACTATGAATCAAACTGGTCATACAGATATCAGGGAGTTATATACTACATTGCAAAGGAAAAGTAGGCATGCAGTGCTGAAAGTTCTGCTGTGACTAATAATTATTCCTCCATGCAACTGCAAAAGTGGACTTTCAAATGTTGGATACGCGTCTGTTAACACTGGTTTTTTATACTTTAGACTTGCTGGTTGGATAATTGTTTTTTTCTTAACTGTTAAATGGTGATAAGGAAATACTATGGTGATGATACTGGATGTACGTGAGCGCCATGTTAACACTGTATGAGTGTATTCAGATGCGTCACTTCATTCCGTGTTGGATTTATTGTGTGTGTGTGTGTGTGTGTGTGTCGGCGTTATGATGTTCGTTCTTTTGATAGTCAGTTTTGTGGACATCCGTGATAATGAGAAATCGGTTATTTCGTCTCAATGTTTTTATTGTCGTTCCTTTGGTATTTCGGTTTACTGAAGTAGACCCCCACACACACACACACACACACACACACACACACACACACACACACACACACACACACACACACACACACACGTTTATAGCAAAGGTTTAGAAGATGGGTATAAAACATGGAGTATAATTAAATAATACTAGCAATAAGATTTGGAAATGAAATTGTAAAATAACAATGGGAAAAATAATAATGCCTGTTTATTTTGGAAAACATACGTTGTCTTACAAAAAGAAGGTGTATTTAGTAAATTCTGTGTTATTAAGTAAAAGTGCATATTTGACAACTGTATTTATGATCCCTACAAAGACTGAACCCAGTTAAAAGAGGGATATGATATGTTAAGGGGTGTACAAGATGGGGGGTTGGGGCTAAAAAATCTGGTTGTATATGCTGCATCATTAAATTTATATAAAGTGCTGAGATGAATAAAAGATAAGTCACTAATAAGTATATTATTTAAAAAGTAGTGTGAAAAATATGGCATATGATGTGTAAACTTAAAAGAGGAAAAAAAATAATGAATGGAGAAATGAAGGAATATCAAGAAAAACATTACTGTGGAAAATAAAGATGGGGAGGGAGAAGAAGGCACAGAAATACGGCATAAGAATGTTATGAACACATGGTACTGTATTTATCCATGGAAAAACTGCAGGAAGAGAAAAAGCATTAAACGTAAGAATGGAATAAAGAAACATGTGGAATATCAAGATTGGCTTTGGAGGGTGTCTATAAAAATATCAGTGAAAGGGAATATTCCTTATAAAATGATAGCAGAAAATCTGTAACTACTGTGGGGAAATAGAAGCAACAGAACATGTTTTCTGAAAAGCGCTTCTGTGGATCCCTAGTGATATCTGCATTGCTTACTATACTTATTTCCTTGTTTCACTTGAATGAAAGTTACTGTTTGTAGTTTTTGCATTTAAGTTAACTGTAGCACATTGCATTTAAGTTACCTGGCACTTGCTCACTAAAACAATTATATAAGTCAGCACTAAAAAATTAAAAGCACTACACCCTCACAAACTCCCCTTGAGTACCTTGTTCCCCACTGGCACTTTTTTTCAATTATAAAGGAATTCCCAATACTATTCTAGCATGTCCAAAGGTCAGTTGTAAATCTCCTCTCCGGTCCAGCTGGTGAATATGGGAATCTTGAGGCAATGTTACAACTGCCTCATGTACATAGACAACCCTCTCCTGCTCCCAACAAATTCCAACACATGTGAGAGATGCAACCATATAGCCAAACTGGAGGCTAAGCTCTTTCAAGTCAGTACTGGCGTAACCAGTGAGGAGGAAAAGGAAACCACACACACTACAATTCCAGTCTCACACAGACCTATCACGACAGCAAACCAAACACAAACACACAAAAACATACTCGGAGACTCTAAATAAAAATTTGCCTAAGCAGCAGAGACCTCCAAAGCAGACACCCAAGCAACTGCACACCCAAAACAAAACACGTGCAACACATAGCTCACAAAGCCAGTGTGCCGAACAGTCACAGCCCTTAAGGCTAAACAACACACCTGATACACTTGTAATAGGTGACTATCGTCAGGCACACTGACGTCCCACTCACCAGGCTGAACAAGGAGAAGGTCACGGTGAGCTGCCTGTCGGGTGCTAGGATCCGCCAAATAACACAAGCACTCAGGTCACTCCAAGGCAAGTACAAATATGACTCAGTCATTGTCCATGCTGGTGTGAATGACCCGAGACGTACCTCCCTGGACTACATGAAAAGAGACATAGAGGAGCTCTCTGAGCATGTAGCCCAGGCCGGTATGACCCTGACCTTGAGTAGCATCTTATCCTCACCAAGAATAATGCCACAATATGAAGACAAGATGATCAATTTCAGCAATTGGCTTAAGTACTGGTGTCATTCAAAGGGGATCCAATGCCTGTCAGCCTGTGATGACATGCTCAACAAGCCACGATGCTTCTCTAGGGACGGCTTGAACCTATCACCCCTGGGCTTTTGGCTATTGGCAAAGGCTCTTGCTACCCCCATAGTGCCTTTTTTAGGCAAGGCTCAAAAGACAAACCCACCTCCATAGGTATCACAAGGGATAAGAAACTAAGAGTAATGCTACTCAACGCCAGAAGTCTAAACCTCAAGATGTATGCACTCGAAACTCTCCTTAGCACGGAGAACATCGATATCTGTGCAGTAACAGAAACCTGGTTCAAGGCTCCCGAGAGCACCCCAGCACTACCAGGTTATACTTCATACCATGCTTTTCGGCCCCAAAACTTGGATCGAATCACAAAAGGAGGGGGTGTATCAATATTCGTCAAAGATACCCACACCTCCAGGTTGGTGGCACAGCACGAAGCATCAGAGACTATCCATGTGCAACTAACAGTGGCTAAAACTGCCTTCCAGTTTACAGCCTGCTACAGACCACCCTCCCAAACACAGGAACCCCACTCAGCCTTCCTGAGAACACTGGAAAATATGAAGGTCTCTCCAAACACCATTATATTGGGTGACTTCAACTACCCAAACATAGACTGGGAGCATTGCTCTAGCTCCAACACCCTAGCCAAAAGGTTCCTAGAATTTATAAACTCAAATGCTATGGAACAACTTGTTACCACTCCCACAAGAGGGGAAAACATACTGGGCCTGATCATCACCAACATGGGGACACTATGCTCCAGACCAGAAGTGTATCCCTCACTGGTAAGATCAGACCATAAACTAATCTCACTGGATATTCACATCCCAACCCCACCCCCTGCCCAGAAAACCACAGTGAAAAACTTCTCTAAAGCAAATTTCACACTCCTCAAAACCAAGGTGGAATCCTTCAAAGCACCCGGGCCAGTGGAAAATATGGCCCAGACCGCAGAATCCTTTATAAACGCATTCTATGAACACCTTCAGGAATGCGTGGATCATGCAATCCCAAATAAAACCAAGACTGAATCCTCCAAAGGCATACGTCCTGTCTGGTGGACCCCAGCCATAAACAAACTATACAACAGAAGGAGGAAGCTACTACATGATAGAGCAAAATCCCAAAAAGGGAAGGCATCTCTGATCAGTATTAGCAAAAAACTACAAGCACTCATAAAATCGTCTAAGGTCAGCTTTGAGAGAAAAATTGCACAGGACACTAAGGATAATCACAAGGCTTTCTTTAGTTATGTTAGGAACCTGGGTGGGAATTCCCAGATATGCTCAGAATTAGTCCAAAATGACAAAAAAAAATACACCGAACCCACAGACATTGCCAACATCCTAGCTGATAGGTTCAGCGCAAACTTCTCCCCCCTCCCCACCAAAAGGGCAAATATCTATCCCAGCAGAGTGCTGCCCCCCTGACAATTCAGATGCTCAGGTAAGAGCCGTCCTCTCCAAAGCAAAAAACACAGCATCAATGGGACCAGATGGTGTCCCGGGCTGCGTCCTGCATGAACTCCAAGAAGAGCTAAACCCAAACATAAAACTACTGTTCAATCTCAGCCTTACTACAGGATATGTACCCAAAGAGTGGCGTGCAGCAACGGTGATCCCTCTCCACAAAGGTGGTGCCTCAACAGATCCTGGAAACTATCGCCCCATAAGCCTGACTAGCTTGGTCTGCAAAGCTATGGAAAGGATCATCATGGACCTTATAAATAAAGATATTGGGGACCTACAGACACTGGATCCTACCCAGTTCGGCTTTGTTAAGGGCAGATCCTGCCTCTTAAACCTGGTCGATTTCTTTGAAACAGTCACCAAGGCCATTGACGAGGGGAAGGTGGTCCACACAGCCTACCTCGACCTCACAAAAGCCTTCGATACAATACCCCACTCGGGCATTATAGATAAGCTCACCAGCTTAAATATAAACCCCTATGTCACTAGATGGGTTGCAAACTGGCTCAAGGACAGAATCCACATGGTTAGAATTGCTGGAGCCATGTCAGACTCCAAACCAGTTACAAGTGGCATCCCACAAGTCTCAGTCTTGGGACCTCTCTTGTTCGGTATATATTTCTCAGAGATACAGGCCAACACAGAAGGACTGTGGCTGACCAAGTTCTCAGATGACTGCAAACTGGGCGCCATAATCGACTCTTCAGCCGACACAAGCATCCTCCAAAAGGGCCTCATAGAAAGAGACAACTGGTGCCAGAGCCATGGCCTCAAGCTAAACGCCAAAAAGTGTATAGTCATCCCCTTTGGCAAAAACAAAGTGCCCACAAATTACCACATAAGTGGTAATCCATTAAGTATGGAAGAAGTAATTAGGGACCTGGGGACCCAAGTTGATAGCAATCTCTCATTTGACAACCATGTGGCCAAAGTGGTTAGAATACATTTTATATAGCCCACCTAATCATGAAGGGATTCACATCTAGATCAGGGGAGGTCATCGTGCCTCTTTACTCATCCCTCATCAGGCCCATAATTGAGTACAATGCCCCTTTTGGGATGTACCTTACCAGACACCTGCAGCAACTGGAAAGACCCCAAAAGTACCTCACCAAGAGGATCAAAGGGCTCAAACAGATGCCATATGCTGCCAAGTTAAAGAAACTCCAGCTCTACTCAATGGCATACTGCCTGCTCAGAGGCGATCTGTGCCTGACATATAAAGCCATGTCCAACCCGGATTTAATGGACATGGCTGCACCTCAGAAAATCCAAATCCCATCGAGCTACGCGATCGAGAGACTTGAACCTCAGCACTGAAATAAATAGGACATGCTGGAGGGACAGATTCATAACCCAGAGGCTCCCTTCACTCTGGAATAAAATCCCAGTCCAGGTTAGGCAGAGTCCCTCATTGACTCTCTTCAAGAGGAATCTTGATGAGTGGATGGGGGATCATAGGTTTACCCCGGGTATCACTTCTGCGTCACTGTTAGACAGAGGCACAGTATACTAACCTCGAAAAAGGGCATAGCAAAATTAATTTAAAATGGGTGGCGAAAGCCAAACACACTCTGGCTACGCTTATAAATGCCCTAGGACAGATAGCCTAGTATGAACCTATTAACCTATGAACTGTAGAAAAGTGAAGCATGGGAGAAGTTGTGTCAAAAAAGTATTTGGAAGGGAAACCATTAATATGGACATGCATGGATATGGTTATTATAAAAGTAAAAAAAGGAATATATAAAACTCATAGGAAGATGTTTTACATTATATGGACAATATGGAATGAAAGATTGAAGGAGGTAAATTTTAATGGAAAATAGATACTGGCAAAAATTTAAAAAAATATATTTTGGTTGTGGGTAAAGGAATGGAGGTCTAAAGACAAGTGCTATATAATGAGAGAGAGATAAACGTAGATTAATGTCAGTAAAAGATGAGAAGTTTGTAAGATAATGTAATGTAAATGTTCTGCAAAGTATTCTAAATAGTGCACAATATTATCAATAGTGTAAACATTGCAAAGAATGTGCTAAATAAAACTCCTGCTGAGTTTTTGGGTTTGATAACAGTGCGTTGATTTTTGTTGCTTGATCTTAGGGGGCCTAGTGGGGTGATAGGTTTGGAGAAGGGTTTGAAGGTTGATCATTTCTGTGAAAAATCATTTTATGGCTTTGTATATTAGACTTTTCAGACTGATGGGTCTGTAGGTCCTGTTGTCAAATGGTGGTTCACCCTTATCAAGCAGGATGACAGTTGCAGCCCTCCATTTACCTGGCATGTAACCTTTTCAGATGCGATTGTTAATGAGTGCCTCAAGTGGTCCTGCTTGGTCATGTTTTAGACTATTTAGGAGGCAACCAGGGTACTGATGGCACCCATTCAAGCAGTGTTTTGGCCTTAGCAAGCACCACCAGGACCTGCTCCGTTGACAGATGGAGAGATATATTAGAAGGGATTTCATAGAGGGTAGTGGGGGGTGAAATTAGGGCTAAATTTATCAGTAAGATTCGCTACATCACCCTGGACAGTAAAGGTTGTGCCATTTAAGACCAGTTCTGCACACTAACTGTTACCTTTAAGATTCCTGACATAGCCAAAGATGGGTTTGTGACTGTCCTTAGTCTGGGAGGCTATCTTGATATCATAATTGGCCTTGTTGAACATTAGACCTAAGATTGCATCATTAGACCTCTTATTTTCTTGTTTAGTTGAATCAGAGAGCTCTTGTCTTTATGAGACGTACTCTGTCTGATTTTGGCCATGATGTTTTTCTTTTGTTATATACCCTTTAAGGTAAGGATTCCACCTGTGGGTCTTGTTTGTGGTGTTAGATAAGGGATTAACTTCTGTTAATTACAACAGCTTCAATGTAGCAATTTACTTATTTGTACATGGTTTCTGTGAACAATTCTGCACAGGTAGCTGTGTTCTCAGGGTTTGGCGGAGCTGTGAATTTTGAGAAAGTACTGCTTAACAGAATGTAACGATGAAAAAACCAAGTCTACTGGAACCACAAAATATCTCTAAAATTTATTACTCACAAGTAAAAACAGAAGTAAAAATGCTGTTTTTACTTGTGAGTAATACATTTCAGAGATATTTCGTGGTTGCAGTAGACTTGTTTTTTTCATTGTTATCTACTGTTTTTGTCAAGACCATGGATTAATGAACACATTGTGGGTGTTTTTTCTTTGTTCTGTTTAATAGAATGTAATTTGCTTTAGAATAGTTCCCAACTGTTACAGGTTTAGTTGAGTTTGCTGGGTTGATTATTATTTAAAAGGAAATGGACATGTGTTCCGACATGACCAATGAGAACATGACACAAGGGAGCGTATAATGCTCTCTCATGTAGATTCAGTATGTCTGATCCTCTGGTTGGGGTGCTCACTATCTGGTCCAGGGTGTTTATGTTGATAAAGTCCAGAAAAAGTGCCTGTGAGTTAGAGGCAGTGTACATTTCTCATTCTAGACAGGGGTAGTTACAGTCTCCCATGAATAGGGTATTTGGTTGGATGGTGAGTGCCTCTAGTAGGTCTAGGTAAGAGCTATGACCTTTGTGGGTTATAGAGGGCGAGCTGTAGCTGGCCAGGACATGGTAAAAAAAACCTCGTCTATGGAGACTTGGATGTGAGTGAACTCCAGGACATCATCCTGTTTAACCAACCTGAAGTTGTATTTGTTGCTAAAGTAGATGGAGACACCTCCATCTTTGGTCCATCTGTGCTGCTGTTGGCATAAATGCATGGAAGGCACTGAAGCCTTACACTGCCAGAGCACGTTTTGTGGCTTTAAGCCAATTCTCAGTGACAGCACAGATGTCTACGTTCCCCAGAGTGAGGAGAGCATGTAGGGTCACTGCCAGAGTACTTTCTGTGGCTTTAAGCCACGTCTCAGTGCCAGCACAGATGTCTATGTTGTCCAGAGTGAGGAGAGCCTGTAGGGTGTGCAGTTCCTTGTTTAGGCTCTGAGCACTGAGCTCAGCTTAAGGTTGCTATGAGGTTTTTTTTTCCATACTGGTAGTTTTGTCACTCTGACATTGCCTAAAAATGGCTTTAAGCAGGTGAGTAAAATTTTAGCCAATGCTCAACAGCCCAGTGGGGCTGACAGGTACAGACCATCCTTGTCAAAGCCACATGGTCTGTTACTCATGCCCTCCCACGCTGACAGATTTTGGCTTCCCCTTGAGTGACACCAGAAACTAAGACAATTATTAAAATCATTTTCTGTTCAAACTGAGGCATCAGCCTTGGTGAAGGGAGAATGCTGATCAGTGCAAATCACGTACCTGCCTGTGAACCTATTCAGAGTGATCCATGATGTCTCTTTTTATATAGTCCAGTGAGGTAGATCTCAGGTTATTTACATCCACGTAGACCATGATAAATCATATTGGTACCTGTGGTGCAGTGACGTGTGCGCACAATACTGTGGATCCCGGCTCAAGAGAGACAACTGATAGTCATCTTTGCTTTGTCTGGCCTGGTGACAGGGGAATCTGTGTGTCATACAACAGAATCCCCTTTGACAACAGTACTAGGTCAAGTGTTTGCTTGCCTTATGGGTTTTGCTCTTGGGAGGTTACTGGGTTTAGGCTTGTGTGTGGTGTTAGGTATTGCTTTTGGGGTGTGTTGTAGTGATTGCTAAGGATTGGTGTTGCCATTTGATGGCTTCGGAGGTCTCCAATGCACCTTCCTGAACTTCCGACTGCAGGCATACACTGCTAAACTTGCATTTAGCTTACATAACCTTTCTGCATAATATTACAAAGATGAGAGATTACTCTCAGACAGCGCTTTACTGCTACAGTTTCATCCTCTGACTTTATCTGAACAAATGAATATTACTTAAACATTTCCTAACAATGCTAGCCCCATTTGCAATGCGGCACCCACGTCCCCACCCCTCATATTGTTCCATAATCACAGTCACTGCACAGTTATGTCAGGAAATGAAAATTTGTAAAGTAACTGTTAAACCACTTTTAAGGTGCAACTGTACAATGACATTTAAGATTTTATCGTGCAAACTTCCTAAGGTTCACAGTTTAATACTAGGCTATTAAAGGAATGTTTACATCCCAACTACAAGATCCCAAATTGTCAATACCCATAAACATGAAAAATTAATATTCAATTGCAAGTAGTTTCAGTGAGGGCTTGAGAGGCATGCCTGGGGTGATACTTAGAATTGTCCATGCATTTGTCCCGGTTATGCTTAAAGACGGTCAGGAAGGTTAGTTTTACATCCAAGGGAAGTCCATTAATGAAAGAAAGGATTCACTGGTTGCCATAGCAGGCCTTTTTTATATTTCTCTGGAAATTTAGATGCCTTGAGCAGGTGTTATGGATGTTATTTGTTTTGTAGACATGCAAAAGGTCATACAAGATTGGATACTTTGAGACTCTGCAGGCCAGACAGAAGTTCCCTCTCATAAGTTTGTAGCAAAATTGAGAGAGAGAGACGTGAGACAAAGTAACTTGAGATGATTAGTGCATCTCAAGAAAGACATGCCCATGGATTGTCATGTTGAGGAAATGGCATGGTCATGTGCTTAGAGAGGTCTATGCCAAAGGAAGCGTTTCCCTCTGTTATAGACCTACTGAAGGAGGAGCAGTGAGTGATAAGACCCTTGGAACATGAACAGTTTGGCCATATAAAAGCATTTCTGAATGACAGCAGATACATGGTGATCAAAGCATAGCTGATTATCAATGAAGGTACCCTGGTCCCTACAGACTAAATCAACTTTCAATGTGGTGTAAGTGAATGGACTCCCTTGTTCGCCAAAGGGCACAATGTTGGATTTCTTGTTATTTAGTTTAATGTTATGATTTAAGAACCATTTGTTGGTTCGTGTTAGGGACTCTTGGAGAATATAGATGTCAGATGAGGAAGTTATGGGTTCCTATCACGTAGTTGAACATTTACAATTTCGAACGACATATGGTCGAGACCATATGTTCAGATTTGTAAATGTTCGAGCATGTGAATGGAAATCTCCATAAGTGGAGGTTTCCATTCAATGTGGTGCGATCTCAGAGTTGGCATATTTAAGTAGCGGGGGTGTGGGAGGTGCAGGGGGGCTTTCCCTCCTGCATACAATTTTTTTGTCCATTGTGTTTTCATTTTTTTTATAGGTAGTCGAAGTTCCATGACTTCGGACATATGTCAGTCGAACGTACGGCACTTCGACTACGTGATATAGACCCGTATTTATGACCACTCCAAGTCTGCAGTAATCCACAAACTTAGCCAGCCACAGGTCCCTAGGTGTCAGCCTTGAGATAAGAGAAATTAATACCAAATAGAAGTGGTCCTACGACCAGTCCTTGGGGGGCACCCATGGTGACTATTCTTTGTTTTTAAGCTTGTGCCACTAATACTAATAGAGGCTGAGTTCGGTCCCTAAGCCCGTTTGCTAACATGCAGGTAACACTAGGATTTACATTTAGTTTGATTATGTTACTGATAATGCCAGAATGTGGAATGGTATCAAAGTCCATTACAAGGTCCAGGTAGACAGTCTGAAGTGCCTTGTCTGTGGTCTAATGCATTAATGACCTGTTCAAATAAGTCCACTAATTTCAGCAGGCAAGATCAAACTTTGACAATCTCGGATTTGCTTGGGTCCAGGGCTTGTAGGCTGCCTGTTCTCTTGTTAATAAGTTCTACAATAAGGCATTCAATTGCTTTATGGATAAGGCTGGTGAGTCTGTGGTCAATAGTCCCCAGCATCAGTAGTGGGTCCCCTTGTGGAGTGGGATGACTATACCATCCCTCTAGTATAAATTCAGTGGGAAGTCCGAGATTAAATAGGCTTAGTAGTGATTGTACAAGACAGTGTCTGGTACTTCCAAGGGGGTAACCTGGCACATTATCAAGAACCATGGAGCCAGTGCGTTAGGCCATGGGGAGAGCCCTCAGGATTTGGTCACAAGCGATCAGGGGGACTGGCATGGGCATGCTCAGTTGCTGTGGAAATTTGAGGGGAGACTCTGAGCTAAATTTGCTAGTCAATATGTTGGTCATGACTTCATGTAAAGGGTATGTGTTGTTCTTATGTCCAGGCTCCGCGCAATGCAGGGCATTAGTTTTAAAGTTTCTGACATAGCGGAAGAAGCTATATGGTTGCCTTTAGCATGAGTGGAAATTTTCTGTTCACGTTTACTTTTGTAGATTTATTGATCTTTTTAAGTTCTCTTCTAGATGACTGGATATTAAGGTTACACATAAAGGCTAAGAGTTTCTTCCTCTTATTGTAAAGTTTGTTTATACCAGGGTTCCAACCATTACGTTTTATTCATGAACTTGGCATTATATTTGTGACTTATGGGTACCGATAACTCAAAGCATACCTGGAGGTGGGCACAGAAATTATCTTCAACTGTGGCAGCTTCCATGATGGGGTCACTGAGATAAGTAGGGAGATGAAATTTCATCAGGTCATCAGCTGGCATACGTTTCTTACAGTAGTCTCTAAAGACAGAAGAATTTTGTGGCAGATCCAGATTTACTCCAATAGTGAATGTTTCTGAACAGTGGTCAGATCTGATCAGTGATCTGGTAACTGAACGTGTTAAACACAATGGCAGGCTTTATTGTGAGAACCAGATCCAATTTTTTTTTTTAATAATTGGGACTAGAAGCAGTTGGTCAAGGGAGCTGGCATTAACGAAGTCCAGTAATCTTATTTACTTATTTATTTGACATTTGTTAGCCGGGTTACTCCATCTGAGCCAATCCACATTTTCAGAGAATACCAGAGGAGAAAAGCTCCAGCAATGCACACATAAAAAGATAACATAGTAGGCAATATACAAAACCCAAGAAAAACAGTGCAGCAATACAACATAAGCAAAAATGACATATGCAGTAATCATGTGATCTCAGGTGAGGTCATCTTTGTGCATACATAGCAGTGATACAGGTTTCACAGTTAATGGATGGGTAGTTTGACAGACACTGATACCAGCTTGTTTAGATATGTCTTGGTTACAGGTGACATGGAGCGAATTTGGCAGCCTGCTACGATCTGGTAGAGAGTTTTACTGTAAGAAGGATATAGAGGATTCCAAGGTCATTATACTGCCATAAGAGTCTGAATGTAAACTGACCTATGCTTTGTTTTTTTTTTTTTTTTTTGTTTTTTTTTTTTTAACTTTTCTAGTCCCCGCAGACCCCATTTTACTGGGATGGCCCCCAATGCCCCACTTCCAGTTCATGTGTACCACATGTTCTCCTACTCCCTGGACTTATTCTGGTATTGTTGGGGATGGTTGTGGATACTTGGATCCTAAGAATGTCCTGGGGGCTCAATTAATCTCTGTTTCCATTGGGGGGGTGTTCTATGCCCTAATCACTTCTCTTCCCTCCCCCCAATCCTTGTCGATTGTATCAGAGGGCAACTCTCCTCTGAGCCTCACCTCTCCTTAAAAAGAATATCATTGACTGACTTTCCTCATACCCAGGATGGACACACCCATCCCTTCCCTTCCCTGCAGGTCCATCAGTCACCTGAGCTGCTAACTGAACCTGAGTCAGCTGGGCACTAGTTAGGGCTTTATACCCCTATGCTACCAGAGTGGGTTGAAGTGGACTGACTTCTTAGGAAGATAGACGTGTCCACTCCAGTAGCTCCATCATTTCTGGTGTTAGGCCTGAAAGTGTGCTAGATGGTGAAATACAGCACTGAGGGGGCTGCTATCACTTTTCTCAAACCAAGTGTCAATATCTACTCAGATATCTATATTTTCAAAAGGTAGGAATACCTGTAATGAATGGAATTTCCTGTTAAGGCTTACAGCACTGAGCAGCGCTACCCTTATGTAGTCTTGACTTTGGCTGTGTAGGTAATTTGGAAAAATAGACCTTGCCTAAAAAAAAAAAAGGCACTATGGAGTAGAGAACATCCAAGCCAAAATACAAAAGCCAAGACAAGACAGATGCAGGCCAAGTAAAGCAGTTAGATTAGTCAATAATCTCCCCCATGGTGATAAAAATTAACCCTGTGACTAGAACAATGCCAGTTGTATTAACTTGGGTTTTTGCTTGCCAGGTGAGTAACACCTTTCTAATGTTGCGTTAATGGATGCTGCATGCTGGTTTTGATTTGTTGATGAGGGGTTGTACACAGGTGATATGTTTGTGTATTTTGGCAGATGCTGAGACCTATGAGATCTAGGAGACTTGGGCAGTGGCTTCATTGTATGGCAGTTTTGTGTGGACAGTGTGGGGGTGTTGTAGATGTATGCAGTGGGGTAGCTTAGTGTTTTGCTCACAATATGCAACTAACAAAGAGAGGAATGTCTCCAGTTTTGCTAAGTATTTACAACCCTCACAGATGCAGTCTCTTGGGTTAAATAACTCGTTTTCAGTGAGCATGTGGTAGTTCTTAAATGGGTTTTAATAACAGAGTGCTACAGGGGTGGCATCAGATGTGGAGGGGTTTGTATGCTTTTGCCCCATATTGACCAAGGCAGTTGTGCACACTAACAAGGGAAATGAAAGGGCGCGGTGACAGCATTTAAGGTAGACATTTTTGGAATGGTAATGCTTCGTGCGCATCTCCACACAGATAAGCAAAGCCTGTAAGAGAAAGCTTGCACAAGTAAGTGCAATCTGTTTACACTGAATGAACATGGGTATCTAACTCAAAGTATTTAGAGGAAGGTGCCCTTCCACTAATAGTAAGCAAGAGAAAGGATATTAATTGTACACACTACATGCCATGGAACCATCACTTCTGCCATGCTGTAGTGAACACAGTTCCACACAGTAAATAGCAAACAGGAAGAGAAAAAATAGAAAACAAGTGTAACCTACAGCCAAAGTTCTTTCAGCTACCTAGAACATGAAATAATTCATCCAGCTCTCACACTTATATTACCCACCACTCTCTCCAAGATGGCCCTAACACTTGCCAAACAGATTAACTAGGAATGTATAAGGCAGTAAAACAGTGTAGAACAATGTTTAAAATAGAAACTAACACCTGCCAAACAGATTAACTGGGAATGTATAAGGCAGTAAAACTGTGTAGAACAATGTTTAAAATAGAAACTAACACCTGCCAAACAGATTAACTGGGGAATGTATAAGGCAGTAAAACAGTGTAGAACAATGTTTAAAATAGAAACTAACACCTGCCAAACAGATTAACTGGGAATGTATAAGGCAGTAAAACAGCGTAGAACAATGTTTAAAATAGAAACTAACACCTGCCAAACAGATTAACTGGGAATGTATAAGGCAGTAAAACGGTGTAGAACAATGTTAAAATAGAAACTAACACCTGCCAAACAGATTAACTGGGAATGTATAAGGCAGTAAAATGGTGTAGAACAATCTTTAAAATAGAAACTAACACCTGCCAAACAGGTTAACTGGGGAATGTATAAGGCAGTAAAACAGTGTAGAACAATGTTTAAAATAGAAACTAACACCTGCCAAACAGATTAACTGGGAATGTACAAGGCAGTAAAACGGTGTAGAACAATGTTTAAAATAGAAACTAACACCTGCCAAACAGATTAAATGGGAAATGTATAAGGCAGTAAAATGGTACAGAACAATGTTTAAAATAGAAGCTAACACCTGCCAAACAGATTAACTGGGAATGTATAAGGCAGTAAAACAGTGTAGAACAATGTTTAAAACAGAAACTAACACCTGCCAAACAGATTAACTGGGAATGTATAAGGCAGTAAAACAGTGTAGAACAATGTTTAAAATAGAAACTAAACCCTGCCAAACAGATTAACTGGGGATGTATAAGGCAGTAAAACAGTGTAGAACAATGTTTAAAATAGAAACTAACACCTGCCAAACAGATTAACTGGGAATGTACAAGGCAGTAGAACAATGTTTAAAATAGAAACTAACACCTGCCAAACACATTAACTGGAAATGTATAAGGCACTAAAACAGTGCAGAACAATGTTTAAAATAGAAACTAACACCTGCCAAACAGATTAACTGGGGATGTATAAGGCAGTAAAACAGTGTAGAACAATGTTTAAAATAGAAACTAACACCTGCCAAACAGATTAACTGGGGATGTACAAGGCAGTAAAACAGTGTAGAACAATGTTTAAAATAGAAACTAACACCTGCCAAACAGATTAACTGGGAATGTATAAGGCAGTAAAACGGTGTAGAACAATGTTTAAAATAGAAACTAACCCCTGCCAAACAGATTAACTGGGAATGTATAAGGCAGTAAAACAGTGTAGAACAATGTTTAAAATAGAAACTAAAACCTGCCAAAGAGATTAACTGGGGATGTATAAGGCAGTAAAACAGTGTAGAACAATGTTTAAAATAGAAACTAACACCTGCCAAACAGATTAACTGGGGAATGTATAAGGCAGTAAAACAGTGTAGAACAATGTTTAAAATAGAAACTAACACCTGCCAAACAGATTAACTGGGAATGTATAAGGCAGTAAAACGGTGTAGAACAATGTTTAAAATCGAAACTAACACCTGCCAACAGATTAACTGGGGAATGTATAAGGCAGTAAAACAGTGTATAACAATGTTTAAAATAGAAACTAAAACCTGCCAAACAGATTAACTGGGGATGTATAAGGCAGTAAAACAGTGTAGAACAATGTTTAAAATAGAAAATAACACCTGCCAACAGATTAACTGGGGATGTATAAGGCAGTAAAACAGTGTAGAACAATGTTTAAAATCGAAACTAACACCTGCCAACAGATTAACTGGGGAATGTATAAGGCAGTAAAACAGTGTATAACAATGTTTAAAATAGAAACTAACACCTGCCAAACAGATTAACTGCGAATGCATAAGGCAGTAAAACAGTGTAGAACAATGTTTAAAATAGAAACTAACACCTGCCAACAGATTAACTGGGGAATGTATAAGGCAGTAAAACAGTGCTGAACAATGTTTAAAATAGAAACTAACACCTGCCAAACAGATTAACTGGGAATGTATAAGGCAGTAAAACAGTGTAGAACAATGTTTAAAATAGAAAGTAACACCTGCCAAACAGATTAACTGGGGAATGTATAAGGCAGTAAAACAGTGTAGAACAATGTTTAAAATAGAAACTAACACCTGCCAAACAGATTAACTGGGAATGTATAAGGCAGTAAAACAGTGCTGAACAATGTTTAAAATAGAAACTAACACCTGCCAAACAGATTAACTGGGAATGTATAAGGCAGTAAAACAGTGCTGAACAATGTTTAAAATAGAAACTAACACCTGCCAAACAGATTAACTGGGAATGTATAAGGCAGTAAAACAGTGTAGAACAATGTTTAAAATAGAAACTAACACGTGCCAAGCAGATTAACTGGGAATGTATAAGGCAGTAAAACAGTGCTGAACAATGTTTAAAATAGAAACTAACACCTGCCAAACAGATTAACTGGGAATGTATAAGGCAGTAAAACAGTGTAGAACAATGTTTAAAATAGAAACTAACACCTGCCAAACAGATTAACTGGGGATGTATAAGGCAGTAACACAGTGTAGAACAATGTTTAAAATCGAAACTAACACCTGCCAAACAGATTAACTGGGGATGTATAAGGCAGTAAAACAGTGTAGAACAATGTTTAAAATAGAAACTAACACCTGCCAAACAGATTAACTGGGAATGTATAAGGCAGTAAAACGGTGTAGAGCAATGTTTAAAATCGAAACTAACACCTGCCAACAGATTAACTGGGAATGTATAAGGCAGTAAAACAGTGTAGAACAATGTTTAAAATAGAAACTAACACCTGCCAAACAGATTAACTGGGAATGTATAAGGCAGTAAAACGGTGTAGAACAATGTTTAAAATAGAAACTAACACCTGCCAAACAGATTAACTGGGAATGTATAAGGCAGCAAAATAGTGTAGAACCATGTTTAAAATAGAAACTAACACCTGCCAAACAGATTAACTGGGGAATGTATAAGGCAGTAAAACAGTGTAGAACAATGTTTAAAATAGAAAATGGTGAGAATTCCTACATTTTTTTGCAAAAATATTGTTGCAGAATTACTATTCTGCATTTAATTCAGTGAACATCTCCTTAATATTTTGCAAAAGTTCAACATTCTTGCACTAGATTTGCAAAAGTGTAAACCTCATATTCTAGATACTGAATTCATTTCTCCAGGTTATAATATTTCAAGAGCTGACAGAATTCATAAAAAAGTGGCGGCGTAGCTTTAATATACCATAACCATTTAACAATATCCCCTACCTCTAAATGTATTCCATCTTTCCAGAGTGCAGAACTTTTCATAGCAACCCTACAAATAAACTAACAAATGCAGTGCTGTACAACCAACCAGAACAAAACAACCCTATATTACACGACCTTCTTGCTTGGACTACCCAAAACCTAACTAATTATTGAAACCATCATTCTTGGTGATGCTAACTAACTGGAAGGACCTAATCTCTGATTCCCCATACACAGTATCGAATTACACAGGTGCACCCAACTTAGTAGCAGCCCCAAACACACACACAATAATGAATGGGGCTCAACCTTAGATTGGATCCTAGTCAAAGACCCTCAAAAATACAGCGATACCAGTACCCTGCCCAATTCCCTTGGTGATCACTTACCAGTATACACCTACAGAGTCCAAACCTATGACAAAAAAACCCACACCTATAAAACATCTAGAAATCTAGCTAATTTCAAACATATTTTCAATAGTATGCTAAAAATCTATCAAATGGACCCCTCTAAAAATATTACCTCTGGAAGGAAACTCTGAGCCACTTTAACAGAGTTTTCTTAGATGCCCTTAACAGTCTAGCTCCCATCCAAATCAAGAGGACTAAGCAAAATCATGTACTGTGGTTATCAAAAGCCACCAAGCAACCAATACTCTCTAGAGACTGTACCTAGAAAGAATGACACAAAAATAAAGATGAAACTACCTAAGTACAGACAGCTACGAAATTTAGCTAAAAAGCAAGTTGTTTTCTTTCGGCTTTTCCTGGTTAGGGGTCGCCACAGCGGAACTCCGGTCCGCTAATGATTGGCAGTCGATTTTTATGGTGCCGAGGTGCCAGCCTGACACCCAATCTTCAACAAAGGCACGCCCATTTACGCATGTCTTTTGAACGCCACTCGACCGTGGGGAGGACATGCATAGCACTCAGAAAAACAACTACTTCTCTCAGAAATTACTCAACCAATCAAACAACCCAAAGAAATTCTGAAAATATGTCCCCTTACTCATTAAGCCTGGAAACGCCATTGCATAAAGGTGGCAATACCAACGAACTCTCTAACTACCAACCCATATCTATTCCCTCTCCTCTATATAAACTTTTAGAGAAATGTATTCACACTCAACTTATGAAACATCTAACTGATAACAATCTCCTTACACCAACTCAACATGGCTTCTGTCCAGCACATAGTACCACCATTGCCCTTCTTTCCTTCACATACACTGTGAACAAAGCCCTTGACTCTGGCCAAATAACTTCAATACTTCTGTTTGACCTATCAAAGGCTTTTGACACAGTGTCTCATTCAAAATTACTTCTACAACTAGCAACCACTGGATGCTCTCAATCCACCCATTAAATGGTTCTTAATCAGCTTAGTAGTCTGACAGCAAAGTGTTAGATGGCAAGGTAGTATTTCTGAATACCTAGTCAATAAAACAGAAGTCCCCCACGGGTCCATTTTAGGGCCTCTGCTCTTCAATATTTTCATAAATAATCTACATACTGCCTCTCTTCAAAGCACACATATACAGTACACAGACTCCACCATCATCACATCCTCTTAACAATATCCACAATCTACTAAGCTTATCAGAAAATGCCTTTACATCAATTGAAACCTAGCTAACCGAAGCACAACTTCTACTTAATGCAAAGAAAACTAAACTTATGCTACTCTCAACCATGCCAACCTCACTGGATTTTACCATATACTCCAAGAAGAAGACACAGATAGAATAACTCAAGCTAAATTACTAGGAATTACCACAGACAGCAGATTCTCCTTCTAACAACGCATACGTAGTGCAATTAAAAAAAAACACATTTTAACCTCGGCAGAATATATATATATATATATATACACAAACTTTACATGGATAAGCCCACTAACAAGGCACTTGCCAATAGCCTCTTGCTCCCATCCCTCCCATACAGAGCCCCCATCTTCACTGACCTTTACTAATCTTTCAAAAACAAACTCCAAGCATGCTACCACAAAACTGCCAAATGTGCAATGGGTACACCATATTAATCACATCACTGTCAAGCTCTTACAGAATTTAACTGGCTACAGTTCCAAAACTACCTCAATTCCACCCAAGTAACTCTAGCTCATAAACTAATCTACTCTCCAGATATTTGTCTATTTGTTCTACTCTTCGGAACATCCTACAACCCTACTCCCCACTCCAAAATCTACAATCTACCAACAAACAACTTGCAACAGTTAGGAACCTAAGAAAAGAGCTGGACACAGCCTCTACACCTATGCCACAGCGAGGATTTGGAATGTTCCTCCCCAGAAATCACCCTCCTAGACTCATTAAATGCATTCAAAACATTTCTAAATACTTTCTCAACAATCACATCTCTGTTCCTGTATCCAAAACCATTGGCCACCATAAATAAACTTATAGCTTTTCTTAACTTTTGCACCTTCATCCTCCTACTTCCATAGCTCTGTCATCATACCATCCTCTACCACAAAACTACCTATTCCTTCTACTCACATCATCACTTCTCTGCTGCCAAGCAAATATTACGCCTTTCTTTACTACACTTGCATCTCCTGAATTCGCCTTCAATGTCAGCTAGTAACAGTGGCACACTTTGTCCATATTCTCATTATGATGAATGTACCATATATAGGATATACATTATTATGAGACTTGTATATTATTATGCATGTAGCAACTTGCCAACTTTATGCCGCTGTACTGATTAACTGATTTAATACCTGTTGTTAAAATGTGCTCTGTATGTTCATTTTGGATGTCATATTTATGGAGCTTTTCTCCCTGGCCTCCACTGAAAATGGATTTCTGACCCAGTGGATTTTCCCAGTTAAAAAATGTCAATAAAATAATAAATAAAATAAAATAAAAAAGCAATCTATAGATCCTCATAACATTAATCACTGTACCATCTATGCATATTTCTATCGCAGTGATTTCAGAGAGGACATTTTATTTTTCCAAGTCGCTGTGAAATCACCTTTCAAACTGGAAATGCACAAAAATAATGCATACTTAACACAAAATCACTTAATAAAAATACAGAATTTATGCCCCAAAAAGTACTATCAAAGTTAAGACTGTCTGATTAGTTTAGCAACCTTTTTGTATACAAGATTCTAGCAGGTGATTACAATGAATATTGGGAAGATCTGACTATGAACATTTGATCTAGCAAACACATCCTTGGAACTTTTCAAAACCAAGTTCATACCAAATATGCAAAATGTCAGCTAAAGGATCTGACATCACACACCACCTTTCCATCCTTCTCCCATCCCAGATTGATATTAAAATGGTTGCTGTGCCAGGTCACACCTCCTTCCCACCACCTAAATTCATGTTAACTGCCTGATGTCCAAGGTCACTTTCTAAGAATTCAGTGTGTTTTTTGTCTACGATCACTTTACCCACCTAGATTTACAGACGCTGCTTGTAATCTAGGGCACCTCCCATTTTTTTTTTTTAATTGATCCTCACTTCTTGTCTTTATCATTTTGTCCACAAAGGTTTCTTCTGAGTATTCAGATTTGCTTCCAAAGACCTGTTGTCTGTCTAATATAATTTCTCTACACATATACAGTAGCATTTGTCATTCTCCTTGCTGTATAGGTCATGGCTGAAAATGGACTAAAAGATTAATCCACTTACCCAGTTATGAGATGCGTAACTACATAGACCTTTGTGCAAATGACAGATTAGTTACATCTATAGCCCAAAGCAATTTCTATTTCACATTTTAGTCTCAAATATTTCACAAAAAGAGGGAAGAAACTGCATACAGTGCTACTAAACATCTGCTGTAACAACAGTGCCTGTTAACTAGTACATGACTTTGATAACATGTTTGTAGTGCATAGAGCATTGTAGTTGTGCTCTGATATTGAGATAAAGATATAGAGAATTATGAGTGGGCTGCTGATCATAGCAGCTTATTATGTGTTTGAAACATGGAAGCCAAGGAGTTCACCTCGAGAGCTAAGATTGAGAGGTGAATCTTGGCATCCACGTAAAGAAAAGAGGAGAGTTATGATCGGAGATCTAATCATAATTCTTTGTAGTGCATGCAGCTTTATCTGCTCCATGTATGACTAGTTACTAAAAAAAAGTACTAAGTGTTTTGCCAGCTTTCAAAGCCATAAAGCACTTAGTGAGCGCTGTCAGAAAGACAATAGAAGACATTCTGTTATGTTAGAGAACATCAGGGACATGACACCTGCACAGACAGCAGGCAGGAACAAATCTATTTTTATTCTGCTGCTATTGCTTGCTGGCTGGTACTGGCAGTTGTAACTGCATAGTGCATAAACCTGAGCTTAACAACTGAAGCAGAGGGGGTTTAACATTTATTACGATTGGGTCTTGAACTATAGAAGCGATTAATTGATTTCTCTTTTTTGGATATTGGAGTGTAATCACCAAGCTTCAATCACTACAAACCTGTTAAGTACTTCAATAGCACATGATTTGATCACAACAGTGCTTAAGGGTGTGTGTAACAATAGGGTCTTGCTCTAGAGACTAACAACGGACAGTGCTGGCTGGCAAAGAACTGCACCAGGAACTAAACCTGGAAGTAAAACAGTTTTATTTCTTCCTGCTGTCCCTGTCTTTCAACCGTCCCTACGAATTTTGTCTCATATTTTCACTCTGTGAAGATTAGTCAGTCAAAAGTACCAAAATTAGAGTTTCATACATTTTATTGTTAAGTATATGGCATACTGATGCAAAACTTGTTCTAGCAACTTTTTAAGTGATTTAGTGGAATATTTAAAACAAATGGTCTCTAATTTTCATGCGCTGTCCCTCCCAGAATTCTTAAGCAGATAAGTGTTGCTGTCTGTTTGACAGTACTCACTAAATAGTTTACTAGTTTTCACAACTGGTAAAACACTTGGAATTTTTTTTTCTCTGTAACTAGTAGTACATGGAGCAGATAAGGTCCCATGTACTACAAAGTCCCATGTACTACAAAGAATTGTGATCAGGTCCCTTGAGGTGAATTTCTTGGCATTCATTTCTGGAATACATAATCTCGCTATGACTTCAGACCCACTCACAATCCTCATTATAACAAACACATGCAATACTCTTCCTTTGGCAGTGTAAATATTGACTCTAGGTGATTTTGAAACATTGACTAATGTTCAAGTGACATCCACAATCCATATAAACATGGGAAAAAGGGGAATGTTGATGATGGTTTTGTGTGTGTGTGTGTCTGTGCGCATGCACACATGCCAGGGCTAGCTACGTGGCAGCATAAATATTGGCTCTAGGCGATTTGGTCACATTGACTAATGTTGATGCGACACCCTGACCTCATGGTAAAGGGGGATGATGATGTTAACAATGGCAACATGCAGGTCAACGTTCAAAAGATGTTCTGCTGTTCACGAGTTTCAAAATGAAAACAGTACACTATTATGATGCATATAAAATATCGAAGTAAAAGAGTTATTTGGCTCAGCCCCCTCAGCAGCTCAGCCTAACATATTACTGCATTTTATACAGCGAACAGCTGAGTTTTGTGATTAAGGCTGCATGCAGGCTGGTGAGATTTATGTACTACATTTTTCTCAGTTTTCTGCTTAGCCCTTTCACTGCTTTACTTCATGTGTTGAAGAAACTCCTGCAAACAATGTCCAAGAACTTAAGCCCCAATACACACACACAAAGTTTTATACAGCATGCAGGGAAAGAAATGTACTGGCGATAAAAAGTTTTGATACATAGCAGAGTTCAAAAGTAGGTGGTATAGACATGGAGAAAGAATGGTGGTGGGATAACTGGTCATTGTGATCCAGTGACCAAAAACTCCTGTGTATCTACAAACCTAGCAAATCTGCTGGCCATTTTACAAGGTTGCTAAGGCCTGGAACTCCTTACCTGTATCCATCAGGTCAATAGCCTCCCTCCCATCTTTCAAAACCACACTAAAAGACTTCCTAAATAAAAGCTGGCTCCGTTCTTGTTCAAAAGCAGGATAAACTACATCCCTAAATGTGAACAAGTTCCTTTTCACACCTTTATACCTCCGTACTCTCCCTTCTTCATAGGTTGGTACTAGGCTATCGGCCCTAGGGCTTATACAAGCCTAGCCATAACAATTCCCTGGCTATTTCTTCCCACAATATTTACTTCTCTGGACCCCTGTCTAGCAGGGTAACTGACGTGATCCCCGGGGTGAATTTCCTATCTCCCATCCAATCGTCAAGGTTCCTTCTGAAGAGGGCCAAAGAGACGCTCTGCTTGACATGTATGGGCAGTCTATTCCAGAGTCTGGGGAGTCTCTGGGTCAGGAGCCTATCCCTCCAGCATGTTTTGTTCATTGTGATGACAATGTTTAGATCCCTGGAGCATGTGGCTCTAAGGGATTGGGATTTCTTTAAGTGTAGCATGCCCAAAAGCTCTGGGTTTGACATCGCCTCTGAGTAGACGATATGTGAGGAGTATAGCTACAGTTTTTTTTAGACGGTCAGCATAGGGAATCTGCTTTAGGCCTGTGATTCTTTTAGTGAGGTATTTCTACAGCCTTTCCAGTTGTTGCAAATGTCTTGAGAGGTACATACCAAATGGAGCATTGTATTCTATAATGAGTCTAATGAGGGATGAGTACAGTGGGACAATGACCTCCTTTTTTCTGGATGAAAAGCTCTTAGTGATGAGGTGTGCCACATAGAAGGATTTCCTGACTGTTGTGGCGATGTGGTTATCGAAGGTGAGACCACTGTCCACCTATGTCCCCAAGTCTCTTATCACACTTTCGGTGTTTAGTGTACTGTCGCCTATGTGGTAATTCACGGGTACATTTTTTTTCCCAAAGGGGATAACTATACATTTCTTGGCACTGTGCTTGAGCCCATGGCTCTGGCACCAAGCATCTGTTTCTGTAAGGCCCTTTTGTAGAATATCCACACCATTTGGGGATTCAATAATGGCTCCCACTTTGCAGTCATCTGCGAACTTTGTTAGCCAGAGTCCCTTAGTATTGGCCTGTACTTCAGAGAAGTAGATGCCAAACAAGAGCGGTCCCAGGAATGAACCCTGAGGTACTCCACTTGTCACTTGTCTGGAGCTGGTTTTGGAGTCAGCTACTTTTACAGTGTGGATTCTATCAGTAAGCCAGTTGACAACCCATCGAGTGAGTAGGGACTAATGCGCAGCTTAGTACGTTTATCTATGATTCCAGAGTGGGGGATGGTGTCGAAGGCCTTGGCAAGGTCCAGATAGGCTGTGTGAACTGCCTTGCCCTCGTCTCTAGCTCTGGAGACTGATTCAAAGAAGTCAATCAGGTTCAGGAGAAAAGATCGGCCCTTCACAAACCCAAACTGGGTGGGGTCCAGTGTTTGAAGGTTGCCAATGTCTTTGTTTACAAGTTCCATGATGATACATTCCATGGCCTTACAGATCAGGCTCGTCAGACTGATGGGGCGGTGGATCCCCCCTTGTGGAGTGGGATAACTGTAGCTGTGCACCACTCAGTGGTCATGAAGCCTGAGATGAGGCTATGATTAAACATGACACTTAGGTGAGGTGCCAGTTCATTTTGTAGTTCATATAGTACACAGCCTAGGATGTCTTGTCCCATGGATGCTGTATTCTTAGCTTTGGAGAGTGCGTTTTTTACCTGTGTGGCTGTTATTACCGGAATTTGGCAATCTTTCGGTAATGTGATGGGCCCTTTAGGGGGTGAGAGGGGGTGAAGTTGGGACTGAATCGATCTGCCAGGATATTGGCAATATCCTTGGGATCAGTATATTTAATGCCATTCTGTTGTAGCTCAGAGCAGATTTGAGCATTGCCATTCAGATTCTTAACATAGCTATAGAATGCCTTGTGGTTGTCCTTTGGAATCTTTGGCAATTTTATTTTTGTAACTAGCTTTTGAGGCTGGTAAGAGAGTTTTTTGCATCCTGGGATTTTCCTCTCTTCTGCAACAGTTTCTTCCTTTTGTTGTAAAGTTTGTTTATGGCAGGGGACTTCACTAACTTTCTTACTTCAATCAAATTCTCTTCCCTGACTTTCTCTCTAAATATACCATACTCCTATTTTTCCCTCACCTGATATTGCAGTTCTGATTTGTATAAGGCTAACTTGCATTTAATTTTTCTACAAACTGTGTAAAAATTCTCTAAATATTAAATGATTGTCATATACCTCGTACTGATTTTTAACCAATGATTGTATATTGTTTAATTTGTTATAATTTTTTAATTTGTTATAATTATTTAAATTGCAAATGATTTGTTTTATTTTTGAAGATAGTAAAATTATTGTTCTTAAAATGTTTTGTAATTATTTGGAGCTTTTCTCTCCGGGCCTCCACTTAAAATAGGCTTCTATGCAGTCGGACATTCCCAGTAATCAAATGTCAAGAAATAAATTAAGTGTAAAGGGTTAGTAGTACCATTTGGGTGAAATAGGTAGAATAATGTTATTTTCCATTACCATTTACGTATGCTCACATTATCGAATTAAATAATCTTTACATTAATAAAACAATGAGTTATATGAAAAACATAGTCCAAGATTTTCCAATACTATTCCAGGTGTTTCAATGCTTAAATCTTTACATTAACTCTGTTAAGTGGATTCAGCCTTGTTCGGGATGACACTGAGTGTAGATGAAACTTTATGATGTATTATAGAAACTAATTAGTAAAAACTATAAGAAAAACCTAGACAAGTTACAGTTTTCACAGAGTGATACCGCAAACGCCCTGTAATAGAGGTCCATGGGATATATGCAAATGACTCCTTAAGGACGTCAAATGTTTCAGCGACATTTGATATATTTGCATATACCCCATGGGCCTCTATTACAGGAGGTTTAAGGTACTACACAGTGAAAACTCATACTTGGCTGGGTTTTTCTTGTAGTTTTTACTAACTGTTTTGTCTGTGTGACCTTTTTCCTCTTTGGTTTGTATTATAGAAACTACAGGAATCACTACAAGGGGACCAGAAGTATAATTCCTTGTGATTAGCTCACCATGCCTTCCATACTACTTTCTCTACATGTGGAACGCATACAATGAGGTCGCTATAACATTTAGATTTAAACTGGATCAGCAGAGCAGGTTGTCTTTCTGAGCATTTTAACTTTACAAACCATTTTTCTTGTATTAACAACTAAAAACACAGTAGGCAACTGTTAAAATGCAGCGTAATGAACAGCATGTGTGCTCCTTTCTCAATCACTTCCACTTCTGCACCTGGGATGGAATTTATGTGACAGGCAGAATTAACTTTTGTAAGAGCTTATAATTTCTGGAACTATTCTCCGAAAGAGCATGAACAAATTCTGAATTTAGCAAACCACTGAGCATTCTGCTTGGAGTGCCTTTGGTATACCAATCATTTTACTTCGTCGGTAGTTATTTTTTTTTTTTTTTATATAAAGTTAAATTAAAAAACTGAACACTTAAATGCCTACAGTGTTTTAATGAAACCACTCAAAATTGCACTTTCCAGATATTTAGTTTCATTTTTATAATCGGTGGGTCTTTTCATGGCCTGTGTTGTTGGAAACATATTCCCGGTTTCACTAAAAGTAAGAGTAAAGATAGTAAAAGCCACAAAGCAGATGCGTAGAAGATTCAACTGTAAATCTCTGGCAAAATGCAGAAAAGGGTAAACAACCATTCAAAAGCCTTCCTTATTCAACACATCATGGTAAATATTTACTACTCTTGAAAGATAAAAGAGGTTTATAAATGTTTTTATACACATACTTAGCAATTTTGATAGGATCTTTCTGGATGAGACCTTTATGGAGCTGCCAGGGAAATTTTTCTTTATTGTTTCCACCTATACCCAGTACCCACACAATGAGACAAAAGAAGCTTGCTGCATTAAATTACACATTTCACATTAGACTAAATTATAGTTATGGTATGCTAAGGTGTAACACCACCTATACAGGTGTCTATATCAAGTGGTGCTTGACTTTTTCGCTTCGTTGAATTATTAAAACACCTGCATGTTGATGTCTGTTTTTTTTCCAGGTGCAATTTGCTTACCTTCCTTGAGTCCATAGAGAGGAATTCTGTAGCGATCACCACATCTGAAATTTGTATGCGATACTGGAACTGTATGTTGCTGCTGCTTTATTTATTGGCTATACAGGTGCAACGGGACTAGGAAGTAGGTTCCATAAGTTCTCTCCTTCACTGCATGTTTTAGTCAGCCAGACTGTACACCCCCCTCTCGCAAGAAGTCAGCAAAGGTGTTTACATACAAAAACTACTGTTCCCTTTTTACACTTAATACAGGGGATAAGAGATGTTAAATCAATATTCCATCTGCCCATCATAGTGACTGATCATCTGTGCATTAAAATTCTCACAGAATTTGTCTGGAGAGAAGAGGGATTTCTTGTTCCCTGCTGTTCTGGCCACATTTACCCGAATGATAGTAAATACCACCAGATATAGTCTTGACTGAAGCAGTTTCCTGTGTAACTGACTGTGCTTTTATTTATTTAGCTTTTGTTAATAAGTTCCACTAAGCTAGTAGCCTGTTTTCATGGGAGACCTGAGAAGGTATTTATACTATTAAGGGAAATTTGGCTAGGGCATCAGGAAACTTCCCTTAATCTTTTTGGCTGGTATAGAGAGATCTTTTATATCCACCTGAACATCCACTAACTCGGGCAGATGGGGCTTTGGTGTAACATCTCATCCAAAGAACGGCAGACTCAGGTGTGCAGCACCCCCTTTATACTGCACTGCAGTGTTGGCAATCAATCTACCCACTGTGGGAATAGAACCCTCAGCCTTTACTACCAAAGGCATGTGTGCCACTGACACTGATAAGTTACCACCAAAAATAATGGGAGCAATATACTATATCAAACACCAGCATGTTCTGACTCGGTTGTTATACAGAAAAGGAACATTACACACATCACCACCACCACACTTCTTGAGTACAACTTCCTTGTTGATTCTGGCATGCAGTTTGAAGAATGCTTTTCACTGCATTTGTTGCTCTAGCAAAATCTTTCCAATAACAAGATAAACTATTTCCCCTTGCAGTCCTGCAACTTAAGTCACTTTGCAAACTGCTAGCCAACACTTTTTATGGCAAGTCTGTGCACGCTGCCTAAAGGATAGTTTCTTTATGCTGCATCTATCTTTTTCTCATTATATCTGCATTTTGTGACAGCATGTGTCATTATATGATTTTTCACTTTTTTCCTAACTTCTAAGGATATTATTTTTACTATCTCATACAGATGGTGCAGTATCTGCAACTGACATGTCTCAACAGAATTACCAGAGTGATGGACATGATTTTAGTCTACATGCAGGTATGATGCCACTTACAATTTCTTATACATTTTCACCTTTTAAGTGCCTCACATGTCCAAAGCACTAGGTTTAATAACTCTCCACTGTACCAGTTACCACCATTTTTATAAACACATCTCAACATTCTTCACATTTCATTATGCAGTTATTCTTCAGATTCAAGGAAAGAACGTCCAAATCAATGTTTTGTGCTGGTGTGTGTGGATGTGGAAAGGTAAGCTGTAGGTCCACTGTCTGGCTGCCTCACAGGTCTACATTTCACTAAAATATAACTCAGTACAGGGTCACCTGTGTAAATTGCAATGGCATCTGTCTAGTCCTTATTCACTGATGGGCATTTAAAATTCCTTCATATAAGTTCACACTAAAGTAATACGCTTAATTGGATCAGCTGGCAGATTACTTCAGTCTTTTGACGTCACTGTGGAGAATCTCCTCATACTGGTCTTACACTATGGACCCTGCACATTCCTATGGGGACAAAGAGCAGCCAGTAACTTTCAGTTCCAGAATAGTGTATTTAAAACATAGAGGATCAAAACTGGGTCACCGATCATAACCTGCTTATTATGTATTCCAGACATCGATGCCAAGAAATTCACATTGACAGCGAAGCTCTTGATGTGAGTCTTACCATCTGTGTTGAGAACACATAATACATGGTTATGTTTGTTGAGACAATCCTAATTCATTGTAGTGCTTGGAGCTTAAGCTGCTCCATCTATTATTAGTTACAATAAAAAATCGCCAAGTGTTTTGGCGGCTTTGAAAGCCATAAAACCCTTAGTGAACACTGTTGGCAGAAAGGCAGTGTAATGCAGTCCCTTACAGTCAACACTCACCGTTCACGCCTCTCTACTGCCTACATTTTCATAGAATGTCCAGATTACTGCTTCCTATTTTGGGTCTGTTTCTAATAAAATCTGTTTTTCATTCAAATCACTGAGGCATGAAGTCACTAAATAATGACATACATTTGAGTTTCAGAGTTCAGATTATACATGCAATCCAACCTGCTATTCTCGCAACTTTCTAAGTTTTTGACACGAAGTTCAGGACACGTTAAGGGTAAGGACACAAGGCAGAAAGAAATGTTTTGTTCTGCCGCTGTCATTTGATATTCAATATAGGCAGATTTTACTGCTGAACTCCAGTATAACCTTAAGATGAGCAGGGGGTGCTTAACAATTAAGGATGGGCCGCACGCCATTCTGGCGCTTATATGTCAGAGTGTAATCAGCGTCCTCCATGCACTACAGAGTACTAGTGAAGACAAGCTAAACCTAGAATGTTCTGTAACAAAAAAGGTGGAAGGTCAAGCCCTGCTGCCTTGCTGGCAGCACCCCTGCTCCTTTCCTATCATCAGTACTATATCTTTTGCAATTAATACACAATATACTTGCACCTTCAACATATCTGCAACATCACAAATGTTCTTCAGCAATTACAAAGTGTTACAAAACAGAAGTAACAGCGCTTGACTTTTAGCATACACAGAGAAAAGTTCAGTGCACTAGACTGGATTTTTAACTACATCATTACAGTCTTTGCTGATCTGCTACCAACCAACTAAAGATCTTACAGGTACAACACTTGAATATCAAGCCCCATACCTTGTAATCGGAGTATAACAATCAAGTATTTAAATCACATTCTGCTTTAAAAAAAAATTAAAAACACAGACTGTAACTACAAGTAAAACACCTTCCACATTCCACAACATCTGTACATTAACACTTCTCATTTTTCAAATAATAATATAGCTTAAGAAATCAGTGGTTATATTCAGTAATCCTTATTGCTGCAAAATGCAAGTAGACCATTTCCCATACAGACTACTTTTCCTGTACTTGTTTTTAGTTTTGCTGTACATAGCCATGTAATAGCACAGTATAAAAATGACGTGTACATCTGCTATGAAGTGTGTGTCATGGCCCTAAATTTCACAACACAGTTCTCCTATATACTAATTGCATCTGTTTGCAGTTTTATTTCCTTTACTTCTCAAGTTCAGATCAATTCAAATGATTGCAGTGGGTGGGTTAGTCAGATTTGTAGTTAAATGGGGTGCAGCACTGATTGACATGGCCTTTTTCCAGATTCGGGTTGGTAACAATGCCTAGATTGCTGATGCTATCATTATGGGACAGTAGGCAGATTCCCACTGACAGCATCAAACCCTGGACTGCAAGCAGCAGCTTGTTAACAACTCATAGCCTCAGTCCTCTTCTTGTTTTGTAAAACCCAAGAGCAGAAGAGTTAAGAAATGCACAGGATGAAGACATGTTGAAACAAACATTTAAGCACATAGAACTGAGAATCCCCAAAATGATCAATATCAGACTTAAGACCTTTCGTTACTGAGTCATGAAGTGTAAACACACATCTCCATTTCTAAGTACACGTTATAGAATGCATGCTGAAAGGGAACGGACTATTCCTTTTCCGTGGAAGTGATTTAATGGATGATATGCAGAACTTAAAAAATTCATGTTTTATACAGAAGGGAATTAAATGCGTTGTTTCAACTGCTTCATTCCCACTTTTGTGGATAATTTTTTAAGAAACAGAAATGCTAATCCTAACTTTATCTGCTTAAAACTATACCGAGATTGTCTGTGATTTGCTACTGAAGGATGTTCGGACATGTTCTAATAACCTTATGTATTATTTTATATAAATAACTTTACCGCGGCAAGTTCCTACTATTTTCTCTGATGCGTTTACCTTCCACTGGCCCTGGTTATAGTGGTAAAGGATCCACAGACCAGTCTAATTACTCACTTTATAAGCAAATTTAAATTAAAGTAAAATAAAAGTGTACTGCTTTGAAGCTAATTCAGACAACTAATTTGATTCTCAAGCATATTTTCAAAACATGTTGGCATCTTGATTTGATAATTTTTGTGTTTTTTCCCCTCCAAGGTGGAAGAAACTGTGCACAGCCTATAATGACTAGCTTGACCGATTCTGCAATACAGATATAAGACCCCTGGACTGGAGAATGGTAAAGCAATTTAGGGCACAGCAGGATCTGTTCATTCATGAGAAAGAAGTGCTAATAGCTGTTATGGTGGGGCAGTGCAGCAAGAAACCTTTGTGCTAATGTCAACCTGTATGTCCTAATACCTTGCACAAAAAACTGTGCAGGTTTAACATAATGAATTAGAAAAAATAATTAAAATGTGCTACCCTTCTCCATAAGATATCAGGCTTACAAATGCTACTCACTCTGTAAGCACATCACATTTCTTGTTTACGGTTCTTTGCTGCTTTTTGTCTTTTTATACTAGCCTTTTGCTTGCACAACTGCCAGGAAAACTAGCTATTTGTTTAGTACACACACAGACTCATATTAAATGCTACTTAAAGCACTCTGTTGGTATGATAAATGTATCTTTTTAATATTCTCTCTGTCTCCCTAATGTTACCACAATGCTATAAAGAAAAATATAAATTGCAAAAGTCTTTTCATTTGTAAAATCTGGTAAGGCTACGTGACTGACTGAATTTAGCAGAAGCATTGGTTAAAATCCTATTAAAGTCAACAATATGTTTTTTAAACATGTTTCCAAACAGAGTGAGTGCCTCTCATCATATAGATAAATGACTGCTTCCCTTAGAATACTAATACAGTCATACTGTTTATGCGTAAACATAAAGGAGCATCTCAGAGTTTCACACACATCTCAATACAGGTTGCAAAGTTTAACTTCACCGTTTTAGTCTCTGTGCAGAAGATTAGTAATGAAGCAAGATTTTCACTGTCTACTGCAAGTATAGGGAATATGGTTAGGTGCTGAAACCAGATACTTAGAATGCATGGCTGTGACATCCTCACAATGTAGATAAAAGCATAGCATTGGTCATTTTTAAGGATACCAAATGTACATTTTTATTTTATTTTAATTTTTTTGCAGAGGGGTATTATTTTGCATTTGTGTGTTTTTAAGACGGTATAAAATACCTGATGTATACATAACACTGTTGCGTTAGCTGGGACCATTGTTTACTGTGACGTCCCCTAATGACTTCATACCTCTCATCTCTTCCTGCTTTCTCAGAAATTCCCTGATTTTGTGTAATATTTTTGCCCTACCCCTCATAAAACTTTTGATTTTCTGGTAAATCACTGAGGATACAATCAGGAGAAATGTCACCATTTTTACTGACCAGAAAATCCACACTGAAGCAAAACCTGTTTTAGTCGCTTTGCAAAGTAGATTAGAGGAATCACTCAAACATCGGCCCTGATTTTTGGATTTTGTCCTCCAGATATATTTGGGTTTGTCTTGAAATTCTGAGCACAGAAGTTGAAAGGTACAAATGACCCCTAACAAAAAAGGTTTACTCTGTAACTTGGCCACAATATGCCAGTCTATGATGTCCAAAGGCTGAAGAAGCAAATCTAGAGCCAACTGTTCATCTTATCGTTTTGCATTTTTCACAGAATGCTAAATGTTCATACAGCAAAGTCTAATTTATAGTAAAGAAACAAAAAGAAACGAGAGTAACACAGTAATAGAGCTGTTAGGATGTCAGCATATTCTCCCTGTGTTTGCGCAGGTTTTTCTTAAACTTCTGGTTTCTTCCGACATTCCATAGATATTCAGAGAGTTGAGACAGTGATTCTCAAAATTACTCAAAGGGTGTGGGTGGGATTCTTGTAATTGACTCAAATCTTGTCCAGGATTGTTCCTTATTTTATATCTGGGGATTACTGAGAGAGGCTGCAGTTCACCAAAGGCCTGACATGGATAAAGTGACCATTGAAAATAGATAGATGGAAAGTGAATGACTTCCGCCAACTTTAACACATTCAAATAATATCTAATAATCAGCTAGGTGGGCTGCCCCATGGATCCTTTTCAGCCAAGACCTATAACAAAGACACTAACACCACACAGAGATTATAAAGCAGATAACAGTCACTAAGAGTAAATACTTAAGTTTAAGTATACATAATAAATGTAGTGATTATATAACTGCATGTCATGAAAAGAATGCATTTCTGCTGGAATACAGGAAAGATATGCAATCAGGGAACAATAAGTACAGTTTACAGGAGATTATGAACACAGACTACATGCAATGAAAATAACTGAATGCAATGGAAGGTATGCAATTTTGTCCAAGTACAAAATGACTAAGCCAAGCAAAACTATATTCCACTGAAGGAAATATAAATTAAACAAACATTTCCACAAAGACTTGCTTTACTGATGATATCCAAGCATGAAACACCACTTCAATGAAAATCAGCCTTGTGTGCATCGAGTATGAAAACACCAAGACGATGTAGGTCATTGCTTCTAAATGGCATAACTGTTACTGGTTGGCATGGAGGAGGGATTATGCCCAAGAGAAAAGTTAGGGCCATCTCAGTATCAGTGATGGTCAACCTTAATGCTTGACTCTTACCCAGAAATGAATGAAAGGGCCAGTCTGCTACCACACAACGCATGTAATGAATGGGCCCATAGGGCTCTCATCAGTTTGGGAATGAATGAAATATCTTTCCTAGATTAACAAATGGGTCACTGTGGGATTGATGGAGGAGTTATAATGTTGGATGACTTTTTGGCACCCCTGAAAATTACATCTCTCCCTTGGAAAAAGGTTCTAAATATAATGCAAACAAAAAGGGTGGAGAGAACACCCTGCATGGCTCCTCTGCTCAAACCCACCCCCTTTAATTTTTGCCTCCGACCCCTCATATATCCTCCTAATCAACCTTATAATTTTATCAGGGAATGCAAATGCTTCCACTGACATTGCTCAAAGTCCCAGCTTACTCTGTCAAATGCTTTCTTTGCATCAATACCCACCAACAACAATGGTATTTTCTTACATTCCGCTTCTCTCTGGATCATCAATGTTCTGTTAAAGACAAAGAAACAGTCCTGTTAGTCCGTGTATAATAAACAACTTGGATTTACATTGGACATGTTTCGTATTTGATTGAACACTTTGATACTGAACTGCATTTGGATTTATTTCACATCGTTTGTATGGAAACCACTTCGCGCACAAGTACCTAATGTTTTACTTATTCCTGATCTTTTATACAGTTGTTTCTTACCATATCCATTTGAGCCTATGTTACATCTTAAAAAACATTTTAGTTTTATTGAAAGTCCTAAAAAATACACCCCAACACACCACTAAAACATATTAACTTAATACTAATATACAAAACTATGCACATCTTCAGATATTAAAGGTTTACTCTCCTAATAAGAACAACTGTCCCAAACTGGCAGCAATACTCACAGACTTAAGCTAGCCTAAAAAGAAGGTTATCCATGCTAAGATGCATGATACAGATTATGCTTCTATTAACTGCTGTCTGGTTTTGTCTTATCTTTATTAATCTCCCAGATTGGGAAAACACTTGAATGATTTCAGAAAATATTACCTCCAAGCCTTTAAAAGAAAGAAGTATTCTGTTTTTATTGCTCTTTATCAGATTGTCTCCATGGATACATGAGAACCAGCTACAGAGTTGCTCCTACAAGCATTTATTTATTTGCTAGAGAATTTATTATATTCAATGTTTTTTGTATTTATTTGCTTTCTCTTAAAACGTATTACTAGAACAAGCCAAGAGCCATAATCCAGTCATTCCCCTATGCAAGAATGAGAAAAAGCACATACACTTTTCTTGTATCATGCTCTTTTGACCAGACTTTTCTTCTTCTTCTTTTTTCATTGTAGTGCCTACATTTCTTAAAAGTGAATAAAGAGAAAGGAACTTTACTTTAGTATCCCCATTACACGAACATAATTGAGACAATTTTACTTTATAGCATGAGGATTATATCATGCACTATACAAATATTACTGTTCAGAACAAAATTTGTTTTACTTGATGACTCTTTCCAAATGACGCTTTCCTTCCTCTTCCCCTCTCCTAAGTGTTCCTCCAAACATTAATGATATGAAGTAGGGCATATGCTTTAGAGTCCCCTACATGTTTAACAAAGTCAAAAAAGTCCAATATTTCCAGGTTTCCTTGTTCTGTTTTGTTTCACAAATAAAATTAATGCTCTGTAATTCCACATTTATTAGTCGATTTCTGAATTGCTGGTTTTATTCCTGTTTATCACCATCTCCCAAATCCAGTCTCTGCCTAATTTCCAATATACTCTCGGTTCTTCCAGTCAACTCTTGTGCTTTTTTCTGTCTTTCAAGCATTTTCTGTAGAAACATTGGAAAAGGTTTCACTGACACAGTCTCACTTTGTTTTTTATTACCAGAACAAGAAGCAGAATATCCTCCTGTTTCACAGCTCATTTTTTGTTGGACAAAGTTTTGTATTTCCTCCTTAACATGTTCTGCATAAAAAATGATTTTGTCCCTCCAGGAATGAACATTCAGAAGATAGCTGGGTGCAACAGTTTGAATCTCATGTCTTTCTCTCATTCCCTGATTAGTGGAATAAATTTACTACTCGTCTGTCTGGTGTACCGTGAGTAATCATTTTCCACAAACACTCTGCTGCCTCCCACTTTTACTTTGTCGTTCTGCCACAGTTTTGTCAGAATCAACTCCTTCTGCTGGTAGGGCTCCATCTTTACTATCAAAGATCTAGATTGTTTTCTCATGGCCAGGTGTGGAGCGCACTCAAGATGTGCCCTTTCAGTTAACAACTGCTGCTGTGGAATACCAGTCTAGCTGCTTATTTGCGCTGTCATAAAATTAATAGCTTCTCTAGTACAGCAAAAAATCTGAGATTTTCACTACTTGCTCTGTTCCTCTAATTCTATTATTTTTTTAAACATCTGTTTTTGAGCAGTCTTCTATTCAGCCAGCCTTTTCTTCATTTCAGCCTTTGATTTTTGCAGTTTTATAACCTCACCTGAATATTTGTTTAAAATTTCATCCATTTTTTCCAGCATTTTGTTATTTGAGTTGATATACTCCATCAGTGTTCTGTTTATTTTAATCAGCTTTGAGAACATTTGACTTATTTTTCCTGTAGGGGACTGGAAGTCATGTCATGTACCAAAGCAAGAGCTTTAACTGTTTTTGCCGAACAGCTGTAGAATTCTTCCCAGTCAGTGCTTTTTCCTCACCCTTTTTGACTGATTTTCTTTCAAACTTCTCTGAATTTCTTTTTTGCTGGCATCCAGGCAGCGTACTTACTAGCCAGTTACTGAAATTTACCCAAAATATCAGTTTACTGGTTCCCTCTTCTGAGTTTCTGTTTTCATAATGGGAGATCTGAAATTAAGCTGTTATTCAATGTGCAGCCATCTTGGAAGCCTGAATATAATACAGTCTTGAGTATACCAGGCATGTGATATCAACATTTATATATATACATATATATATATATATATATATATATATATATATATATATATATATATATATATATATATATATATAAATACATATACACACACACACACGTATATGTATATTTACTGGGGTGACTAATCACTTACATAATGTTTTATCAGATTTTATTCCTTATGTTATCAATAGTATAAAATTAAATCTTTTGATAAAACTGGTAAACATATAATTTGATTTGCTACTAGAAGCTGAACTGAAAGATTAAGTCATAGCTGACTGTGATTCATGTCTTCTGCTGCAAGTTTTTTTCTTGCAGAATATTGTAGATTTAAACTTTCCAGAACTATTTAGCCATTTGGTTGTTACTATATAAACATAACAGCTCTCAAGCTTTTACAGGTAATGAAATTCAGCTGAAATAACGTTTTATATTATAAATTGACAACTGTATACATAAATGCTGGAAGAACTGATATCTTCAGGATTTATGCACTTTGTAGAATTTATATACTAAATTTTCTATTTTTCAAAAGGATTTGTCAATTAATAACTTTCAGAACTTTTGGGAATGCATTAGTAATCCATCCGTTTGTTTATCATGAGGTAAGTGGATCCTCAGTGCTGAATCAGTTAAGTACTTTTTTTAATTGTTTTTTTCAGCATACCTTCTTAGCATGGCGCTCAACTGTATATAACCTTCATAGATACATTGACTGTTACTAGGCTAATGACACAGGGGCCTTTCTAAGTCGAGTCAAATTTTCCCAAAAGAAAAATGATTGCCTGTATTCAAACAGGAAAGTAAGGGCCAGGCATTTATAAGATACTAGTGTCCATAAGGGACATGGGTGCCAGGCGCATTGTAAATGTCCTATTCCCAATCCACTGGTCTAGATTGTGTTTAAACTGGGTAATAGACAAACTCAGCTTCACATGAATGGCAAATCTATTCCATAGGAGGGGCAGTCTCTGGGACACATATCTGTCTCTCCGGCATGGTCTGTTTAAGTAACAGACAAAAATCAGGTCCCCAGACCTTGTATTTCTGGTGCTCTGACTTCTGTTTATCTACCCTTGAACTTAGCTGTGACCACCATAAATAGCATTTTCAATATTACTATTATTGATAATACAAGATGTTGCTTAACACTTACTAGAGATTTTAATTCATTAACACACACTTTGGAACATGTTCACTTAAATAGTATAAAACTTGCACCTGAGGTACACCTTTAAATGTATATTAAATGATAAATTATTTACATGGTTGGACTTTCCAAGATGGCTGCACACTGATCAACAGCTTAACGTCAGCTCTCTCAGAGTGAAAAAAAGAAACTGAAACACAAGGGCCAAGAACTTGGTCATTTTAGTAAATTCAGTTACTGGTTAATATGTACACTGTCTGAATGACAACAAAGAAGAATCTAAAAAAGACTGAAAGAAAGATAGAAAATCAACTAGAAACGATGAAGAGAACACATTGATTGGGAAGAATCCGGCAGTTGTTCAGCAAAAAGCAGTTCAATCTTCAGCTTTGGTGCAAGACATGGCTTCTAGAAATCTAGAGGAAAAAGTAAGTCAAATGTGCTCATAACTGATTAAAATAAATGAAACGCTGAAGGAGTATATCAGCTCAAACAACAAAGGACTGGAAAAATACAGGAAGATGTAAACAAAAATTCTAATGAGCTGATAAAACTGCAAAACCCGAAGATTGAAATGAATAAAAGACTGAGTGTCAGATTACTCAAGAAGAGATGTTTCAAAATATGGTGGAATTAGGGGACAGAGCAAATAGGGAAAATCTGAGATTTTCTGCTCTGTTAAAGAAACTTGAAATAACAGGCTTCATTAATTTTATGAAGGAACAAATAAGCAACTGTTCTGGTATTCTGCGTGCTGCTATATGTTCAGTTGTTCTTACTCTGCACTTATTACTGCTTGTTAGTAGCCTTTTAATTTAATGCCTTCTGCACTTGTTTTTTAGTCATTTGTTAAATTAATTGCATTTAATTAAACTGTATTTGCCGTAATACTGACACGTGTGCTAACCTGCACTGCATTTGAATTGTATTTACTGCTGTTTTTGCTGCTTTTCTGTATTAAAAAAAAAAAAAAAAAAAAAAAAATCCTAGCTTGTTTCCTGCCTTTCCTGTAACCTGTCTAGTCCAGATACAGACTTGCTGTATCCAGGACTGTTTGTAAGCTCCTGAGCCCCCTAAGCCTTTCTGTGTTGGAAGGAAGCCTTCTAGCTTATCAGTAGGAGTGGTAAGCACTAGGTAGCCTACCACAGGAGGAGAGGTTTCTGGCCCAGAAATGATAGTTTATTGGCCGTTTGGGAAGCTCTTCCATCTCTTTCAACCTTCTGATTCAAAAGCCTATGTTTGTGCTTGTTTCCTGCCTTTCCTGTTACTAGTCTTGTCCAGGTACAGATTTGCTGTATCCAGGACTCTTTGTAAGCTTCTGAGCCCCCCAAGCCTTTCTGTGTTGGAGGGAAGCCTTCTAGCTTATCAGTAGGAGTGGTAAGCATCATGTAGCCTATCTACCATGGGAAGAGTGGGTTTTGGCCCATAAATTGTGGTTTATTGGACGTTTAGGCAGTTTTCCATCTCTTTGAACTTGCTGGCTTAAAAGCGTGCATTTGTGCTTGTTCCCCACCTTTCCTGTAACTAGTCTAGTCCAGGTACAGATTTGCTGTATCCAGGACTCTTTGTAAGCTTCTGAGACCCCAAGCCTTTCTGTGTTGGAGGGAAGCCTTCTAGCTTATCAGTGGGAGTGGTAAGCATTAGGTAGCCTATCTACCACAAGAGGAATGGTTCTTGGCCCAGAAATTGTAGCTACTGGCCGCTTGGGCAGTTTTTTCTCATCTCTTTCAACTTTCTGGTTTAAAAGCTGCACTTGCCCTGTTTTCCACCTTTCCTGTTACTAGCCTAGTCCAGATACAGAGTTGCTGTATCCAGGACTGTTTGTAAGCTTCTGAGCCCCCCAAGCCTTTCTGTTGGAGTGCAGCCTTCTAGCTCATCAGTGGGAGTGGTAAGCACTACGTAGCCTGTCTACCACAAGAGGAGTGGTTCTTGGCCCAGGAATTGTAGTTTATTGATCATTCGGGAAGTTGTCCATCTCTTTCAACTTTCTGGTTTAAAAGACCACATCTGCGCTTGTTTCCCATCTTTCCTGTAACTAACCTACTGGAAAGCACTAGAGATCCTTAAACTGATACAAGTCTTCTAGCTTAAAAGAGAGATTTTGGAGTGATTGAGTTTCAGTTTTATGTATTTTCTTGCTGTACTTAACTGTTTTCCGCTTAAACGCTGATTTTTCCAGCACCTATTGTGATTTAAAAGCTTTTTTTTCACATATTGTACTTATTTGACTGCCTGCACTTTTAAAAAGTTGTTTTTTGTTTAAATAAATTGTTTAACTGTTGTAGGCTACACACTAAAGTGCGATAGCCTTTTCTGTTCGCTTGCAGTCATTTAAAGCTGTTTTAAGTGTACTTTTTACTGTTTTTGCCTTATCTTTTAAAAAAAACAAACAAAAAAATTCTTGTTTCCCGCCTTTCTAAGCTAGTATAGTCCAGTTTTCAGGCTAGTGCTGAATTCAGGGCTGTGTTACAAGTTTCTGAGTTGCCCATACCTTACTTGGATAGAGGGAAGTTTCTCTGTTCACCTGTGGGAGAGGGGAACTTTGAGCAGTCATCTGTCCCTGGAGGAGTGGTTCCAGCTCAGAAGGTAGTAGTTTAAAAACTGCGTTTGCACAGTTTAGTGTGCCGGACAGCACCGGTTAGCTAGAGTTAAATTATTCCCAGCTCCACTAAGTTTCCTCTTCTGTTTTTCACTTGAAAATAGTCTAAATCTTAACCCAAGCACTCAAAAAGCATCCTACAGTCCAGCACTTGCTCAGACCTAATAGCAAGCACTAATACACCCCGACACCTGACTGCCCAGCAGTGCAAGGCTCTTTATCCACCCCTCACCAACCAAGTGACTAAGCAGCTCAACCTACTATTCAGGCATGACCAAAGGACAACTTCAGGTGTACTCTCCAGTCCAGCTGGTGAATCTGGGTATCCTCAGGCAATGTTACAACTGTCTCATGTACACAGACAGCCCTCTCCTCCTACCACAAAACACTAACATATGCGAGAGATGCAATTATACAGCCAAACTGGAGGCTAAGGTCTCTCCACCCAAGACTGGAACAGAGAGTCATGAGGAAGAGTTTAACACTTGCACCACACCTCCACCCTCACATAGACCTACTAAACCAGTACTGGCAAAAAATACACAAAAATACACAAAATCTTACTTGGAGGCTCTAAATAAAAACCTGCAAAAGCATCAGAAAGCTCCAAAGCAGACACCCGCAAAACCTGCACCTCCTGTCACAAACCACACAACACATAAAATACAAAATCAATGTGCCACACAATCACAGCCCTTAAGGCGAAATAACATACCTAACACACTAGTAATAGGTGACTCAATAGTCAGGCACACTGACGCCCCACTCATTAGGCTGGACAAGGAGAAGGTTACTGTTAGCTACTTATCGGGAGCCAGAATCCGTCACATAACACAAGCACTCAGGTCACTCCAGAACATGTACAAATATGACTCTGTCATTGTTCATGTTGGTGTGAATGACCTGAAACGTACCTCCCTGGACTATATGAAAAGAGACATGGAAGCTCTCTGATCATGTAGCCTAGGCGGGTATGACGCTGACCCTGAGTAGCATCCTGCCCTCACCAAGAATGATACCTCAGTATAAAGAAAAAATGATCAATTTCAACAATTGGCTAAGCTTCTGGTGTCATTCAAAGGGGATCCAGTGTCTGTCAACCGGGGATGACATGCTTGACAAGCCGAGTTGCTTCGCAAGAGATGGCTTTCCCCTGTCACCCCTTGGATTTTGTATACTGGCCAAGGCTCTTGCTGCCCCCATAGTGCCTTTTTTAGGCAAGGCTCAAAATTCAAACCCACCACCGTAAACAGCACAAGTAAAAAAATGAGGGTTAAGCTACTCAACGGCAGGAGTTTAAATCTCAAAATCCATGCGCTCAAAGCACTCCTAAGTATGGAGAATGTCGACATCTGTGCAGTAACTGAAACCTAGTTCAAGGCTCCAGAGAGCACTCCAGCACTACTGGGCTGCAACTCATACCACACATTTCAGCCACAGAACACAGACCGAAACACAAAAGGAGGGGGTGTATCCATATTCATCAAGGATACCCACACCTCCAGGTTAGTGCCGCAGCATGATAACTCTGAGATCATCCATGTGCAACTAACATCAGAAAAATCTGCAATGCAAACTGTGGCCTGCTACAGATCACCCTCCATGATCCAGGGCCACCAATCCACCTTTCTGGAGACACTGGAATATATGAAGGTCCTACCGAACACCCTGATATTGGGTGATTTCAATTACCCTACCACTGACTGGGAAAACTACTTGAGTAGAAACTCCCAGGCTCAGCGCTTCCTGGAATTTATCAACTCAAATGCCCTGGATCAGCTGGTAAACTCCCCTACCAGGGGCCACAACATATTGGACCTGGTCATCACCAACATGGGCGACAGGTGTTCCGTACTGGACGTCAACCCGTCACTGGTTAGATCAGACCATAAACTAATCATCCTGGATGTCCACACCCCACCACCAGCCCCAACCAACGCATCCACAGTGAAAAACTTTTCTAAAGCAAAGTTCACCTTACTTAAGGCAGGGGCGGTAAGTTTCACAGCCCCCATGCTAAAGGATAACACTGCCCAAGATGCAGAATCCTTTACAATTGCACTCTATGAGCACCTACACGGATGCATGGATCTTGCCATCCCTAGCAAAACCAAGACTCACTCCCCTAAGAGAAGGAAACCAGTCTGGCAGACCTATGCCACAAACAGGTTATACAACAGAAGGAGGAAACTAGTTCAGAAAAAAAGCAAATCCCAAGAAGGAAAGACATCCCTGATCAGTATCAGTAAGAAACTAAGGTCCCTCATAAAATCATCCAAGGCTAACTTCGAAAGACAACCACAAAGTCTTCTTTAGCTATGTCAAGAATCTAAGTGGCAACTCACAAATATGTTCTGAGCTAGTGCAAAATAGCACAAAATATACTGAACCTACTGATATTGCCAACATCCTGGCAGATCGATTCAGTTTAAACTTCACCTCCCTCTCACCTTCAAAAGGGCCCACAACAATACCAGAAAAGTGTAGTGTCCCAGAAATCACAGAAGCACAGGTGAAAACAGCCCTTTCAAAAGCCAAAAACACAGCATCAGTGGGGCCAGATGGTGTCCCAGGCCGAGTCTTGCACGAACTACAGAATGAACTAACCCCCCACCTAAACACGCTGTTCAACCTCAGCCTCTCCACAGGCTACGTGCCCATAGAATGGCGCACAGCAATGGTTATTCTGCTCCACAAAGGAGGGGCCACGACTGACCCTGGTAACTATTGCCCAATAAGCCTGACTAGCCTGGTCTGCAAGTCTATGGAGTGCATCACCATGGAACTCACTAACAAAGACATTGGGAACCTCCAAACACTTGACCCGACCCAGTTCGGTTTGTTAAGGGCAGATCATGCCTACTAAACCTGGTTGACTTCTTCGAGACAGTCACCAAGGCCATAGACGAGGGAAAGGTGGTTCACACAGCCTACCTTGATCTCACCAAGGCATTCGACACCATTCCTCACTCGGGTATTATAGAAAAACTCACCGGTCTGAACATAAACCCCTACGTCACAAGATGGGTTGCCAACTGGCTTACAGACAGAACTCACACTGTAAGAATAGCGGGCTCCAGGTCCGACTCTAAACCAGTAACAAGTGGTGTCCCGCAAGGCTCAGTTCTGGGACCCCTACTGTTCAGCAAGCATTTCTCAGAAGTACAGGCAAAGACAGGAGGACTGTGGCTAACCAAGTTCACCAATGACTGCAAACTGGGAGCCATAACTGAATCTCTGGCTGACACAGACATCCTTCAAAAAAACCTTACTGAGACAGATCAAAGTCATGGCCTCAAGCTAAATGCCAAAAAATGCATAGTCATCCCATTTGGGAAAACAAAATACCCACGAATTACCACATAGGTGGCAGCCCCCTTAATACAGAAGAGGTAATAAGAGATCTGGGGACTCAGGTAGATAGTAATCTCTCCTTTGACAATCATATTGCCAAAGTAGTTAGGAAATCCTTCTATGTGGCCCATCTAATTACTAAGGGGTTCACATCTAGAAATAAAGAGGTTATAGTGCCCCTCTACTCGTCACTCATCAGACCCATCATAGAGTACAATGCCTCGTTTGGGATGTACCTCAGAAGACACTTCCAACAGCTGGAAAGACCACAAAAGCACCTCACCAAGAGGATCACTGGCCTCAAACATATGTCCTATGCAGCCCGACTGAAAAAACTCCGGCTGTACTCAGTGGCATATCACTTACTCAGAGGTGATCCCTGCCTGACTTACAAAGTCATGTCCAGCTCAGAAATGATGGACATGCTCCACCTAAAGAAATCCAAGTCACTGCGAGACACGCACTCTAGAGAGCTAAACCTCGCCACAATAATAAGTAGAACATGCTGGAGGGATAGATTCCTGTCACAGAGACTCCCCATGCTTTGGAACAAAATTCCTAACTACATCAGGCGGAGCCCCTCACTAACACTCTTCAAGAGAAGCCTTGACAAGTGGATGGGTAATAGAAAATACACCCCTGAGATCACTTCATTTGCTCTGCTTGACAGAGGCTCAGTTAATTAATCAATGGGGCAGCGAAAGCCGACACACTCTGGCTAGGCTTATAAATGCCCTCGGGCAGATAGCCTAGTACCTACCTATGAACCTATTCCACAGCAGGAATTGTTAACTGAAAGGGCACATCATGTGTATACTCCAAACCTGGCCATGTGAAAGCATTCAAGACCTGTACTAGTAAAGATGCAAGCCTACCAGCAGAAAAAGTTGATTCTGACAAAACTGTGGCAAAAGGGCACAGCTTTAAAATTTGGAGACAGTAGAGTATTTGTGGACAATGATTATTCACTGTACACCAGAAGGAAGAAAAAGAAATGTGTTCCATTAATCAGGGAATGTCCATAGGCAGGTGGGACATTCAAGCTGCTGTATCCAGCTATTCAGAATATTTTTTCAAGGAGGATCAAAGTCATTTTTGTTGCAGAACAGACCAAGGAGGAAATACAAATGTTTGTCCAACAAAAAGTGAACCATCAAGCAGAAACGGGTTCTGCTTCTCATTCTTCTGGTAATAAAGTGCACAGAGACTTTGTCACTGAAGCATTTTCCATTGTTCCAAAGGAAAATGTTTGAGAGAGAGAGAGAGAGAGAGAGAAGCAGAGGAGTTGATTAGAATTGGGAGTACCTTGGGATTGAACCAGTGTCTGGAGTTGTGTGATTTAGATGAACAAAAGGGGGCCAATAACATGGAAAATAGTGAACAAATGTGAGACTGCAAAGCATCAAACACATTCTGAATATAGTGGACTTCTGTTGAAGTTGTTAAACGTGTGGGGAACTGAAAAGCATTTGCTGTACTTCACGTCAATAATGTTTAGAAGGACGCTGAAGGGAGGGGAAGAGGAAGAAAAAGCTGACTGTAAGTAAAACCATTTCTGTTTTTAACAGTATTTCTATGAAACCTTTCACAATATATATTGCATGTTTTATAGTAAAGCATTTTTTGTTGTTCTTGTATGTAATAAAGGTACTAAAGTAAACTGGCACCTTTTTCCTTCTTTTTTGCTATTAAGAAATATAAGCATTACAGGGTAAATAGAGAAGAAAAGCCAGATAAAAGCACGTGTAAGTTAATATGTGGTAATCTTGGGTTGTTGGAGTGGGGATGGGCTACAAAGGTGCACAGACGTGATATGTTTTCTCTTACCTTTGCATAAGTGAATGTCTAAATTAAAACCCTTGGCTTAATTTAATAACACATTTTAAGTGGAGACAAGTAAATAGGAGTGAATTGAATATAATGAAAAGTTTTCATTCAGTAATACATGTTTCAGGGTGTCTTTCAGGCTGTAGCAGAGGAATACACTTCTTTCCCAATTATAAATATGAATTTTTAAGAAAAGCTGATAATATGGAAATAAAAGCCAGAACAATTGTTTCTTCAAGGCTAAAAGTTAATGTTTTTGGGAAGCATGCAGGTTGTCCTTTCTCCTGGGAGATGGCCACGAATTAGTATAAGTAGAAACACAATAACAATTTCCTTGGCATGAATCGCCTCACTTTCAGGTTGCCTGTGTTAGCAGCTGCCTATCTGTGACTAATGTTCTATTAGGAGGGTTAAACATAATTATTTTAATAAGCATATAGTTATGTGTATTTGCATAAATTTAACAGATTATGGGATTGTACTGAGGGTGTGTGTTTTTTTTTGTTTGTTTGAAGGTTTTTATTAAAACAAAAAAGTCTTGTAAAATGTGATATATGATCCAATTTTGATAATATGAAAAAACTGTATGAAGTGTTAACCTGCCAAATATTAGTGGGTGTATGTATCACAAAAGCTGAAAACAGACATTTTTTAAAATAGCTGCCATATATAATAGGTGGGAATAATGACTTATTGCCATAATGGAACTCAGAGAAAATTTACATATTATTCCCCAAAGTATAACACCTGGGGGCTAGACTACACAGAAATTATTTTTCACAGCAACATCTCCTTTAATTGAAAACTCTGCCACACATCCATTAACGATTTCAGATCATGTGCATTAATTACTAAGATAAAAATGTAGGGTGATAAAGTAAAAATGACACACTGGTGTTTCCCCATTTACCTGTTAAAAAGAGAGCAATTTAAGTAACTGGTAGTGCGAATTATTCAGAAGTTATTGGGGAAGACAGAATGTACTCTAAAAGTTATAGCTAGTGAATATATACAATGAAAGTTGAGAAAAATATTATCTGGTTAAGAAGCAACACAAATTATTTACCTGGTCATCACATTTTCAAACATTTTAGAATGAAGTCCAAAGCTGTAACTAGGGTGGGTGAGAAGGGTGGCTACCTAGGAGGTATAACCGTCAGTCACCAGCTGGTTACAAGTGCAACAAACAATTCATTTAAGTAGCAGCAGGTGATAGTGTAGTTTCTTAAAAAGGAATGTAGTTAATAGTGTAATGTATTGTTAATTGTATGAAGGAGCTTGTGTATACTCTTTGCTACAATTACAAGTCCCTTTTTTATTTTCCCTGAAAGACTTTCTTTTTTGTACCTCAAATCTGGAAGATCCTTTTTTGGACTTCAAGTTCAGGCTGGAGGGTTCCAGTCTGGACTCAGTTCAGAGTGGAAGACAACCGAGTTGAGGGTCTAATAAGTCCATTCTTAATTGACTTGATGTATTTCATTCATCAACTCTAGATAAAGGCAAAGACCATATTGCTTTTGTTGAAAAACTGTAAATGCATTTAAAAGATATAACTGAGAACAAGGGTAAAACCTATGTGGAAAATCAAAACTAATTATATGAAACTTCTTAGCTAGGAGAGTAAAGCTATGTAGATGAATAGACTGACACATTATCCATTGGATGGGAATCCCAGTAATAAAGTTACATCTACTAAAAAGATGCTATATGTATTTATATGACAAACAGGAGACACAAGTATTTACAGAAACTCTGAGACCAAGCAGTACTGAATTTCTCAGATCAAATCTCACTTAACTCAGAAGAGGTCATTTAATTTATTTAAGTTTTCAACACTGTGAAAAGAACTGCAATTTTGAAGCCACACAAAGAATAGTCTGAAATTTAAAGTTGTTAAATAAATATGCAAAAAGCTCTTGAAATTCCTCCACGTTACTTCAATTTTTGCTTTTCCATCTTCTTAGGAGGGAATTTTAATATCTATGGTACCCAAATTAAATAAAGATATACTTTACCAAAATAACTAGCAATCCATTTCATCGCTAAACACCAGTTATAGATTGTAAATGATTTTACGGACATTCAGACTTCAAATGTTTAATAGTTTAATTGACTTTCATCAGTCTGCTTTTCTTGTAAGGAGACAAGTGCCAGCGTGTACCAGAAAGTGTTTTAACATTGTTATTGATGAAAACAGTAATAAAGTTACTTTAGTTATCTCTTCTCTAGATTCCACGGAAGATTATCGTAACCTGTTTTGGTCCTTCCATTTTTCTCCTCTTAAAGGAATGAATTTTCTGTATGTCTTTAATGTTAAATTTAGGAAATTATATAAGAATAATTATGGATTAGTACACAGAATTTGTAAACTTGTAACAGAGTCCTATAAAAGCTTTGAAAGCATCATCTTAAGCACTTACTTTCATTCAAAGTATGACAAATGCAGTATTATTTATTTGATTGACATTTGCTTACCAGGCAAGTCCAACTGGGCACGTGTCCTTTTGCAGCAAAGACATGGGGAGAAAAGCTCCAATGTTTCATATTTAATGCAATCTGTATTTACAATAACACATTTTATTATTGTTTCAGTGAATACATGACATAATAGTATAACAAAATCTGCATCTATACTCACAAACATTAAATTTACAAGGCTTGTACAAAGACTTTACAGATAGAAGAGTGGTGTAGAAGATATACAGGGGCAATTTAAGAAATGCAATAAAAGTGAGGTATTAGAGGAGATAAGTAAGTTTGAGTGTAAACAGATAAGTAGAGATGGAAAAATAACTTGGTTGTGCGAATTAGAAGTAGGTATAATAGTTTAAGAAGTACAATAAAGTGAGGTATTAGAAGGGTATAAGCAGGTTTAAGTGATTTAGTGCTTTAAATGGAGGTATACAAAAGGTGTTAGAGAGCTTTGCTCAGATGTGGAGCAGGGACAAAGGCAGGAGGGCAGGGAAGAAGTCTTTTAGTAATGGTTTTAAAACCAAAGGTGTGAGATAGACCTGACTAACAGAGGAATTTTATTCCAAGTTCTAGCTATGCTATTGGAATACAGACTGGCCCCAGCAGCCCTTTGTAGTTTGTATATGGTAAGTGATTGTTTATTATTTGGCTACAGGGATGATTTAGAATGCAGTGCTGGAGCTGGGCCCTAATTGCTCGGCAGGTGGATGGGATATCATATTCTTGGATATGGTCAGATGAGGAAAGCCTGTACCTTTTTATTCTGTCAAAGGAATCTCTTTATTGTAATTCTGAGGGGGCAAGTAGGACGGGCCAAAGCAAACCTCAAAAAATTTACCAGCACTGAGATTTCCATACCTCAGGAAAAGGAAATATGTTGAAAAAAGAGCAGTCTTGGACTTGGTATATTCACATTTTCACACAGACTTGTTATCCCATATCTTGCAGTAATGAGTCCTGAGATATTAAATGGTCACCATCAAAGGAGCCTTTAATTTGCATGATTAGTAAATGCATCTCATTATATACTTATATAATTAGTAAATGCATCTCATTATATACTTATATAATTAGTAAATGCATCTCATTATATACTTATATAATTAGTAAATGCATCTCATTATATACTTATATAATTAGTAAATGCGTCTCATTATATACTTATATAATTAGTAAATGTCTCATTATATACTTATATAATTAGTAAATGCGTCTCATTATATACTTATATAATTAGTAAATACGTCTCATTATATACTTATATAATTAGTAAATGCGTCTCATTATATACTTATATAATTAGTAAATGCGTCTCATTATATACTTATATAATTAGTAAATGCGTCTCATTATATACTTATATAATTAGTAAATGCGTCTCATTATATACTTATATAATTAGTAAATGCGTCTCATTATATACTTATATAATTAGTAAATGCGTCTCATTATATACTTATATAATTAGTAAATGCGTCTCATTATATACTTATATAATTAGTAAATGCGTCTCATTATATACTTATATAATTAGTAAATGCGTCTCATTATATACTTATATAATTAGTAAATGCGTCTCATTATATACTTATATAATTAGTAAATGCGTCTCATTATATACTTATATAATTAGTAAATGCGTCTCATTATATACTTATATAATTAGTAAATGCATCTCATTATATACTTATATAATTAGTAAATGCATCTCATTATATACTTATATAATTTTTGCTAGTATGATATTTTAATTTAAATTGCTAACCATTCTTCAGTTATTTTTTGAACCCTTTTGAAACAACTATCCAAATTTGGCTCTTTTTTCTAATATTTACGTTGATACTACGCATCTGAAGCTTTACTTGGTGAACTACAATCTCATGGAAGAAGAATATTCAATTTTCTGTGGAAACTGGTTAACAGAATCAATTACATATTTAGAGACTGATCTACATAATAATTCTACAGCAAAGCAATTACGTTCATTTTAATAATACTCTCAGTTATTTAGGGATTTAGAATGGCAAATTACTTTCTCAGGATCAAAAGTTAAATGATAATCTGCAAATACTCCTAAAAATACTTTATCCTCTGTAGATGCAAACTATTCTTTCTTCACAAATTCGTTTAAGATTTTACTGCAAAAGAACAATGGACAAAATATTTATTATCATTTTAGAGGTGACATTTCTAGTGGAATCCATTATTTTAATGTTAGCTACATATATTTGCTATTTATTTGAATAAAATGGTCTCTCTAAAACAATTTCTCCTGGAAAAGTTAAGAGTTGATGATGATTAGTGATACAAGTTGTTCTTTAGGCATTGAGGCTGATTCTAACAATATATTCTTCAGTTATTTTAAGTGAGATATTAGAAAGGCCTTTGAATATTGTGCACTTATGAAAAAAAGAAATTCTTAACCATAATAGATTCAGAGAAAATGCTGAAGAAGAAGATAAAATTCCATTTTTAAAGCTTTAGGATTTTAAGCAATGATCCTTTAACAGTTATGTAAAAGACGGGTTCCATACATTAGATTGAATTTTCACTAATAGTGCATGGAATGCTCACTGCAGCGAAAGTGTACTTAATCGAAAGTGCATTTACGTGAAGTTCAGTACAACGAACTCATAGGGCATATCTCATAGGGCTATCCCCTTACCATGACCCGTGCCTTAACCCTAAGGTCAGTGACTATCTCACCCTAGTGGAGGACATAGCTTGTTTTTTATGTCCTCCACTGTGCTGCGGTGTTTTTGGTGAAGTACACTTATACAAAAGTTCACTTTCGTTAAAGTGAACTTTCGCAGAAATGAGGCTTCCTATTACAAGTTCGAAATAGTGAACTTTCGTTCTTGTAATAGGAATCCGTAAAAGACATATTAAATCACTCCGTTTCAATAACTTTCATTATTTTTTTCATAAATATATATATTTTTTCAGACGCAAACAGCTTGATTTACCTGCATGAATCCGATATTTATTTTTTACTCCACAGAAACCATTAAGTATTTGCAATAAATATTCAGACAATTCCTCTTTCTGCTCACTGGTGGAAAAATTAAATGCATTGCTATTAAACCATGTGTAGTTTCATATATGTATAGATTAAGAGATTCATTTTGCAGTTCTCTTGAAACAGTTTGGTCAAAATCTGTGCAGATATTGAAATAAATCTCGTTCAACAATTTGAAGAATCTGATATTAACAGTACTTCTCTATCCATATCCTTTTGTATTTAAATGCATTCACCTGGTAGACTATGTTACAACTAAATTTAGCTTTATCTTCATACACCACATTATTACTGCCAGTGGGATTCTTATATAAAAGCTGACATGATGCATATCTTGGCAACATTTTCAAATGCATAGGTTTATAGAATACAGTGGATGATTTACTTTAGCTTACAAATCCAAATTGTCACATTTAATTCAATTAGGCTTAACAGAACCCATTTCCTGGCTTATAACTCTGTTTTGCAATCTATTTGTTTCATAATTAATTATCTCTTAGTAGAAGGATACCAAAAACATCGAGAAATGTGCAGCATCCAACTTTATCCTTATGATTTAAAAGGGTTCGAGATATTTGTCATCAAGAGATCCTTCGAACCAAAAGGCAATGACAGCAACAACACCAACAAGCACACGACCAGAGATATCACCAGGAACCGGATAACTTGTAGAAAACTCAGCTTTAATGTAATTTATCTTCACAAATAAAATGTGCACAAAAGATGGTTTAAAATCACAATTCAGTCAAGCGCTTTCGCCCGGGCTCTCCCAGGCTTTATCAAGACAGTGTTACACTCAATGTGCATTGAATTTATACATTTGCCACTTCAATAGCCAATTATGCAATTATTTAATTAGTGTAGTCTCCTTAATATCTAATTCTCTTTTGTTTAAAGATACATAATTAATGTTAGCAGCAGTTGCAAAAACAAAACATGGAAAATAAATAAGTGGCAGCAAAATCATCTTATAACAAACTTCATGGTTGTTTTCTGCCATCATTTCTTTTTTGAAATAGCATTTCATATCATTCTATTATACATTATATTATAAGGGTCCCATCGCAGAAAACAACCATGAAGTTTGTTATAAGATGATTTTGCTGCCACTTATTTATTTTCCATGTTTTGTTTTTGCAACTGCTGCTAACATTAATTATGTATCTTTAAACAAAAGAGAATTAGATATTAAGGAGACTACACTAATTAAATAATTGCATAATTGGCTATTGAAGTGGCAAATGTATAAATTCAATGCACATTGAGTGTAACACTGTCTTGATAAAGCCTGGGAGAGCCCGGGCGAAAGCGCTTGACTGAATTGTGATTTTAAACCATCTTTTGTGCACATTTTATTTGTGAAGATAAATTACATTAAAGCTGAGTTTTCTACAAGTTATCCGGTTCCTGGTGATATCTCTGGTCGTGTGCTTGTTGGTGTCATCAAGAGATGAAGATTTGTGAATTTAGCACCACAAAATGCATATACTTTATAGTCTAGGTTTGGGACTCCATAGAAAATGTCTTTTACTTTTAATGGTTCATAGGTTGGTACTAGGCTATCGGCCCTAGGGCTATACAAGCCTAGCCATAACAATTCCCTGGATATTTCTTTCCACAGTATTTACACCCCTGGACCCCTGTCTAGCAGGGTGGCAGACGTGATCCTCGGGTTGAATTTCTGATCTTCCATCCAATCATCAAGGGTCCTTTTGAAGAGGGCCAAGGAGGTGCTCTGCTTGACATGTATGGGCAGTCTATACCAGAGTATGGGGAGTTTGCTTGTCTTTCTATGGCTATGGGGGATTGCCAGTATCTATTTTCTGACACATCCCAAGCATTTTGAGTATTTACACATTTGTCTAGCTGTTGGCTTAGATGATTAAGGAGCTTCTAATGAGCAGCTTCCTGTGGCCCAGTGGTACAAGGTTTGAGTCCATCAGTCTCCAGTGCCTAATTGTGTGACTCTCAGCAAGTCACTTAACCAGACACTGCTCCTGGGGTTAGTCTGAAAAAGGCCCATGGAGATCAGTGCTCTACCTTGTAAAATAAATAAATAAGGTAGGTAAATTAGCAACATTTCCAAATGCCGATAAGTGCGTGCATGTCGTGATTGGAAGTGTACATGTATGCTTTGTGACTGACTACCATCCTGGCCAGGAAAAACCTTGCTGCCTCACACTGCATTGGTTACAATGACAGACTATTATGGTTCTCTACAAACATAAAACAGGAAGACGGATGAATTCAGATATGGCTAAAGAAGAAAGTACACACTAACTTTAGATTTTTTTTTTTACAGGAAAAGCACAGACACACCATTTCTCAAAGACAAAAAAACAACCTGAATAGTACTTTACATTCTTTTAGATAACATCTGGCACAAAGTAAGCACATGTACTCCGGTATGCAACTTACTAATGTTAGACTTTCCAGTTGCTCATACATTCACACAGAATTACTAGGCTAATAGCTTAAGGGTCCTTACAAGCCTAGCCAATACAACCCAAAGTTACACAATATATGGCCCCTCAGGGCAAGAGGATGGCATGTATTTGTGCCTGTGCATTGAGTATCTTACAGATGGCCCCTGTCCATAAGGGGCATAGGGACTACCGTGATTTCCCATCCATTGATCCAAATGGCATTTGAAGAGGGCCAGGAAAGGGCTCTGCTTAATGTTGCTACTCTGTTCTAAAGAAGGGGCAATCTCTGAGACACATCTCTCTCTCTCTCTCTCTCAACAGCATATTTTGTTTGAGTTGCTAAATTTAGATCCCTAGATTGGGTGACCCTCATGCTGGACTTGTGGATGCATAGCAGCTGCATCAGGGCTAGATTTGTGAGTGCCTTGTAGATCAGGCATAGGCCACACTTTAACAGGTGGTAGGAGACATACAAAAGGGATAGGGCTTTTAGTCTACCTGCATAGTTCATGTTGTTTACATCCTGTATTTCCTTTGTGAGTAACCTCTGAGTTTGCTCCAGCTGCTTTAAGTGACTAGTGAAGTATATGCCAAATGGAGCATTTTACTCAATTATTGGTCTAATGAGGACTGAGTACAGTGGAAGTATAACTTCCTTGGATCTGGATGTTGTACCTTTACTTATTGACTGTGCTACATAAAAGGACTTCCTCACTACTGTGAATACACGGCTGTCAAAGTTCAGTCTACTATCTATCTGTGTTCCTAGATCTCTCACCTCCGAGTCCACTACAATGGCTGTGCTAATGATATTGTAATTTTCAGGTGTAGTTAACTTCCCACAGGGTATGATAATGCATTTTTTTTTGCATTTAGTTTTAGGCCATAGTTGTGTCACCAATCACTTGCCTGATCTAGACCCTCCTGAAGGATATCTACATCATTGGGGTATTCAATGACTGCCCCCAGCTTGCAGTTGTTGGCAAACTTTGTCATCCAGAGGCCTTCCACATTTGCCTTGACTTCAGAGAAATATATTCAGAACAGGAGTGATCCCAGTACTAAGCCCTGTGGCACACCACTAGTAACTGACCTTTTGCTGGATCTGGATTCACCCAGTTTAACTACGTGTCCTGTCTGAGAGCCAACTGGCTAACCATCTGGTAACATAGGGACTTGTAGCAAAAACCTCAAAACCAGACCAGAGACTTAAAACTGACAAGAAAAACAAAAAACTCTGTGCAGGAGACAGCGAATATCCACTTAATTGTACACCAAACATAGGGATTTAGGCCCAGTTTAGCGAGTTTACTTATAATACCTGAGTAGGGAATCTTGTCAGATGCCTTGGCCATGCCAAGGTAGGCAGTATGTACTATTTTACCCGCATACATGGCCTTAGTGACATTCTCAAAGAAATCTACCAGATTCAGTAAGCATGACCTGCACTTGACAAAACCAAATTGAGTCAGGTCCAGTGTTTGGAGGTTTCCTATGTCATTACTTATCAGGTCTATGATTATTCTTTCCATGGCCTTACATATAGGACTAGTCAAACTTATTAGTTTATGATTTCTCAGGTCAGTAGATGGTTCCCCCTTTATGCAGAGGGATAACTGTTGCTGTCCTCCATTCTACTGGGCCACAGCCAGTTCAGAGGCTGTAGTTAAACAGAGATACTAATGGGCCTGATAAGTCCTGATTTAAGCTGTTTAAGATGCAAGCTGGTATATTGTCAGGTCTCAATGAAGCCATGTTTTTAACTTTAGAAAGTACGGTGGCAACCTGTTCTTTGGTGATAATTGGCGGTGAACTGGTGGAGGATATTTTCTAAGGGAAAACTGAGGGTGATCAGAAGGTAAAATTTAAGCTGAATTTGTTGGTCAGATTTGCTAGGTCTTCAGGCTGAGTATAGGTGATGCCATCTTAAACTAATTCTGCACATTGCTGAGTATTGCCTTTAAGACTATGGGCATAACTGAAAAATTGTTATGGTTATCCTTTTCTTTGGAGGCTATTTTTACCTCAAAGTGTGTTTTCAGAGACTTGATTAGTTCCACGATTTGCTTGTTTAGACTAATGAGGGGCTTTTTGCTCTGTTGTTGCACATTTCCTTACTTCTCAACAGGATTTTCTTATTTTGTTGTACAACCTATTAATACCAGGAGTCCACCAGGGAGGCTTGTTTTTTGCTGTTTGACCTGGGTTTATTTCAGTCTGGTACTGCCATTTTTATGCAGTTGTTTATATGGACATACAGGACTTTTGTGTATGCCATTGCATAGGTTTCTGGATTAGGAGAAGCTTGGAAAATAGCTATGTTGTCCCTTAATAGGGAGTAATTTACCTTAGAGAAGTTTTAAAGTTCTGAGCATTAGATTGGGGGGGGGGGGCTAGTTTTACTTTTATTTCAAGAGAAACCACTTTGTGATCTGATCTTACTAGTGAGGACATCTCACCAGCAGGGGTGCAGCACTCTCCCATATTTGTGAGTACAAGATCGAGGAATTTGTTCCCCTGGTGGGAGTGCAGACTGGCTTATCCAGGGCATTTGAATTTACAAAGTCAAAAAAAATTTTGACCTGCATATTAGTGGTTGTATATACCTCCCAGTTAATGGAGGGGGTAGTTAAAATCACCCATGAGTATGGTATTGGGCTGGGTGGTGAATTACTCTAATAACTTTATGATGTATGGATTTCCTGGTTCATGGTTGGGGACCTGCAGCTAGCAAGAATATGGTCATGGATTTTTCCTATGGATAGTTGGACATGGAGTAGCTCAAGTGTGTCATATTGTTTGACCAGCCTTGAGGTGTGCATATCGTTTATGCAGATAGACACACCTCCACCTTTAGCTCTTTCATGTTCAGTGGGTGGTTGGAATGTATGAAAGACATTATAGCCATGCACTGCTAGAGTGCTTTCTGTGGCTTTGAACCATGTTTCAGTAACTGCACAGACGTCAGCATTCTCCAGGGTGAGGAGAGGTTCCAGGGAGTGCAGTTTCTGATGAAGACTCCCAGTAATGAACAGTAACACTTTAGCTTGTCCTTAGTAGCTTTTATGTTGGAAGGTCCGATTGGCAATGCCTAAAAAAAGCACTATAAGGGTGGACAATGTTTTGGCCAATATCAGAAAGGTGACAGGTGAAGACCATCTCTGGCAAAGCAGCCCTGACTATCAACCATGTCTTCCCAGGCTGACAAATATATGACTCTTCTGGAATGACACCAGTATCTAAGCCAGTTGTTAAAATCGATAACGTTCTGCTGGTACTGTAGTACCATCCTTGGAGTCAGTAGAATGCTGCACACTGCTGGGCTCATACCTGCCTAAGACACATATTCTGAGAACTCAATCATGTCTCTCTCTATATAGTCCAAGGAGGTACATCTCAGGTCATTCACGCCCACATGAACTATGATGGAGTCATACTGGTACTTGGGGGGGTAAATGACCTGACTGCTTGTATGAGTTGGAGAATCCTGGCCCCTGACAGGCAACTAACTGTAACCTTTCCCCTTTCCTGGTAAGAGGGACATCAGTGGGTCTCGCAATGAAGTCTCCTATGACCAGAATATTGGGTTGTAGAGTGTTTTGCCTTATGGGCTTGGTAGTTGAGACACAATAAGATGTGGCTTTGTGTGTTGTGATGGGAATTTTCTTGTATGTGTGGAGTTTCAGAGGCCTTTGAGGTTTGGTAAAGTTACATGTGACCACCTACACATATGTGGATCTGTGTGTGTGGCTGTTTGTGGGTGCAGTGAGTGAGGTGTGTGAGTTGCTGACAAACTATTTGCTGCTTTGTGTGTGACTGTATGAGAGAGTCTAGCCTCCAATGTCAATGTGTAACTACATCTCTCTCATACTGTATTTGTCTGTTTAAGAATTAAGTGGTTTGCCAGTGTACATAAGGCAATTGTTAAACTGCCTCAGCATACCCATTTCCACTAAGCTAGATGCAGAGACAGCAGGAAAGCACCCATGCATGTTTGCAAGTCCTAATGTATACTTGAATGGACAGGAGTAATGGGGGTCTGTAACCGGATAAGGAAAGTGTGCTTATGTGCTGCAATCTGCAGTTAACCTAACCAGAAATGCTGCCAGCACCAAATCAGATGCTCTCTGAGCAGTAATAGAGTCCTGGGAGCTATAATAAGGTAACTTAACGCACTAAACTTTCACAGTATAATGAAAATAAGCAAAGTTTCCAGATGGTTGGGTCTGTACAGGGCACTGGCATCATGCTCCATGCAAATGTGCCAAATTTATACCAGTACTGTAAATACAGAAAACTGACTGAGCCCTCTGGTCAACACGACTACACTTACAGCCTTTTTGTGTGCTTCCCAATTCAGATAGACCACGTAAATGCCTACCACCACTAGATGAATAATCCCAGTCCTCCTAATGTAAAAGCACATCAATGGACTGTCCAGAAGGAAATGCTACCACAAATAAACTTAAAGATATAGATACAGATACATCAGTGTACTTCAAACAGCTTATAAAAGTGTAGCTATTCAATCAAAGTACTTTGATTCGTATACTAGATAGAAAATGCACTGACCTCTTTATATAACAGCACAAAACAGTGCTTGCTAGAGTGTACAAAAGTACTACTTTACTCAGCAACTAGCTGGCTAGATAATGCATTCAGAACATGCAAGCGAGTAAATCAGACAAGGCAGAATGCACTTTTTTCAAAATGTGCACAAGGAAATGCAAATAAATAATTCAAGATAACAGCAGTAGTGCAGAAAGGGAGGAGCTTATAAAGCTCAATTTACAATAAGGGCGGTCAACTTAAAATTACCAGGTTTAAAAATCAGCTCAAGGAACGCAAGGGTAGATGGGAAAAAATAACTAGCACGGAGTCACCAAGAGTACGTATAGTTTATGCGGGCTTGGAGTCTTATCAGAAAAGATAAAGATGCAGAAATTCACTGTGTATTTAAGTATCACTCAAGAAACAAGTCAACCAATGGGGGAAAAAAACATATTAAATGTGCAGCCTAAATAATTTATCGCCCATACAGAATAAAAACACCGGGCTAAGCAGATTTCTTAAAACAGAAAGCAGAATTGAGCAGGTAAAACAGAAAGCAACTCTATAAGTTTAAGCAATTCACAGTCAATAAATATAAGCTTAACTTTCCTGACTCAGCAGGACGTCACCAAACAGTGCTTGTATTTTATGCAGGCTTGGAGTCTTATAAGCTTTAAAATGTTTGTTTTTATTACTGTTTGGGCATGCCCACTTTCGCCTATAGCCAAGTTCTTAAGAACAACTTGCAAAGCATCATCTTACACACTTTCTTTCAATCAAAGTATCCTACAAATAGTCATCTACATGTGACAATATTGCTGTTCTTCTTGAATATGGTGAAATAAGGAAAGAAAGACAACTTTTGGATTACAATCTTGTTTCATTCAGCTCCTCATGGCTTAAGTGATGACAGTTGATGTATCTTTCTTTAGACGTGTCGAAAATGCAATTAAATTAATGAAGGCTGGCTCAAATGTTAGCCACAAGCACAAACAACAAACAATATACTGCAAATGATTTCATAATAAATCTCAGAACTCTGAAGCATTACAAGACAGCAATGGAAAGAAAGTACAGTTGTTGAGTAAAACCTTAACACGACAGTAAATTTCCTTCCCTTCACTGATGCAGTATTCATCACTTAAGGGATATCCTGCCAAGGACAGCCCAATGACTGGCTAGCACGCCAGTCTTTAGCTCCTTTAGGCGCTGCACATCACACGCACGATGTAAGGCATAAAGGTGATGTAACGATGCAGATACTCAGAAATGAAAAAGCCCCACGTGGAACAGAATACCCTCAGGGACAAATAGGAACATATACATCCAGAAGGAAAACTGAAAAAGGAAGACATGAGAAGGACCCCTTGACCAGAGTGGCAACTGGAAAACAGGGCAAGAGTCAGGACAGAGGGAAATGCAGGGAGGTAATGAATACTGCAACAGTGAACAGGAGGACATCTATTGTTATGGTAAGATTGTCCTTCTATCACTATTGCAGTATTCTTTGACATCAGGGAGAGTACAAGAGCTCAAGAGGATACCTGTGAGGAGGAAGGCAGAGAAGAACCCCTTCCACAAACCCATGCAGGATATCCCTGGCAAAGCTTGCTCTGACTCTTCAAACATCCAACTTGCAATGTTTAGCGAAAGTATGAACAGAAGACCAAGGAGCAGCCTTAAGGATAGAATTGGTATCCAGACCCTTGAAAAAGGCATGAGAGAAGGCAACAGGCCTAGTACAATGAGCCTTCACTGAAAAGGAAAGACATTTGCCATGAAAAGAACAACAAAAGGAAACGGCCTTAGAAATCAAATAGAAGACAGTTTACTTAGAAACAGCCAAACTCAAAGTCCTGGGATGAAAACAAAAAGCTGTTCAGATTTGCAAAAAAACTCTGGTTTTATCTAAATAATATCGGAGATGTCTATGCAAATTCAAGGTGTGAAGAACCTTCTCACTGGCAAACTAAGGACAAGTAAAAAAAAAAAAGGAAGAAAGATGAACAGACTGATTAAGGGGACAACTTACTGACCACCTTGGGCATGAAAAAAGGATTTGTGTGAAGAGACTCCCTGTGTCTATGGAAAACTAAAAAAAGAGGAACAGAAATGAGCTCCTGAAGTTCAGACATCCTCTTGGCCTGAAGTAAGGGTCAAAACCAGAAGAGTCTTCTAGGTACAATGCTGCAAGAAAGCAGGCTCAAAAGGGGATTGGTTCAGTTTAAGTACAAAATTGAGGTCCTAGAAGGTAAACTAGGCTTTCTGGGAGGTCTGATATGAAAGGTGCCTCTAAGGAACTGCTTGACCTCAAGCCTAGAGGCCAGAGGAGGATTCAAGAGCAGACAAGCAGAAATTGTTGACAGGAGATTTCACTGAAGAATACGCCAAATGCAGATCATCACAGAAAAAAAAAACAGACCCAAACAAACCTCCACCAACAGAGGATCCTGATGTTAAGAAAGGCACAAAGCAAGAAATATTTTCCATTTAGACAGACATGATTTCCTGGTAGTGGATTTCATGGCCTCCTGCAGAACCTGAAGCATGTTCTCAGAAAAGAGGTGTCTAAAAAGATAAAAACATTATCATCCACAATGTCATTTGAAGAGTGGAGAAGTGAGAATGAATAACAGACCCTTTGTCTTGTGATAGAAGATCCACCCAGTGAGGTAACTTGTGGTGACTGCCCCTGTATAAGTCAGAAAGAAGGGGGAACCAATGCTGTCTGTGCCAAAATGGAGTCACCAGCAAGGTGTCGGGAGACTCTTGCCTAATATTGTGCAGAACTCATGGTAACAGAGGAAGGGGGTGTATAGAAAAATCCCCTTCTAAGGAGAAGACAGGGTGTCCACTTTCCAAGGCATAGGTCTTGTGAATGTGGAACAGAATAGAGGAAGGTGTCTTTTCAGAGGGGAGGCAAAAAGATCTACCTGAGGAATACTCTACCAATGGACAATGTCCAGGAGCACATCTCTGTAAACCATCCATTCATGAGCTTGTGTACCAGACCTGCTCAAGAAGTCTTCCACTAGATTGCCCTCTCAGGGAATGTAAACTGCCTGAAGAGTCACTTGATAATGGATAGCTGGCTAGATCCCACATCTGAACAGCATGTCTGTAAAGCAGATAGAACCTTGTGCCCCCCTGCCTGGTGACATACCATATTCACTGTGGTATTGTCTGTGAAAACTTTGAGGGACCTGAGATAAAAGAGAGAATGAAAAGCTTGCACAGCCAAAAGCAAAACTCTTATTTCCTTTATGTTAATGTAGAGGCAACAGACTGTGACCCTTTAGGAGGCCCACATGATACACCTCACCCCCTGTCTGAGGCATCTGTAAATAGCTCCTGAGTTGGAGCTGGAAATTGAAAAGGGAACCTGGGATTATGAGAAAGATGATGACTCCACCTCTAAAGCTCGGGCTTGAGGAAGGGAAGTAAGGGCACTGGGAAGTCCATGGGGTGGCAATGCTGATGCCACAGTGAGTTGAGGTACCACAGAAGTTTTCCCATATGAAGCCTGGTGAGAGGGAGCATGGGATTAGTAGAAGACATGAACCCCAGGACCCTGAGAAATTTCCTGGCAATGTCAGAGGAAGGAGGCAATGGAAAAAGGTTTTAAGAGTCAGAACCTTGGGGTCAGGCAGAGATGCCAACATGGAAACTGTCTGAAGTCTGCAACCAAAAAAAATATGATCCTGACAAGGTGCCAGAACTGATTTTGAGATATTTATGGTGAACCTCAGACTGTCTAGTAGGCAAGTAGTACACTTGAGATCCTGAAGCAGAATGTTCCGGAAAGGAAAATACAGAGAAACACAAAAATGTCCTGAAAAGATGAATGGTGATTGTCCTTGAGATCCTGAGATACCAGAAAGGCCTGCGGAAGAAGAGGAAACAATGCTGAAGGGATAATATCAGAAATGAAAGAATCATGAGAAAGGTGTTCAACAGGGAAAGAGCCAGAATTGGTCTCCAAGCACCTTCCTTTCATGAGACCAAAACCATCCTGGAATATAATCCTCCTCTACCTGGGTGGGAGGCACAGCTTGAATGGTGCTCTGAGCCAAAATGAGAGTGAAGAACCTCTGGGAAATTAAGGAGCTTTTCTCAAGTCAGCTGAGGAATACCTGAAAAGGAAGGGACTTCCAAATCATAAACTATCCCTGAAGGATAATGGACAGAATCCAAGAGTTTGAAATGAAATGCCAATTTGGAAGAGACGGAATAATTTTGGGACAAGGGAACCGGGCTGAGGGAAGGCAGAAGTAAACTATGAAATAGAACCAGGCTTGTCCTGAAAACAAGGATTCTGGGAGGTAGGAGTGAGTACACTTATCAGGAGGCACATGCCAAGAACCCTTCTTACCCTTGGAAGGAACTGCAAGATTGCTTATGATCAAAGGCAGACCTGGAGGGATAGTTTCTCTGAAATGTAGTAATGGGAGAAACAAAAATGTGTTTCAACTCCCACAAGGATTTGCATTTATCCTAGTGGGACTTGAAAAAGTCAGAAGTAGCAGCAGCAGCAGATCCAAAAAGATTGTTATCCAAAGAAGCATCCAGAAGTTTGGCCATAATGTCATCGGACAAAGCCTGAAGATGAAGCCAAGAATAGTGCCTCATAAATGAACCAAAGGCAGCAGCTTGGAAGTGGCATCATCTGCATCATAGCTGCATTTCATGGAAATGGTGGGTAACTTGAGAAGTGGAACCCAGCAGGGAAAGGGCCAAAGCCTTCCCCTCAGAGTGAAGGAGGTCAGGAACCACCTTTGAAAGCTGAGAAAGAAGAGCCAAAACATACCTGGTCATGTCAGTCTGGGAGTTAATGGCCATAAAGGACAAGATGGCAGCAGTGTAAACTTTCTTGCCCAAACTTTCCATAGCCCTACTATCCTTATCAGAAGACAATAGCTTGGTGGATGGCAACAACTTGGATGGCTTGTCAGAAGTGACTGGCACTACAGAAGGTTCAGCAGAAGAGCATTTATAAAGAAATTTGCACTCCTTGGGCACTTTATAAAACCTATCTAGTTTCTTTGGTAGAGGAGGCTGACTTGTCAGTGGCTACAGAAGCAGGCAAAAAAGTGTCCAAAAGGGAAGTCAGAACAGGAGGAACAGCAGATGATTTGGGAAACACCATTTGTAGGAGCTCATAAAACCTTTTTTGAATATCAGAGATTTGGGAATAATCCTACTTAACATAGTCCATCATACAGACAGTGGTATCCCCAAAGGAGAGCTCTTCCAAAGTGGAGTCTGGACTTCAGGATTCATCCTCCTCTGAACCATAGGAAGGGAATTGGGAAGAATAGGTCCAGGGTTCTTCCCGAGTCCAAATCCTCATCTGTGGAACCTAATCTAGAGGTTTCTTGAGTGGAGTGGAAGACCAGGGAGGAGCAGATACCCCTTGGCTTCTCGGTCATTAAAGCATCAACCCCCCAAGTGAAATCCTGGTATTCACGTTGGGGATCCTTCACAACAAGGGAATGTACTGTTGTGTAAACTCTTACCATAATGGTAGATGTCCTTCTCTCTACTGTCACACTATTCTTTATATTAGGGATCCCCTGCAAAGGGAGGCTCAACATCTTGTCAGTATACCAAAGCCTTTAGGTTGCCTTAAGGTACTCCACACATTACACATATGCTCCTTGCATAGCATAGGGCATAAATATGACATCTGGATGTATCATCCTTTATTACTATGAGCCCTAGTAGGAATGCCACTCCAATGGAAAAAAGAGGTAATCAGTACATCCAGAAACGAAATGGACCAGGTAGTGGAGGGAGGGAATACTTCAACAGTTAAGAGAAGGATATCTACACTATTATGGTAAGATTTTACATGACTATACTATGCCCTTCCATTTGACTGTTGCAGTATTCTTTACATTAGAGTGAGTGCCAAAGCTCAGGAAGAAACACGGGAGGAGGAAGGAACAGGACCAGTACAACTGTCTAGGAAGCCATAAAGGATGGACCTAGCAAAACCAGTTGTAGCTCTGGGGATTCCATGCAACCTGTAATGATTGGAGAATGCATGCACTGAAGTCCATTTAGCTGCCTCTAGAATAGAATTAGTGTCCAAACCCTTAAAAACAGTACCAGGAGAAGCACCAGCCTTAGTAGAATAAGCCTTAATAGAAGAAGAAAGGCTCTTACCATGAAGGGAATAACAAAAATAAATAGCTTTTGAGATGCAACAAGAAACAGTTTTCTTGGATATAGCTAATCCCAAGGACCTGGGATTAAGGGAAACAAAGAGCTGATCAGATTTCCTAATAGTCTTGGTCTTATCCAAATAAAATCGGAGTTGTCTATGCACATCCAACGTGTGCAGCACTTTCTCACTGGCAGAGCGCGGAGAAGGAAATAAAGTCGGCAAATGAATAGACTGATTACGGGACAGCTCATTCACCATCTTGGGTATAATAGAAGGATTAATACCCAAGGGCACCCTGTCCTTATGAAAACCAAAAGAGTAGGACAAGTCATAAGGGCTTGAAACTCGGACACCTGTTGAAGATGCAACCACACCTTCTGCACCTTTAGGGAGCTAAAAGCTGCTCCTCATCCCACGCCTGAAGCATCTGTGAACAGCTCCTGGGAAGGAAGAGGGGGTGAAAAGGGAGCCCTGGATTTATAGACAATTGCTGAATCCACCAGTGAAGTTCCTTCTTGAGATTCTGGGGGATGTGCATGTTGAAGCAAAACTGACTTCAGGAACCACTGGAACTTTCTTAGGTGGAGTTTGGCCAGAGGGAGCATAGAGATGGTGGATGCCATGAACCCCAGAACTCTCAGAAATTCCCTGGCTGTAATACAAGCAAGAGGAAGAAGAGTTTGAACAAACAAAATGAGTGTCAAGGTCTTGGAAGGAGGCAGGGATGACAGCACTGGAAGCCATAACCATCAGAACTTTTCTCCAGGACACACAGCTGGGGTTCCAAATCTGTACTCTTACTACACATCTTGACTTGAGCACAGTCCACTGCAATGGAGCAAATTGCTACTACCTCCCTGTAACAGGACATAAGCTGTGTAGCATCTTTCCTAAGTTCCCAACTCTAAGCTTTAAAACAGTGAACTTATAGCATCCTGATCCCACTCCAACTAGCAAGCAAACTTGCTGAGACAGTAATCAGATGCAGTAAACTGCAATTTCACAGGAGGCAATCTGATCCACATCAGCAAAAACAGACCAAAATAATATAACCTCTACAGAGTTTGCTGCGAACTACCAGAAATCCTTTACAGTTTTTTTTTTTTTTAATACTGTTGGGAGGTGTACATTGATAGAAAATGCCAAAAAACAAATAGAATTCTGCCTGACTCTGGCTAACAAAGATCGCAGATGACTGCAAACTGACAGCCATTATTGAATCCTCAAATGATGTGGATACTCTACAAAAGGGCCTTACAGAAACAGATGCTTGATGCCAGAGCCATGGGCTCAAGCTCAATGCCAAGAAATGTATAGTTATCCCCTTTGGGAAAAAACATGTACCTGTGAATTACCACATAGGTAGCAGTACACTAAACACCGAAAGTGTGATAAGAGACTTAGGGACACAGGTGGACAGTGGTCTCACCGTCGATAACCACATCACCACAACAGTCAGGAAATTCTTCTATGTGGCACACCTCATCACTAAGGGCTTTTCATCCAGAAAAAAGGAGGTCTTTGTCCCACTGTACTCATCCCTCATTAGATCCATTATAGAATACAATGCCCCATTTGGTATGTACCTCTCAAGACATCTGCAACAACTGGAAAGGCCATAGAAATACCTCACTAAAAGAATCACAGGCCTAAAGCATATGCCCTACGCTGACCGCCTTAAAAAACTCCAGCTATACTCTGTCGCATATCTACTTAGAGGCAATATCTGCTTAACATACAAGGCCATGTCAAACCCAGAGCTGTTGGACATGCTACACTTAAAGAAATCCCAATCCCTCAGAGCCACACTCTCCAGGGATCTAAACCTTGTCATCACAATAAACAAAACATGCTGGAGGGATAGGTTCCTGACTCAGAGACTCCCCAGACTCTGGAATAGACTTGCCCATACATGTCAAGCAGAGTGCGTCTTTGGCCCTTTTCAAAAGGAACCTTGACGATTGGATGGGAGAAAGGAAATTCACCCTGGAGATCACGTCAGTCGCCCTGCTAGACAGGGGTCCAGGGAAGTAAATAGTGTGGGAAGAAATAGCCAGGCAATTGTTATGACTAGGCTTATATAGGCCCTAGGGCTGATAGCCTAGTAGCAACCTATGAACCTATGACATAATATTCCTGCCTATTTGGAGCTGCAGAACCAGTCGTGTCACCTTTGGGCAGATAAATGCTAATCCCACTGTAGGAGATGGGCATGGGAGCTAGCCTAGCACTGAACTTCAGAGAAAGTTAAAATTCTTCGTTACAATTTACAGGTTAAAAAGTCTGCTTAGCTGTAAAATTAACTGTATCTCTTAGCTTCAGGTGTTTTATCTGTTTACTACTGAGTGAGAATTGTGTACAACTTTCATCAATTCAATGACACATTTTTAAAAATGACTACTAGTTACTTTGTTCTAATTTAGGTAAAAATCACCTATCGAATAAGGTGAAGGAGATTGGGGTAATTGCAGAAATGCATGCTTTCAGCAGATTTGTTATAAAAGTAAAAGGAGGGCACCACCCTGGTTTGATTCAACCCATAATTCTGACATTACTATGGGGAAACATTATGCACAGTTAATTTTAACTAAATCACAGTAAGACAGAGTACACGTGGTTGTCACCTCATTAGGATAAAAGCAAATAATCGCACCAGACTTTCTGTTTTGCCAGTTCAATAATCTTAAGCCACAAGTTTGAAGATGAATGTTCATGAGGTTACTAAAGGAGTGGGACTGTGGGATACAGCTCAGCAGCATTAAAGGGACAGAGTATGATGTGAACTAATGCTGTTATGTATAAACATCAAGCAAACAAAGTTATATTGAGAATATATGAAACCAAGGTATGAACGTGAACACAGAAATGCCTTTTTCAAAGGCAGTTAAGGCAGGCAAAAGTCAGGGCAAATAAAGAAAACTAAAAATCGTGATTTCAAGGGTCCACTCGGGAATTCGTGGCATCCCATTATTTTGACCTCAAAACCGGGAAATTACGAGGAATTCTGTATAGTTGAGAGGGGTCTATATTAGAACATTGATGTTTCAAAACTTCAAATGTTCTAATATCGAACCCTATTCAACGAAAGCTGAAAATATCGAAGCAACAGAAAAACAATTTTTTTCCTAGGGAAAGAATTTGGTTGTCCATTTCTGTTGCTTCGGTATTTTCAGCACTGTGGTGGAAAGTTACGGGTCAGATTCAGGTAAGTGTGCGATTGAGGGCGGGTTAGGTTAGTTAGGGTGCGGGTTAGGTATGTGTACGATTGTGTGGACGTGAGGGTTAGGGCGGGTTAGGCGAGGTTAGGGTTAGGGCATGGGTTAGGTATATGTGTGTGATTGTGTGGAAGTGAGGGTTAGGGCGGGTTAGTTGAGTTAGGGTTAGGGCACGGGTGAGGTGAGTGTGCGATAGTGATGGACCTTAGGGTTAGGGTTAAGGTAAGTGGATAGTTAGTGGTGTGTGTATAGTTTAGTGTAGGGTTAGGTGTAAGATTTTAGGTGTATGTGTGTGGATTACTGTTTGTTTGGTGTGCTTGTGTTGTGTGTATGTGTTTTGGAAAAGCAAAATTTTTCCCTAGGAAAAAAATTTGCTGTTCTGTATGTTTGATGTTTTCAGCTTTGGCTGAATAGGGTTCCATATTAGAACATTCAAAGTTCTGAAACTTTGATGTTCTAATATAGAAACGGTTGAGAGGTATGCTTGGAGCAGCAGAAAAGCCAAAGAGCAAAGCAGAGAACTGAAAATGCCAGGAAGCAACAGAGAAATGTAAAAACGTTCTGAAAAGGGGTTGCATTAAGATATGGAAATAGGCGTCCTTGGGATCCAGAGATGCCATATAAGCTTGAGGAAGCAAAAGAGGGAACAAAGTCTGAAGGGACAACATTAGAAAGGAGGGCACCTTCAGAAAAGTGTTATGATGAGAGATGTCTAGAATAGGTCTCCAAGTACAGTCTTTTCTGGGTACTAGAAACATCCTGGAGTAAAATCCCCTCCCCTGTGGGACACAGGCACCTCTTGAATAGTACCCTGAGTCAAAAGGTCCCAAAATACCTCTGGAGAAAAGGAGAGTTGTTCCCGGGGGGGGGGGGGTGAGGAATACCCATAAAGGGGGAAGGGATATCCACTCCATGAAATACCCTGTGAACAATGGACAGGACCCAGGAATCCTGAGTAATCTGCAGCCAAACAGGAAATGAAAGCGAGAGAGAGAGACAAAGAGAAAGAGGAATGTGGCTGGGAAAAATAGGACAGTCAGACAGCACCTGGTTTATGTGAAAAAGGAGACTTCTTCTGGAGGACAAGATTGTCCATGAACAAAGGCTGGCTTACTGGGGTAGTTTCTCTGAAATTTAGGCATCTGAGAAACAAATACATGTTTAAGTTCTTGTAAAGCCTTGCCCTTATCCTGAAGGGACTTGCAACAAATCAGCAGACACTTCTCCAAAACAAGTGTTTATCATCAAGAGGGGCATCCATCAACTTAGCCTTGATATCATCAAGCAAAGGTTGAAGACGAAGCCAAGAATATCTCACAGAACCAAAGGAAGCAACCCTACGGGAAGCATCTGATGCATCATAACTACATTTGTTGGAATGACGAGCCACCTGGGAGGAAGTCCCTAACAGGGAGAGGGCAGAGGACTTACCCTCAGAGTCTGAAAGATCAGAAATAACCCGGCAAGCCTGGGACAGGAGAGCCAACAAGTACCTGGATATACAGGTCTTATAATTAACAGCCCTAAAAAAGTCAAGGTATCAGAGGTATAAATCTTTTTGCCTAGCCTTTCCATGGTCCTGCTATCTTTATCAGAGGACTTGTCAGAGACTACAGACATCACCAAAGGGTCAGCAGCAGGACCCTTATGCAAAGATTTACAGTCCTCAGGCATCCTATAAAATCTATCAGGTTTCTTAGGAGCAGGAGGACAGAGTCTGGAGCCTTAGAAGTATTGGAAAATGCATCCAACAAGGCAGCCAAAACAGGAGGAACAGCAGAAGGTTTAGGAGAATCTAACCAGCAATTCAATGCATCTTTTATGTACCTCAGAGACCTGAACACAATCCTATTTAAAGAACTCCATCATCCTGGAGATGATGTCCCCAAAACAAATCTCTTTAAAAGGAGTATCTCGACTGGTAGATTCATCTTCCTCAGATCCATAGTCCAAAGAAGAAGGAATATGAAAATAGTAAGCAAGGAATTCCTCATCAGAATCAAGCTCCTCCAAGGAATTCATCAGAATCAAGCTCCTCCAAGGACTTCCTCATCAGAATCAAGCTCCTCCTCAGTGGAATCCCATTTCCTAGGTAATTTTTAGGGGAGTAGGGGACCAAGGGGGGGCTGGAATAGAAACTCCCTGAGGAGGTTTCGATCCATCAAAGCACTAAACAAACCCTGAGGGAAGGCCGGACATTCACTCTGTGGATTCTTAGGAGCAGGAGAAATATGTTTAGTCTTTTGATTTTTCTTCAGTGGGACGTCTGCCTTATAAAAGTAGGAAAGCTCTAACTCAGGATGGCATTCATGATGGTAGCAGGGACGTTTTCTCTGACTAATATCTGAGGAATACACCTAGTCCCCTCAGAACAATCAGCCATGGTTAGCCCTGAGTGTCAGAAATGGACATATGCAAAGTCTCCTTGGACATGTTTAAAGTTGGATACCCACAGGGCTCCAACCCAGTCAAGGCAGAAGAATCCAAAGACAAAGCTGGGTGAACCTCCAGGCATTAACTCACCTCAGGAGAGATGGTCAATGGAGGCTGAACAGCAGAAAATTCCATCCTAGGCTTCTTGGTCTTCTTCTTCACTGACGGCTGTCCCTTGGAATGGGAAGTATCCTCCATCATGTCTTTTTCAAGAAGCTTAAGAAACTGATTTTTCAAGATAAAGCGTCAAAGGAGATAGCCTACTCCAAAGGGTTTTAGGTACAAAAGCCTGGCAAATGGAACAGGATATATGGTCGTGAAAGGCACCTATGCAAAAAAGGCACTGGTCATGGCAGTCTTTATGGGGAAACTGTCGCCCACATTGGCATTTACCCTTTCTGGATGACATAAAACCCCACAAGCAACAATAAAAAGGATAAGTAAAAAAAAAGAACTCCAGTGGGGGTGTTACCTGAAACGGCTTGGTGAACCAGCAACAGATCAGATTTTCAGACAGATCAAGCAATGACATTCGGACTGGCAGCAAAGAAGTTTTGAGGATGGTGCATCCAGATGTCACCTTTATTATGCCCTATGCTATGCAAGGGAGCAACTGTGTGATGTACAGCATACCTTAAGGCAACCTAAAGTTTCTGGCATGGGATCCCTAATGTAAAGAACTCTGCAACAGTGAAATGGAAGGACATATATGCTTCATCTTTTATTTCTTTTCCTGTTGGATGCCCACGCAAAACATCCTCAGAGGGTCAGACCTCTGACGCAATTCTATAATGATTGTAGGAATCTCATCCCTCACTAATATCAGAGGAATCCCCCTGGGCTCTTCAGATGTAATTATCCAAGGATCCCCCTAAATGTCAGGCACAGACATTTGAAAAGCCACTGAAGGTGTGTGTGAAGCTGGATTCATGCTGGCTTTTGAAGGGATCATGATAGAGGAATCCAAAGCATGTACCAGATTGTCCTCTGGGCTTTCACAAGCCTCAGAAGACACATTTTGGGGAGGCTGGACAGCTGCTGGCTCAGACCTAACTTTTTTTGCCGCCTTCTTGACAGATGGCTGGATTCCGCCATAGCACCCTGAGTCAACAACTTAAGACAGTGGCTGTCCGGGTATATGGACATAGAGAAGAGCTGACTTCTTGGGTCTTGGACACAAACACCTAGCAGACAGGACACAGTATATGATTATGAGAAGCACCCAAACAATAAAAGGCACTGGTTGTGATGGTCTTTTTAGGGACTCTGTCTTCCACACCGACATTCTCCCTTCTGGGTGACATGGACACAACAACAACAACAACAACAACAACAATTAGATAAGGAAGAGAAACCCCAATAAGACCCTTACCTGAAAATACAGCTGGGTAAACAGCACAGCACAAGGCTGCTCAAAAACACATCTGATAATGGCGTTCTGGCTGCCGGCAAAGATGTTCTGACTATCTGTGTCCACACATCACCTTTATGCCCTATATCATACATGGGGAGCATGTGTGTGACATATGGTGCCTATAGGAGCTGAAGGCTTTAGTACGCTGTCTGGACGTTGGGATAACCTTGGTTGGAAATCCTTTAGGTAAAGAATACTGCAACACTGATATGGAAAGCATCAGATGTGTTTTCCACCGATTGCCATGTCATCACCTACAAAGCCAAGGCTGATTTTATATCTAATTTTAAAGAGCATGCAGCTACAAAGACATGACAAACAAAACCCATCACTCTGAATAATCATCATCTGCTTCTCTAGTGAAGATAAATACAGCATGGAAAACTGCCTTCTTGCGGATCTTTAATACTGACTTTGTTATGAATGAATAACTATTTTTTCGGGATCCCAAAGGCAAGAAACAGCTGCTGTACTACTGCTAGAATGAGCATACAGTTAAAAACAGAATAAATCCTCACCTCCCTGCAGAGTATATTCCATCACTGGATTGCTGAACAATCCCAACCCGGCTCCATTGTATGCAGCCACCTGGATTTCATACTGTGTCCAGATGATGAGTCCTTTCACCAGACAGTAGTTAATCTCAGGACTAGTAATGTTTTTGTACTGGTAATCCCCAGGAAGGCCAGCCAGTCGGTACCTACAAAGAGAATGAATAATCTAAACTCAAGCTGCTCAGACAATTTAAATGTGACCGGACACCAGAAAATGAGAATGTCTACAAGCAGGAGCCAAATTAGTTCTATCATGCATTTCTACAAGCTGCAGCATTGTGTTTTACGAATTTTCTCTCTCTCACAACAGTACCACTAAAATGATTTCAGACCTAAAGGTAAAGGTATCACAAATTTCCAAGCTAAAAGTGCCTGATAAAGAACAGCTGAAAGTAATGAGTGAGCAAGGATCCTGTATCCAGGAAACGGACAGCATTGCACATGAAACATTTTATAGCTAGCCAGACCACATTACTTGACATCTATGATGTTAGCCTGGAGAATTATAAAATAACACCCATCATGGGGAACTGACAAGAACGGGTGATTTTTATATAGACAAATAGCATTTCTGCAAGTTTATATATATATATTACACATTTATATACACACACATTTTTTTTTAATATAACATCAGCATGAAATTCCACAATGTAAAACTTGGTATTCTGTGAATGCTAAAAAGCCATATCCCACTCAAGGTGAAGACAAGACTGTTTCGTCCATTTCTTGGCCTTGTCAGTACAGCGTAAGTGGATTGTTTGGCTATACCTTGTATACACAGTGCTTAAAATCAAGTCTGATGTCCATAAACATTAGGGAACATGCAAAATGTACCAAACAACATTAAAGCCAAACGATTAAAAGGTTAACAGACACAGTGAAAATTTTTGCTTGGCTGATCTTTCTTGCGATTTTTACATGAACTTTTTTTACCTTTTGGTATGGATGCTATTTTGATATTTTGCAGGCCATCCTAATGTTTATAGATATCAGGCTTGATTTTTAAGCTCTGTATTCCTAGAGTAAAGCTAAACAATCCACTTATGATGTACTGATGAGGTCAAAAATGGTTGAAACATGGCATTTCTACAGCTAGTGGTGTTTGGCTTTACTGGCCTGAATGTACCAATAAAGACTTAAAAAGTAAAAAAAAATAAAAAAGTTGTGGGCATTCAGAAGCCATGTAGCTGAAACACTTGTACGTATTTAAGGGGTCATTTGCATATATCTCATTTTCCTTCACTACAAGAGGTTTAAGGTATTACACACACACACATTTTATATATATATATATATATATATATATATATATATATATATATATATATATATATATATATATATATATATATAGGTTCATAGGTGTGTACTAGGCTAATGGCCCTGGAGCCTTTACAAGCCTAGCCCATAGGACTACCCTGGCATTGTGCCACCAGACCTTAGTTCCCAGTGCCTCTGTCGAGTAGAGCCACCAGAGTGATCCCAGGGGTGAATTTTCTATTTCCCATCCACTCAGCAAGATTTCTCTTAAAGAGGGTCAGTAAGGTGCTCTGTTTGACATGTATGGGAAGTCTATTCCACAGCATGGACAGTCTCTGGGTAATGAACCTGTCCCTCCAGCATGTCCTGTTGACTGTGACAATGAGGTAGAGGGATTGGGATTTCTTTAGATGTAGCATTTCTAACAGAGCTGGGTCAGATATGGCTTTGTAAGTCAAGCAGAGATCGTCTCTAAGTAGGCGATATGAGACAGAGAATAGTTGGAGTGTTTTGAGTCTGTTCTTACAGAACAAGTGTTTAAGGTCTAGGATCCTCTTTGTGAGGTATTTTTGCAGCCTCTCCAGTTGTTGCAGGTGTCTAGTGAGGTACATGCCAAATGGGGCATTGTACTCCATGACTGGCCTAATGAGGGAAGAGTAGAGGGAAACAATGACCTCTTTCTTCCAGGATGCAAAACCCTTAGTAATGAGATGTGCCACATAAAAGGACTTTCTAACCACAGTGGCAATGTGGTGGTCAAAAGAGAGGTTGTTGTCAACCTGTGTTCCCAGATCTCTTTTAACACCTTCTGTGTTCAGTGGATACCATCGATGTGGTAATTCATGGGAACCTGTTTTTCCCAAAGGGGATGACGACACATTTTTTTGGCATTGACCTTAAGGCCATGGTTCTGACACCAGTCGTTGGTCTCAGTGAGGCCTTTCTGTAGGATGTCAACATCACTTGGGGAGTTCATAATAGCTCCCAACTTGCAAACGTCTGCAAACTTTGTCAGCCAGAGTCCCTTCGTGTTGACCTGGACTTTAGAGAAGTAGATACCAAACAGGAGAAGACCCAGGACCAAACGGGTTCTATCTGTGAGCCAATTTGCAACCCACTTAGTGATATACGGGTTGATATCTAACTTAGTCAGTTTTTCTATGATTCCTGAGTAGGAAATGGTATCAAAGGCCTTGGCCAGATCAAGGTAGGCTGTTATGAACCACATTGCCTTCATCCACAGCTCTGGTGACTAACTCAAAGAAGTTGACCAAGTTGAGCAGGCATGATCTACCCTTCACAAAACCAAACTGTGTGGGATCCAGAGTTTGGAGATTCCCTATATCCTTGTTTATTAGGTCCATGATGACGGGTTCCATAGCTTTGCATATCAGGCTCATCATGCTAATGGGGCGATAGGTTCCAGGGTCTGTAATCGCTCCTCCATTGCGGAGGGATGACTGTAGCAGTGTGCCATTCAGTAGGGACAAAGCCTGACGTACAGGTGAAGTGCCAAGTTCAATATGTAGTTCATGTAGAACACAGCCAGGGATAATGTCATGTCCCATAGAACCTGTATTCTTGGCCTTTGGCAGTGCTGTTTTAACTTGTACCACAGTAATACTGGGTGCCTGTCAATCTGCTAGTATTGTGATTGGTCCTTTGGGGGTGGGAGGGGTAAAGTTGGCACTGAATCTGTCGGCCAGTATATTGGCAATATCTGTTTGCTCAGTATAGGAGGTACCATTGTGCAGTAGCTCAGAGCAAATCTGGGTATTGCTGTGGAGATTGTTTACATAACTATAGAAAGCCTTGTGATTGTCTTTACTATCTGCTGCAATCCTGTTTTCCTAGCTAGCTCTAGAGGATTTGATGAGAGATCTCAACTTTTTGCTGAGGCTGATAAGGGAGTTTTTCCAGTCTTGGGACTTCACCTTATTCCGCATCAGTTTCCTCCTCCTGTTGTAGTTTGTTTATGGCAGGGGACCACCAGATTGGCTTTCTTTTTTTGGAGGAGAGCGTCTTGCTTCTATTGGGTATGGCAATATCCATGCATTTGTGTACGTGTTCATACAGTGCATTGGTGTATAATTCGGTGGTCATGCAACTATTCTCCATTTGCATGGGTGCCATGAAATTATCCACCTCTATTTTTAGAAACCCAAAGTTAGCTTTGTTAAAGTTTTCCATGGTGGTTACCTTTGCGGGTGTGGGGGTGGGGGGTGGGTGGGAGGGATGTGTATTTCCAAGGTGATTAGTTTGTGGTCAGATCTAACCAGAGAAGAGTTGACTATTGGTGTAGAGCAACGGTCATCCATGTTAGTAATGGCCAGGTCAAGGATGTTGCTACCTCTAGTGGGGGTAAGAACGAGCTGGTCCAGGGCACTGGAATTAATGAATTCCTGGAAACGCTGGGCAAGTGTATTGGTACATGAGTAGTTTTCCCAGTTAATGGAGGGGAAGTTTAAGTCGCCCAGTATAAGTGTGTTAGGTTGGACCCTAATATTCTCCAGGGTGCTTAGGAATGTGGAGTGAGTCTTTGGACATGGTTGTGGACCTATAGCATGTTACGACCTGAATCGCTCTCCTACCCAATGTTAGCTGCACCTGAAGTATCTCTGATGTGTTATATTGGGCTACCAGTCTGGAGGTGTGCTTATCCTTTATGAATATGGAACCTCCAATTCCTTTGGAGCTTTGGTCCAAGTTCTGGGGCCGAAAGGTGTGGAATGAGTTGTAGCCTGGTAGTGCAGGGTTGCTTTCTGCTGCTTTAAACCAGGTGTCTGTTACAGCACAAATGTTGATGTTCTCCAGTTTGAGGACTGCTTCGAGTGAGTGCATTTTGAGATTTAGACTTCTAGCATTGAGCAGCATGACCCTCAGATTGCATTTGTTTGTAGCTGTTACAGTGGTAATTTGGTCTTTGGAACACCACTTAAAAAAGGCTCCATAGGGGTGGCAAGAGCCTTGGCCAGTATCTGGAAGCCCAGGGGGGACAGATGCAGGCCACCTCTGGCAAAGAATTGAGGTCTGTCAATCATGTCATCCCAGGCAGACAGATACTGGATCCCCTTAGAATGACACCAGAAATTTAGCCAATTGTTGAAATCAGTCATTTTCTGCTTGTACTGTGGTATCAGTCTGGGTGATGGTAGGATGCTGCTCAGAGCTAGGGTCATACCTGCCTGGGCTACATAATTTGAGAGCTTCTCCATGTCTCTTTTCATGTAGTCCAG
>NC_056746.1:86741352-86761352 GCF_019279795.1 Protopterus annectens | reverse complement strand
CATTTATTTTGTATTCCTCAGCTGTGTTAAAATGTTCAATGTAACAAGATTTTTTAATTACTTTTTATACCGTATACCAAACAACATATATTCTGTGCTAATCTCATCAACATTGGTTTAGTTTCAGGTCTCTGCTTTAAATGGGATTATCAAGAATTTTCAGAAACTTTTGTTAAAAGACACATTTACCTGGAGTGCAAGCATCATTTTTATCTTTACCATAAATAAAATTACAGGATCTACTGTACTGAAATTCAAACATATCAAAACTGTATCATTTCTGCAAAAAGTCATAAAATTTAGTTAAAATGTCTGGTGAAAACAATTTCAGTGAGTCGAAGCTTCAGAGGCTGCATACAAGTCTCAATTTCAGGGCTGGAAATTTTTATGATGCTTATCTCTAATATTTTGAGAGAAAAAAAACAACAGGCACTGGAGCTGAATCGCTGAAACGGTTTATTCTGGTACCTCGGCTACAGATAGCCTTCAAAGGAATAACCATTCAAACTTCTTACATCTTTTTATAGTAAAAGCCAAATTGCTCATTAAACAATTAAATGCACTAATAGCAATTTCAATCTGACAAGGAATCTTGTATTTAAAGTTTAAAGAGAAACAAGCATCAGAAAAACATATAATATTTTGAGTTATTTACATGTCATTTTCAAAAAGAGTTAGGAGGTAATGCATTGCTGGTATGGACCACAAAATGGGGCATTTAGTAAAGAAGCGTTTGCTGTAGGACAGCAGAATTTAATTAAATATAACATTTCATGATGTTATTGTGAAATAAAATTCTTTTGGGATGGGCTGAAGCAAGTCAAAGTGTTTCCTTCCCCCTTGAATGTTGTTATCAGTAACATGCACAGACTTACTGCTGTTATAAAAATATGTCACTTCCAGTTGCAGTTACAACTCATGGTACTGCTTACTACCCATGAATATAAGGCTTAGGAAACATTTTTGCATTGATTTGTTCTGCTCCATCTGTGCAACGACAATGCATGAAGGAGATGGAACAAGCAGTTGCTAGGCTAAGGACCCCAAGGGGCCTTTTTAAGCCTAGCCATGCTTTTTAATACATCTGACAAGTTCTGATACCCTAGGGTTATTTTAAGTGGTATATGTAAGGCTTGGGGATGTGTGGGAAATGGAGGAAATACACTAAAAATGCAAGAGAAGGGTGAATATAGAACATCACTGTTCTTTTTTAAACTTGTGTTTTGCAATCGAGAAGCAATCCCCCCCACCCCCCACCCCCCCAATTTAAACTTACTCAGAGATCACCACACCTTAAACAACAGGGAATATTCCAAGAAATGGCCATCTCAAACTTAGTATACGCAAGTCCATTTTTTTGGGACATTCAGTCGCAACATTACAGACTCACTAAAGAGGGTCTCAGTATTTCAAATGGTTACCGGATTGAAATGAAAGTCACCCTCATCAGAAAGGGCAACTGAGAATCTGTCCCACAGCACTTTATTATTCTGAAGAAGAAAATATAACTGCTGTTATAGCATTGCCATCTTGGTAGCAATCCCAAAAACAAATACAGGGAAACTGTATTTTAACATGGACAGAATGTCAGGGATACTAGCTGGCATACACCTCTTAAATCACTACTAGTATTTAGGGTATAAAACTTCAAGGCTAAAGAGAACTGTTGTGCAGAACAGCAGGCCGAGGGCTCAACTATTTTTCTTCCTGGCTATGTTACTGGGGACGGAAACTTACTTTGCATTTTCCACTAAAGGAAAGCAGTCAAGGGGTGGAATGGGACAGATTGTCCACTCTCTGATGTGTGTGTGTGGGGGGGGTATGGTTACTACCTGTCCCTCTTTGTCAGGGAGGGCCCCACTTTGGGCAGTTGTGTCTTGTGAAAAAAAACTAAAAAATGGCAAATGTCCTGAGATTTTAAGATAAAATATATTGCTTAAGGTTTCTTTAATAGTTGCATAAAACAGTTATTTTACATCTGAAACACAAATATTTGAAATAGCATAAACAACTCAAATGTTACAAAACTAAGCTTTTATTTTGGCAAAAAAGTGAAGTTCTGTCCTTTGCACTGGCCGTAGGTATGTTTTGTCCTGCACAATCTCACATTTTTACAAAAAATCTCCCACTTTGGGCATTTGAAAAAGTGGCAAACCTACTGGGGGGGGGGGGGGGGTTCTTCAATGTGACACTGCTCTCTGTGGAGACTCGCAGGCTGTGCTGTTTTGCTCATTTATACCCCTGCATACCTGTCAAACTGTTGACATTGAAAACAGGAATAAAAGGACGCTTGAAAACTAGGTACATTCAGCTACAAATCTGCACATCTAACTAGCATACAATTTGAATACAGAATAACCCATAATTCTTCCTGCTTCCAGCGGGAATCTGGGATACTATTCAGAAACGCATTTAAAAACAGCAACAGAACTGACGGAAAAATATAAGCACATTATCAAAGAGACAGTGCAATGTCTCCACACACTAATGAACTGCATTGCAAAATTCTCCCATACAAGGTCATTTATTTTTGCTTCAGAAAAAGACAGATGTCAGATGTATATCGTCTTTCTTTAAATTATCGCTGCCCCTAGAGTGTTGGTCATGTAGTGTAGTTTTCCGTGGTACTAGTCAGCTACAAAATCATATGAGATGAGACGAATTCAGAAAATTGTTTGAAGGGGTAAACCAAGCATGAAAAGAGGAACACACCTCCCAAAACCAGACCTTTAAAGATGAATGTTTCTGCAAAGTAGGCACAATTCAGAAGTCTGTATCGATACATACTAGACTTACTTTGGCAGGGTCACACGATGTGCAAACAAGGCAGGAGACTGTGTATGTACAATCGGCACATTAGATACAGAATGATGGCTTTAGTCCGAGGTTAAAAAGGTAATCCCCACAGAACAACCCAGGCAATAATGCTGCCCAAATGCCCTCATGGCATACTAAGAGAAAGGGGTACCTATCCTTGTGTTGATGGTAGAAAGAACAAGCAAAAAATTAGGGCTAAGGTGCTGAAGAAAAAGATGAGGAACTAGGTAAGAGTGGACAGAGGGCTGCAAACTGGAAGGTGGAATTATTAATATAAAAAGAAGAATTCATGCATGATGGAGCATGCTAACTTCGTGGCTGCTTAACCCCACAATTAATAGATTTGTTGCTTAATCAGCTAGTATTTATCTTTAATCTGTGAAATGGTTATAAGAAAGAAACCACTATACTCATCGGTCATAGACCACTGGAAATCCTTACTATGAATAGGGAAGGCTAATCAATCCACAGCTAATCAATCCACAATGGGAGAGCACAGTTCATTAAATTCCAGATAACGCATATGAGGGGGATGGCCAGCCCACTGGATTAAAGAAGGCCTATCAGGATACAGATCATTGCAAAGTAAAAACATGAAATGATTAAACACACCAGCTACCACAGCAATCTTCCACAGGACAAGCAGTTCAAAAAACAGACAGACTGATAATACTTAAAGGATCATATCTGTAAATACTGAAAATCTGTTAAATAAGAACATCTTATCTGAAAAATCACCCAGTCCATTATGAAGAAGGCAAACTCAAAGAAAGCCTTCTACTTTCTGCTAATGCTTAGTTTCTATTTTCTGCTAACGCATAGTTTAATAAGACACATCTTCAATCAGAACAATGCAATGCACTTTTACTTTCGCCATAATTTTGTAAAGCAAAATATTATAGATTTGTTGTATTTCTCATCTCAGGAAAAAAAGCAAGATACCAGAATGTTCAAAGTTTTGCCATTGGTCTATTGTTGCCTCCCCAGAGAACTACATCCAATCTACCAGAAACATCAACAAAAAATATTTATAAACATATCTTCCTAATAACTGCTCCACTGTACTATATCAGTGAATCCAGTCAAAAAAATATGTGACACCTGGCCTACAATTAGACACTATGGTGTCTAATGTTGTCAGTAGAACAGGGAGAAGGGTCTGGTAGGAAGAAGCGGAGTGGCCATGCAGACAAACCAGTTCTGTTCCAGGAACAAGGTATACCTTAGTCTAAAACAGACAATGGTACTCAGGGATGAGGTGGAAAGGTAAATCCCATTAAAGTATTCCATAAGGGGGAGGTGCGTTACAGATGTGAGCTAGGGGCAAGTGCTAAGGCAGTTGGAAGAAGGAATAGGGCATATAGAACATAAAAGAAAAAAAAAATGAGTGACTCGGTGGATGTCTGGGTAGTAATAGAATGCAGTGGGGGGGGGTCTAGGTAAGAAGATGGGAAGCCACAGGTTTTGGTGCAGAATGGAAGGATGGAAGTTACTGCTGTCAGAAACATGGGCCACTGACAAGAAAGGGTACAATACAGAGGACAACAAATTGCTTGGCTGGAGGCTATTCAAATATGATAGAGAAGGAAGAGGTGTAGGTGTATGAAGCAACCTACATTAGACGACGGCATCACATGAAGGGCCATAAAGGAGAATAAACAACCTCCCAGAAAGACAACAAGAAGTGGTAGGGACTAGGCCTGGGACAGGTGCCCTGGTGATTAAGACACAGGAGGGGTATGATTGATAGCAGAATGGTACAGAATGGTATCAGCCCTCAGACACATTAAAGGAGGAGGACAAGAGATTTCTCAAAAGGAGAAAACTAAGATTGAAATTCAGCATGATGTCCAAATAAAATAGAGGGTTGTGGGTGGTCAAAGACCTCCATTTAAAGGTGATTTTAACTATCAGTGATAATGCTACTGTGTGATTTACAGGTGTTGGAAAAGTAAGAACACAAAGACAAACATGTCAGTGTGAGATTTTAATGGTGTGGATTATGAGGTACTGCTGAAGATGGTCAAAAATGCTTTAGGGTCCACAGGCCAAAAAGAAGGCAAAAACAAGTTGTGGAAGTAGGGCAGTGATGCAGAGTATTCAAGGCTGAGACTAGAGTTTGAAAAATGGACAAAAAGGTGAGAAGGCCAAAGTAGCGACAGAGGAAGGTGGAGTTTATGTATTAGGGCAACAGACATGGCAGACAAAGGTAGAAGGAAAGGGGTGAGGACGTAGAATAGGCCGAGTACTCAAAATTAAGTAGAAAAGTAATAGAGGAAATTAGGACAGCAAAGGAAGACGTTTACAGCAGTTGTCAGAATGGTAAAGTGGTGGGAACAAAGGATTTTTAAAGACAGACAAAATGAAGGGATGACAGCATACCTCTCAAATGTCCAGAATTTTTCAGATTATCCATATTTTTGCCCCATATGTTTGGTCTGTTCATAACAAAATTTGTGGTTTTATGGCAAATCATTGAGGGTTGACCACTAAATAATGACAGACAATTGAGTTTCAGACGTCACATATTTCAGAAAATGCATGCTAATGCAAAACCTATTCTAGGATTGTTATAAGAGCAATATTTAAATACTAAAATTTGCCCCTGATATTGGGCCTTCGCTCCCAGGTTATTTTTAGCTTTGGCCAGAATTTTTGCACTACAAGTTTGAGAGGTATGAACAGGAGATGTGGCCACACTAAAGACAGAAGTGAAGATGATTCTAGAATTCTCAGTAAAATACTAGTACTGAATGCATGAATGCTTCACTCCATTCTTTAAAAAAAAAAAAAAAAAAAAAAAAAAGGGTGAGGATGCCATGCTAGGAGAGAGCTAAAATAGAATAGAATACAGTTAGATGCACAATGTTTAGAGCTAGGAAAGTGATTATGAAGCACCAAAGGGGTTTTACATTTATTGTGTCAGCTTCAGCTATAGCTGAGGACAAACAGAATGGTAATCACCTGTGCCAATGGTGAAAGAAAGCTGGAGGCATCAATGGAGGAGAAGAGTCTAAGGAAGTATACAGGAATACCACTAAATGGACCAAAAGGTGACAAATGAGGATCAGTGCAGACAAATGCAAAGTCCTGCACCTGGGCCACTGCAGTGGTGGTGTGAAGAACCACCTGAGGGCAGTGGAACTGAGACTGTTTACACCTGGAGCAGATCTACAGAAGAAGAATGCAAAGGCAGAAACCAACACAACTCTGGGGTACAGTCTCAGATGAATAGCCTTCAAATGCAAAGTAGTACTATGTCAACTTCATCCGGCCTCAGTCAGGTCATTCCCCCGAGTACTGTGCACAATTATAGACAGCATATAAAGACAGAGGCATCAGTCTCCTGGACAGTGCCCAGAAGAAAGACAGCAGAATGGGACATGAGAAGGGTGGGAGAAATTACTAGAGACTAAACAACTAGACTTTCAACAGTAGAAAAAATAGAAACAGGGTGAACATGATATGGCTGCAGAGGACCACATGTGGTATATGTGAAGGGGTCATCTTATACACAAAGGACAGAGTCCACAAGAAAACCACCAAAAGAGGTTATGGGATGGATGAAAGAAGATGTTACCAGACAGCTAAACTGTCAATATTAGAGAAAAGGCATGACATGAGTACACAAGACCATGAGTGGGACATGTGAAGGAGTCAACCTGTACACAAAGGACAGATGGGAAGAAGAGGCACAAGAAGGAAAATGTTGGGACCACCTACTCCTTGGATCTGTTAAAATACTTCTTCACAGTATGGTGGTGCAGTGTCGCCTCACAGCAAGAGGTTCTCTGGTTCGATCCTCAGCTGGGGTGCCTTCTGTGCGGAGTCTGCATGTCCTCCCTGTGGTGGCGTGGGTTTCCTCCGGGTTCTCCGGTTTCTTCCCACATCTCAAAGACATGCTGTAGGTGGATTGGACACTCTAAATTGCCCTTAGGCATGAGTGCATGCATGTGTGTGCCTTCTGTGGAAGGTTGGGCACCAGGCTGGCAACTCGACACCGTAAATCTCTACTGCAAATCATGAGCAGACAGGTGATCCACTGTGGTGACCCCTAACCAGGAAAAGCCAAAAGAAGAAGAAGATGGTAAGGGCCATGAACAAAAGGGCGTTGGAGAGAATTCATGGAGACATTCAAGAGGGGTGTGCAGAAGAAGTAACAAGGAAAAGGGGAATGTTGGAAAGGCAGAATGTTGAATACATTTAACAGGCTAATCAGACAGACTTTGTGCTTTCTTCTGTCATTAATGACATGCAATGTAGGGGGTCTTGGTGCTGGTTATCTCCATTCAAAAGTGAGCAGGGGTAGGCTGGCTGGGAGGGGGCAGAATGAAGTGCCTGATAACCTGCTTTTATATTTTAAGGGAAGGATGCTAAACATAAGCCGCACCAGGGTGATGCCTGGTGTTGACCAGAATCCTAGTTATAAACCAAAACTAAATAATGGAGTTATGACACATGCACAGGACAATGCCGATGGAAGATAGCATGACATGCAGCAGACATCATAGTTCCACTCAGGGACAGTAGTCACCTCATCTGCATGCATTACGGCCTCTGAACACTGCCCCTCCCCCCTCTGTCTCTGAGCACACTTCCGCCTTGGTCCAGAGTACAAGTATGATGCAAGGCTTGATTTACCTGAGAACGTGGGAAGATTACCTGTCAGAGAGTTGCCATCCATAATCAGCTGATGGTCCATGATGAGTGGAGGTCACAGCATGGTCAAAAAACTCTAGAGCCTCTGGGTCACTCCCTCATATATACACTAAATAAAACCTGTGCTGGGGACACAGAACAATGGAATCAGAGACTAGCTGACCAACAAAGTACTGACCAAAACTTAGTTGGGTCTTTTCAGATCAATATTGCAATCTGCACTCCAGGCCTCATATTTCCCTCTTCCTAATGTGCATCAGTGGGAACTGCTACATGTAATACACAGGACTATCAGCAAATGGTCAAACTCCCTGAACCATTTGTTGACATAGATAAGTACAGCCAAAGCCAAAAGTGAAAGTTTAACGAGGAACATTCTGCAGAGGGAACATGGAGAGATGTAGCCAGCCTTAATGTTTTGAGTACAAGCAACTATTATCCTTTGCATTTCTTTTCCTATAAATGAACGTGGCTGAATTTCTATGATTAATATAAAAATAATATACTTCTTGTCCATTAAATCTTTAAATACCAGCTGTCATTACCAGCAAACAGCTAGTGGTGAAAAAAATTCATAACTCTTAACTTCTGAATCCTGAACGTCTCCTGTTCTTTGACCTCTGATCATGTAGGCAGCCTTTGAATGCACTTTCTGTTCCAATGGTAAAACTAGGGTTCCCAAGAACTGATCAGATTTGATATGACGAAGCACAACATAAGTGACAGGTAAGTGTTTAAATGCAGTGCAGTTAGTCAAGCCATCATCCAAGTGTTGTACAGAATGACTCAGTGCAAACTGATGTTTAAAGGAATATTAATAGGGCATTCTTATTCACAAAACACACATGAAGACCATATAGTACCTGTTGGTTTCCGCACTGTACCGGCCCTTCCCGACCCGATTCACTGCACTCACTCTAAACTGATAAGAACGTGCTGGAGTAAGCCCGTTGACCGTGATACCAGTCACTGCTGGGTCCACCTCTGATAAATATACCTTCCATGGGGAATCTAGAGAGAACACAAAAATTATTAGGCATGACTGCAGCATAGATTTATCATTCTGTACTACAGTTTTATGACAAATTTCTCTTGTTTTAATTCCTCCACAGGTAAAACGAATGTCTGCAGTAGCGGTGAACCACACCTAACACCCATCCAGTCTGCACAAGTCCACAGAAATCAACTGCAATGGTGCTCGTCTGCAGAAAACTCAAAAAACGCCTAACTACACTGTTAGGCAGTGATTAGTATAGACAGCATTTTACAACACCTTAAGCTTCTAGCCTTTTCTTTTCAAGGATTGTACGATGAAACAGAAAACCACCCAAAGTTCAATAAATAAAACCGCATTCTCCCTGCAGTTTTTTTTACAATGCAACAGATTTTAGTTAATACTGATGTTAAAAGTAAATTTCCTGCAGTAAAAGAGATCAGTGTATTTTTTTTTTTTTTTTTTTTAAGTCAGGTGTACTTACTGTGCGTACTGGGAAATTCACAATATTGGTGAAAGGTAAGGACAGTAATAACACTACCTATCCAACACCCTCGTACTACGGTCACTCTTCTACCATTACAGCCCCATCAAGAATGGGTTATTGCACTCTGCTTCCAAAAAAAAACAGCATTAAAAGGGAAAAGAAAAAAGAGAGTAAGAGAGAGCTTGAGTCAGTGGTGCAGACGTCTTAGCCTCAACAGCACTGAGGATAACCCGACTGGACCTGAAAGCTCACAGTTCTGCATAAGGAAGCAAATGAATGGCAGAGACTGTCTTCTTGGGAGGGGTGTAGATGTGAAAGAAGAATGCCTTGAGAGTCCCATCTTGTACAGAACAGGACATGATGTGCTCTTAATGAAAGTCCCAGTGTCAAACAGCACAAGACAGGCACACCGATGGGCAAATGGGCTTTTGTAGGGAAAATACCTGTTTCCCAGCATCCGTTAAGGCTAGGATTTCTCCGTGAAGTCAAAGACAGCAACATGACGCTACCAGAGAGTCACTTCACAGCTAAAAAAAGTATTTTACAATAAAAGGAGAAGAAAAAAGAGGAAATGCCCATAAAAAGAGCTAAAATTACACCGCAAAATTAAACCAGAACAGCAGCATTTGTCAGAATTCATGGCCGATCTGTTATACCCGTTAAATTGCCATTGTGGAACCTTTAATTTCTGTAAATACATCCTGTTCCTATACATTCTTGGTTCTATTACAGCCCTTTATTACCTGTTCTATGCACTTCTGAGCCCACAATAACACATTCATCTGTCTTGCAATAAGAAGAATTTGACTACATTATCTTCATTCTTGTCATCCAGACTCTAGTACCCCAGCATTAATAATACTCCTCCTTGTAAACAGAAGCCTTTTCATATGTGAAATTCATCCTTTCAATAACTTTTTCACTCTCTAGTGAGGGAATCCTAGGCCTTTATACTATAGGTTTATGCTTACACCTGCAGGGCACACAGCCAAATAACTTTCACATGTATGAGGTACATACTAAAGGCTCATTGAATATGTATGTGTGCGCGTGCACATCTATTCACTCATTCATTCTCTTTACAACCTTCTTAATGCATTTCAAGGTTGAGGAATAGACAGTGATGCTAACCCGAAAAGAGGAAGTAATGTACTGTGTTGTGTGTGTGGTTATAATGGATAATTGCTAGTGAGTTTGATGAAAACACAAAACATTGAGCAAACTCATCAATGATTACCATTAATCTTCAATAAAATTGTCATAAAAAAATAATCACAAATGTAAACAAAAGGTTACCTTTGTGAAGAGTAATGTCTTTTGGCTTTTCCCGGTTACAGGTCGCCTCAGCGGAACTCTGGTCTGCTAATGACTGGCAGTGGATTTTTATGGTGCCGAGTTGCCAGCCCGATGCCCAACCTTCAAAGAAGGCGCACCCATTCACGCACGCACCTACCTGCATGTCTTTAACGTCACTCGACCGCGGGGAGGACATGCAGACTCCACACAGAAGGTACTCCAGTCGAGAATCGAACGGGAGAACCTGTTGCTGTGAGGCGACAACGCTAACCGCTACACCACCATGGCCATATATGAAAAGTAAAACCAAAAAAACAACTTTTTACATGGGTGACTTCTCCCCCTCATACTCTTCCAGATAATAAACATACTAATTCTATGATTGCACAAACTCTAAAAAAGGGCAAAACCCCTTGAATTATGTAATGGTCAATATAATGAACTTCAGCTGTTACATAATTCGACTAACTGTACCAGCGACAAAAAACACCAGTGTTTCAGTATGTGATAAAATGTGTGCAGTGATAACTACTATAACACACACACACACACACACACACACAGGTCCCATGTTAAAATCCTGTTTGGGTGATTTTGGATTGTGTACTGCATAGAGGACAGGTTTTCCTCCTTACAGGACCCACGTTTCAGCCTGTTGTGAAGTGCCCATCATTCGGTAGTTGAGCACGTGTTCATTTGACTAAAAGGATTGATTAAAATCTTTCTTATTGGCTAAAAAAAAAAAGACTATGCTTGAGTGCCAGCCTAAAACTTTATAAAGACCAAGTTCTGACTTGCCATTAACTAAAGTTTCCCCTTACGTGTCACAATAAGTTATTTGTTTTCCCATTACATGTCAGTCTCCTTGAACTGCTATCTTTTCTGCATTGTTAACACCATCTCTAGTGAAATATACATGGAGAACTGAACACCAGTAAGTGAATAGTAAAATGGCTGCTGGTCTGGCCATGTCACAAGAAGTGTGTTACATGCGTCTGTACCACAGCTTCTACTGTTTAGTATACCCTTTTGCTAGCATAACAGTAAGGGATTAAATATGACTAGGTAAATACTAGGATGACAATAAAACAGAATGTGTAGTCATATTACACACTAATACAGATGCACTCCTACAATATCTAAAAGACTGAAATGGGTAAATCTATAGCAGCAACTTGAATTTCAATGCAAACAAATCCTAACCAGCAGACTCCAGTCAAAGCTAGCCAGGTTATCCAGGACTGCATAACCACAGGAGGGATTATACTTATGGAAAAAAGGAAAAAGAAAAAAAATCTCCACCTCAACAAACAAAAGTATGTTAAAGTTAGAATACAACAAAGTCAGATATGTGATCAATCATCATATCTGGCAAAACCCGGCACTAAAACCAACAAACTGTATATATGATACTAAGATGTAGAATAAAAAAATAAAAGATGGACATATTGGGTTGAAAAATGACTTAATTACAACCGAGCACTTTAATTTCACTGTTGCCAAGACCTTCATTACAATTAAAATTAAACAGCCATCCATTCACTTGAATACTTAAAATTCACATGACAACAATCCACATTACTGCATGTCACAAGATTATACAGAAATACAGTAAATAAACATGAAACATCTAATGCTGAAACAAAACTTATAAAAATATGCTTAAACACTAATGTAGTTTTGCTGGAAATTTCACACAACATTTTATATTGGTTAATTCATTCAACTCAGGATGTTCATCTGCTCCTAATAACATTTGCCAATATAATGCTTTTTCTCTAAGATACTGTTATAACCACTTCTCTTAAATTTAAAAAAATATATATGATCAATAACAAAGACATGATGGGAAAACAGAACAGATGCAAACAAACTGTGAAAAGTAGCAACAATTACTTTGCAAACAGTGAAAACAGCAATAAAATACAATATAACAGGATCGGTAAGGCAGGCAAATGCAGGACAAACAGTGCAGTTTAGTTTACAATATTAAATAAGCAGAACACAATGAAAGTGCAGTAAATAGTATAATCAAGAAAAAAAACAGTTAACTTATGTTTTTTGTGAATCTCAGAAAACTCTAGTCGTCTGATATCTCAATTCAGAGTTGTGGCTGGTAGCCCACCTCAGTTCAAACAAGCAGAAACCTGCTGAAATGCAAGATACCAGAAGCTAAAAACGTAAAAAAAAAATCAGTGCATTTCCAAAAAAAAAAAAAAAAGCCTGTGCTGCAAAAGTTTCTGCAGAAACAACTGTGGAGCTATGAAACTCCCAGAGTCTGAATGATATAAGAGGGTTAATTTGCCATTATTAACCTGATAGAGAAGACACAGTTCACTTATACTCATTTACATTCTGACAAAAACCAAGTTCACTGGAGTGCAGTAAAATAAGTCTTTAAAAAAAAAAAGAGAGAGAGAGAGAGAGATAGAATCTTTACAACAAAGACAAATTTCAAATGAAGTGATACACCACTGAATATAGAAATAATATAAAGCAATAAGCAGAGTTGCAAGAAACACTGCAGAAGAGGTGCAGCGGTATGGAGGCAGTCACATTTGGGATGCTTTCTTCATGGAATCCTAACATCAGCTCTGTGTCCTTTGAGTTTTCATTCAGTGCATCAGTCTCGTCCTATGTAACAAAGATTTGCACCTACATGCATGCAAGGAACAAGTGTGTGTGGGACTGAATGACTGTGTCCTGTTGTGGACTCTTTTGGTGCCTCATCTACCTTGCTCCTACAAAGTGCCAAAATATATTCCAATTTCTGACTGAAATGGATTTAATAATCAACTGGAAAATGAATAGCCACCACCTGCAAGCTGAACATTCTGGACAGACAGAAAAACACCTGCCAATGTTTACTGGGCACAATCTCGTGTAGGCATAGCTATAACTGTCAGGTAAAAGGGCGGCAAAGCTTTCAGGAACACATGCACTGACTGCAGATTAAACAGCTAAATGACTGTCAGGTGAGCGTTAAATTGATTTCATCATCTGGCTTCGACATTACGTTCTCCTGAGTTACCTTTTCTTTCTAAAACAGAACTGTACTCTAATTGCATGTAAAACAAGTCATCATGTCTGGCTTGGGAACTTTGACAACCATGATTTGCTGTGAAGTTTTGTTAATATGATGTTAGTTTCTAATGATCTGGTCTTGAGCAACGTTTTTATTGCTTGCATTAATTAAAGCCGGGATTAATGTACAACTTTCTTGTTTCACGTCAATATCGCCAGTGTTAAATTTATCAGTGTTTGAAGCATTGGTCATTTCTCCCTTAACTCTATATTTCTTAATACAACTTTCGCAATGTAAGCAAGTCACCATATTTGAAAGGATACTTACAATTTGAGAAACCAGAGACAATTGCAAATTGTCAGGTGGGTTGAACACTAAAATGGGTAAAATAAAAAGCAGAGGTAGAGAAATTATGCTGTGTACTGTCCCAATGGGTAAAATTAAAAGCAGAGATAATTTCAGAAATTGGGACAGCACTGAGCTAGAACAAGAAAAGTTGTAGCTGCAGCTGTAAACAGGTTGGGCAATAATATCGTTAGGTCCACCAGGTCTAAGGATAGGAAGAGGCCCTGAAAGTGCACAGTAGGATAATGCCTGGATAGCTGCAATGACATCTGAGAAATGGACATGAAATGTTGTAGTAAATGGACCCAAAATACAGCCATGATAAATCTATGTTGGTGACAACATTCCTAATGTCAGGAAAAATACTAGGGACTGAAAGGGAGATCATGGAAAACAGCCCAGAAAAATGCAATGAAAAGTGCAGTTGTGTATACCTACCATAAATGTAGATGTTTGAGTGTCTTCACTGTTGCAGTCATAACTGTAGGGTACTCCTGCCGGCAGGCAGCCCGAGGTCGGCCAGAATATCAAAGTCTGGGTCCGGCGTCGGCTGTATCAGCAAGTACCCTGACGTCAGAACGCATGGGTATAAGGCTGACAGCCAACGCCATCTTCTCCAGCCTTTCTTGCTCCTGATGTCAGAAGTTCCCCTAAAACCAAAAGGTGTCCCAAGGGAAACAAATACACCAGAAAGGTAGTGGAAATGTAAACACAGTAAGCAAAAAGAAACAAGAGGGGTCTGGAGGGAGGGAAACACCGACTGCAACAGTGAAGACACTCGAACATCTACATTTATGGTAGGTATACACAACTGTACTATGTTCTTCGTGTTTCACTGTTGCAGTCATAACTGTAGGGTAGAATCCCAAAGCTGAGAACACAGGAGGAGGTTATGAAGAAGAAGGAGCAGCTAGAAGACCCTGCAAGATAGCAGAGGCAAAGCCTGCCCTAGACTTAGAGTACAAAGGGAGGTTATAGTGCTTGGAAAAGGTATGCACAGAGCTCCAAGTGGCAGCCTCCAGAATGTCCTTAGTAGGAACTCCTCTGAGAAAGGCTGCTGAAGTGGCAGCTGCTCTAGTAGAATGAGTCCTGACGGTACCTGGAATCTGTTTTCCATAAAGAGTGTAACAATATCTTATTCCATGAGCAATCCATTTGGAAACAGTTTGCTTAGAAATAGCTTTACCTAGAGAACTGGAAGCAAATGAGATAAGCAATTGATCTGATTTTCTGAAATTTTTAGTCTTGTCCAGGTAAAAACGAAGTTGCCTGTGTACGTCCAATGAATGCAAGATCCTTTCCCCCTTATTTTGGGGTTTTGGGAAAAAGGTAGGAAGGTGAATAGTCTGATTTAGAGCCACTCTAGAAACTACCTTAGGCATAAAAGTAGGATTGGTCCTCAAGGAAATTCTGTCCTGATGGAAGATGAGGTATGGTTCCACGGCCATGAGGGCTTGTAACTCAGACACCCTTCTGGCAGGAGTCAAGGCCAACAAGATAGGTGTCTTCCAGGATAAGAACTTAATATCCGCAGAGGCAGCAGGCTCAAAAGGAGGCAAAGTAAGCTTCTCCAAGACATAGTTGAGATCCCAAGGAGGGACAGGAGGAGATCTAGGAGGTCTTAAAATTCTTAGCTCCTCTCAGAAATTGTCTAACCAGCTGGTTGGAAAAAATGGGAGGATCACAATTGAAATGAGCCGAAATAGCAGAAGCATGAATTTTAATGGAGGAAAAGGAAAGGCCTTAAATCAAAATGTCTGAGAGATAAAGTAAAATAGAGGGAATATCAGGTAATAAAGGATCAGAGCCACGATCCTGCATCCAAACACAAAATCTTTTCCATTTAAAAGCATAAGATTTCCTTGTACTAGGACGTCTAGCTTCCAAAAGAATATCCAAAACCTGTTTAGGAAGAGAAGAAGGAATCAATTGCCTTTGATGAGCCAAGCTGCCAGGCAGAGTGCCTTGATTTGGGAGTGAAATACCTGACCCTGATGCTGGGACAGTAGAGAATGGGTCAGAGGAAGACTCCAAGGGGGTTCCAAGCAAAGGTGCAGTAGAGTTGGGTACCAAAACTGATGAGGCCAATTTGGAGCTATCAAAATGATCAGTCTGGGTTTGTCCAGCTTTATCTTTAGCAATACCCGAGGCAGAAGAGGAAGAGGAGGGAAGGCATATCCCGAAAGATCCCTCCAGCTGAAGGACAGGGCATCCACTTTCCAAGCTGTCTTGTGGAAGGACCTGGTGCAAAAGAGAGGCAACTGATGGTTGAGATGGGATGCAAACAGATCTATCTGAGGACAGCCCCAAACTGTAGTTATCTTGCTGAATAAGTTGGGGTCCAACATCCATTTGTGGGGATCCAAAATGTTTCTGCTTAGACTGTCTGCTAAGAGATTTTGTTTTCCTGGAATGAACTGTGCCTGAAGATCCAGATTCAAATTTAGGGCTGTGTCCCATAAAATCATGGCAAGTCTGCAAAGGGGGTAAGAGTGAGAGCCCCTTTGCTTGTTTATGTACCACATGACTGTGGTATTGTCTGTTTGAATTAGCAGAGGTCCTGGCTTCAAAAGAGTCTAGAAAGCTAGAAGAGCATTTTGAACTGCTAACATTTCTTTCAAGTTGATGTGCCATAGAAGGTGTTTGTTTGTCCAAGAACCCCGTTGGCATTTGTCTAGAAAATGAGCTCCCCAAGCATAATCCGAGGCGTCCGTGGTTATGATCTGAGCAGGTTGAGGTAGACGAAAGGGCTTTCCTTCGTTCAAAACACATGCCCTGGACCACCAAAGGAATTCCTTCTGGAGGCAGGGAATCAGTGGAATCATTGTATCCAGACTGTGGCAATGCTGAGACCATACACTCTTTAGGTACCATTGAAGTTTTCTCATGTGAAGCCTCGCATTTGGAATCAACAGGATGCAAGAGGCCATGTAGCCCAAAGCCTGCAGGAATTTCCTTGCAGTGAGCTGAGTCAATGTTGCCAAGGTCTTGAAGATTGAAGCCAGCTGTAACTGTTTTTCTGGAGTAAGGAAGGCCATCTGTAAACTTGTGTCTAGAAGAGCTACCAAAAAGGTCATTCGTTGAGAAGGAATCAAATGTGACTTTTTTGTGTTCACGGAGAATCCCAGTAGTAGGAGAAGACGTTAAACAAAATGCAGATGTTGAAGTAAAAGGTCTTTGCTGTCTGCCTGAATTAGACAGTCGTCCAGATAGGGGTAAATCTGAATCCCCTGAAGTCTGCAGTAAGCTACTACTGGAGCCAGGCATTTGGTAAAAACTCTGGGCACAGTAGATGTGCCAAATGGCAGTACAGAGAATTGAAAGTGTCTCGAGCCTGCCTTGAATCTGAGGTAGTTTCTGCATTGTTGCCTTATGGGGACGTGTAAGTAAGCCTCTTTTAAGTCCAATGTTACCATCCAAGCATTTTGTGAGAGCATTGGAAGAAGTTGTTGAAGTGTAAGCATCTTGAATTTTGGAATTTCCAAAAAGGTGTTTAATATTGAGAGGTCCAGAATAGGTCTCCAGGAGTTTTGTTTTCTTGGGACTAGAAAAAGTCTTGAGTAAAAACCTTTCCCCACCTCTAGAGGTGGAACAGGTTCTATGGCTCTTAAGGCTAATAAAGCATCCACTTGATTTAAGGCCTCTGTCCATTGATGTTTTGGCAGATCTGGATAGCCGGAAGGCCTTGGCAGAGTGTGAAAGTGGAATCTGTAGCCTTTCAAAATCACGTCTAATACCCATTTGTCCTGGGTAATATGAGTCCAATTTTGGTAAAAAAGAGAAAGTTTTCCTCCAAGAGGGGCATCCAGGGAGAAAGGACCTGAAGCCCAACAGAGGGAGTCATTGGATCTGCTTTCTTTGAGTTTGAGGTCTGTCTTCTCCCCTTCTAGGGGAAGAAGCAGTCCACTGTCTAGATCTGTAAGAGGCCTGAGCCTGCGTCTGAAATCTGGAGCGTCTATATCTTCCCCTTTGAGGCCTGTCAGAAGTGGGAAAAGACCAATTTTTGGAGGGCCAATTTCTGGAAAATCTAGGAGGCTGCACTTGCAAAAAATCTTTTACTGTCTGCATAGACTTGGCTTTTTCTTCCATCTTTTTAATAACCTCCTCAGCCTTAGAACCAAATAAGACATCATGCTGAACAGGGGCATCTAGCAATTTAGCCTTAACTTGTTCAGGTAAATTCTGCTCACGAAGCCTAGCATGTCTCCTGATAACAGTACCAGAGGCAGCAACCCTGCAAGAAGCCTCTAAGGCATCAAAACCACAATGTAAACTATGTTTGCTAACTTGTTCAGTTGCATGCAACACATCCTGTAATTCCTTGTCCTCAGCACATGCAGGAAAGGTAGAAAGCCTTTGTTTTAAAACAGATAAAAGAAACTGTTGATATTTAAACATGTGAAACTGGCAATTTAAAGCTCTAATAGAAAGGGTTGCTGAAGTATAAACCTTTTTGCCCCACCTGTCCAAGGCACAAGAATCCTTTTCAGAGGGGATATGATTCTTAGAGGAGGCGGCCTTAGCAGCCTTGGAACCCTGCGAAATAGTTTTAGGATCAGCAGAAGGGTTCTTAAATAAAAATTGATGGGAATCAGGGACTGTGTAAAATCTGTCAGGCTTAGAAGGAGCAGGCGGAATGGAGTCAGGTTTCAAGTTAGCCTCAGCGAAGGCATCATCCACAATGTCAAGCACAGGAGGAATAGCTAAAGGCCTGTGTTGAGGGAGAAGAAGAAATTCCCTAAGTCTCTTTTTGGAAGCAGGATAATCCTGACCTTCCCAATGAAAATGCTCCCTCATCTCATGCAAGGTTTCCCCAAAAGAGAAATCTTCAGGGGGAGAGGCAGAGGGAACAGAATCCTCAGCATCCGAATCCTCATAAGGAGGAAAAGAGTAATCCTGATCAGAGGAAGAAACAGAAGATACAGAAGCCTGATCAGAGGAATCATAAGGGATATCCTGTCTAGGCCTTTTCTCAGGAGGAGGGTGAGAGCCCCTAATCATAGTTAATAAATCCTCAGCCATCCGAAGTAATTGCTTCTGAGTCTTAGGAGCTGAATCCGAAGAAGCTTGAGCAGAAAGTCTGGGTTTAACAGGAGTCTCTGACTTAGCCTTTGTCTTTGTGGAAATAGTAATATGTGAAGGCCTGAAAACTCCCTCAGAAGCCGGTACCTGCACAGCGGTTCCGGACCCATCTGAAGGAGCGACGTCCAAAGGTCCTGCAGCAGACAAATTACTAGGTCTAGATGGCTCCCCATGGGAGTCCATGTCGGCCATCGGTTCTGAAGTGGCAGACGAGAGGGGCTGCTAAAGCGCCTCACTGACTACCGCCGAACCCGAAGCTGGCTCCGACTGCAAAGTATCCTGTTTGGACCTCAGAGGCCTGTCCTTGTCTTTGCGTTTCTTCTGTATTCCGGTAGTCGGTAAAGTATCCGACGACATCCTATAATTAAATTGTCTACCGAAGTAATTCAAGGCCCAATCGTACCTATGCTTGATAGTGCGAGAATTAAACCTGGCACAGAACCGACAGCAAGAAACGTCGTGGTCAGGGCCTAAGCAAGGTAGATAGTAAGAGTGGAAATCTTTATGAGGTATTTGTTTTCCACACGATACACAATTATTAACTTTTTCTGACATCGGAGGAGCAAGAAAAAGGTTTCCCCAATGGGGTACTTAGCTTTGAGAAGAGAAGTAGAAAACTTCAGACCGACGACAATCACACCACGTTGTCTTGAAAACGCCAACCAACAACTAGCGAACTGCTATATACCGCACGGCAAGAAAGACTGGAGAAGATGGCGTCGGCTGTCAGCCTTATACCCATGCGTTCTGACGTCAGGGTACTTGCTGATACAGCCGACGCCGGACCCAGACTTTGATATTCTGGCTGACCTCGGGCTGCCTGCCGGCAGGAGTACCCTACAGTTATGACTGCAACAGTGAAACACGAAGAACATCCTGGCATTTTCATTCTCTGGTGCTGAGAGACAACAGCCTGCATTTCATCATTCACATCCACACCGTCTGTGACAACTGAGAGAGACAACAGCCTGCATTTCACCATCACTTCCACACCATCTGTGACAACTGAGAGACACAACAGCCTGCATTTCATCGTTCACGTCCACACCGTCTGTGACAACTGAGGCAGTTACGGGAAGAATTTGGAAGGAGATTTCTCTCAACTCTGACGGAAACTGAAAGCAGAGAGAAGGTTCTTGATTTCCTTTGTATTTAAAAGGGCCAGTCCTGCACAGGAAGTATTCATCACTGAAGTCTAAGTTATATCTGGGAGGTTTTCTACAAGAAGCATCTTCTGCTAGAGGCTTTCTTCGAACAGGGAGGTGAAGCAGGTGTCTACACAAACATTTTCAACT
>NC_056746.1:86473852-86728852 GCF_019279795.1 Protopterus annectens | reverse complement strand
CTGACACCTTGCTCTACATAGTTTTAAAGGTCAAGCATAGGTTTGGTTATGTTCTGAAATCATTGCAAACACGTAAGTAGATAAAGTGAGCACAGAGATTGAAAATGTAGGCTAAAATATGCGAAGTGGACACCGCAAGTAAAGGAGAGACAAAAAAAGGACTACGAAAAGTATTTTTGCTGTTACAGCAAGACAAGTGTGGAAGTCAACCATGTTTTGCTGCCATTAGACTAAACTGGAAGGACAATCTACATAATTTTTGTTGTATTAGGAATTTACTCTATTAGTTTTGTACAGAGCCCTCTGTAAACATAGGAGTCATTACATTTTTATCATCACTGCCAAGAAAGAAAATGGCTACAAATACTGATATCTAAAGGTCAATTGATTCTTGTCCTGCACCGAGTCTTGGCTCATTTTTCAAAACTTTAGCAATGTGTAAATTTTACAGCTAGTGGATACCCCCTGTGGTGTCTCCAGGGCTGTTTGCAAGAGAGAAAAATCTGATGTTTGTACAAAAGGTGAAACTCTGTCAAACAGCCTCCATTTTAGTTTGTTAGTTCCTTACAGACAAAATGCTGCCTTAACTCCCTTTAAGTGTTTTTAAACTGAATCCAGTAGAGGTTAGCAGTACCCCCAAAGCAAAGATCCTGATTAGAGGCTACAAAATGTGCACATCTGGGCCTTCAGCAAGCAAATTTAGAAATGGAAAACCCAGCATAATTGATGACCATATCTATTTTTACAAGTCGTAAAAATATTTTATGACTTCAAGAAGTTATGCTGCAGTGAGGCAGGCAAGCTAAAGGTGAATATTAGAATTATCAGACTACAGTATAATGCAAAACGTGAACTGGGAAGCTGGAAAGAATTCTTAATCATTCAACAGGGTTATTGCTTCCAGCCTCAGGCCTTAATTAACATGATAAGCCCTGGGTTTTCTTAATTTTTCAGTTCTGTTATTTATTATACAAAAAACGGAAACACTTCATCATCACACTATCAGCAAGTTTAACCGCTTCATTCTTTGGAAGAAATTGGAGAAAACATGGATACAAGATTTTTACTTCTTGGCAAACTGAATAATCAGATTAAAGTTCCTGTGTACCTCGAATGTTCTCCAGTCAACAGTGACATGGCTGCAGGAGTGTTACTTGGCTTTGGAGTACACAATATATGCTGATTATGTAGTTAAGAGGGCCAACAAGTGCTTCATACATTACAAAGAGTAATTACGTATGTTTGTGTTTACTTTGTGATATATTAGCAAGTGGGGCCCGCTGGACTCTCTCACCACTACATCTTAAGAACTAGATGTGTTTATTTTTTGGGTTTCTTAGGTAACCAAGAATGAGTAACGATTTTCATTAGCAGTTTGTACCCAGTCAGAAGGCACACATGAAACTTAAAAAGGAAAATGCAACTAAACTAGCCAGACCAGCAAGTTAATTCAAGAGCAAACATTTGTATCTCCATCAGCCTTACATAAAAGTTCTGTGAACTTACGAACCAGTGCTCAAGAGTGAGGCTGAACAACATTCTGTTACTATAAAGCCTTAGAAATCTTATGGGAACAGGAATCCTGCCCACAGACTCTGCGGGTTCAGCATCGCTACATGTCTTCTCTTAGGAGAAAATAACTTCTCTGTTAGGCCAACTGAAAGATTCAAACCCTTTACTTAGAATGCCAAAGTTCTGTTCTGAGGAGGAAATCTAATTGATTTTGAAGAACTGTAAAGGTCTGACTTCATAAACCAAAGAAAGCACTATGGTAAAGAATACAAATATTCCTCTTCCACATACAACAGAAGAAAAAGGCTCTGCTTTTACTCTTTTGGCTTGAGACTATCTTTGATGCTGATAAAAGTTTGCATTCATTTAACCCAAATTGAAAAATATATTGTTCCCCAATTAAAGCAGTAAGGGTCCTATGTGCAGTCCTGCACTATGGCATACGACTTCCTTAGCTTGTACCTTCCTATCACAGTAGAGCACTGCACTAGGCTAATAAACCAGGGGGCCTTTATAAGCCCAACCATGCTTCCCAAGGGTCTTTTAGGGTTATATACACCTGGGTACGGGCGGTTCAGTAGTTACAAGTCTCCCCAACCTAACAGAGACATGTATGTCAGACCAGGAACATATTTACAGTTCTCCATCCACTGATCCGTGTTTCACTTGGATAATGGCAGGGAATCAATAAATGGTAAGCTGCAGACACGCCATCTAAGCAGTAATCAACCAGAGCAGTTTAAAAACAGGCTTTTCCATGGCAGACACCCCCAGTTCACCTGCTTCTTTGATTGTGTCGACTATGTTAGCTCACAATGTATGAGCTCTAAACACAATGCCTCCTACATTTTAGCATGAAACCCTTTAACCGGAATACACATATGCACTTACACTGATACACATGAATTCAGTTATTTACACAGATGTGGGAAACAAAAAAAAAAAAAAAAAAGTACTTTTGCAGGGAGACAACCCACTTGCACCCCCCCCCCTTTGTCGGGGTAAGACACAAACAATCCTGTTATTTGTATATTCACATTCCAGAGTCATTTCAACTTTGAGAAGCAGTGACCATTCCAAAACCAGTTAAACACTGAAAGCTTTTTCTGTACTATGTTACACTATGACATTGCACCGTTACATAACACTATAATACATACCAAAGAATCATCTACTATGAAAACACAAATTTGAGCAACTGAAGGTCAAGCAAATATACCTGCAGTAAGTCAAAGTTAACCTTTTGACTTCAAGAACAATTTTAGACAAATCTAATATTAATACTGTTTACTCCAATGAAAAATCAAACTATGAAACCTTTATTCATAACGTTAAAAAATGGTACTTCTGGGACACAGTTTTTTTCTACTTGCAGACTATTTTTCTGAACCAAAAACAATTACTTGGGGTGCAATTCAAGGTTGTGCTTTAAGACCTTTTTATTTAACCCCATCCCTATTATCAGTGCAAGTTTGTTTGAAGTTTGCAGATAATAAAAAAGTAGCATTTCCCACACTGGATATCTATGAGCGCTCTATACTGCAGACCCATTTATCATGCTCGTATACTGTTCCCTAGACAACAACAATTAATTGAACACCTGAAATGTGGTATTATCCATTCTGTTAAGCAAAATAAGCAATATCCATATGCCATTAGTGATTCCTTATAGAGCAAGTTGATGACTATTAAAGACCTTTTGGGATAACTGCAACTGACGGAATCACTTTAAAAAAGCACTGGGAATCTAATTTTCAGGATGATTTCTTCAAGGACTTCAGCAGTCCTGTTACATCTTTTCTAAATGAACAGTCCTCACAGACAGTATTTTTTTTGTTTTTCATGGACTCTGATTCAGATCGCAGAGAAGGAGAGAGACTTCATATATTTACTCACAAGTCTCTGCTGTTAGCAAACTGTACATGACACTACGACTACATTCAGTCTATCATAGGTTATAAAGCAGATATCTCAAAATGTTTACCAGTGTGCACAATTGACTACCAGCTACAGTTCAGATTTTGCATGTATAGATCATGGCATAAAAACATACTGGCAAGGCAAAGGTTTATAACAAAAATAACATAATTCTTGTTTGGAATGCAGAACAATAGAGAAAATTAAGCAAAGAAGTAAGAGGTCTACATTACTAATTTCCTTTAAATTCAGACTACATAATTATACATGGAACTATAGATTTGTGCCACTTTTCTGCTGGTCACAAAATTCATGAAAGTCCAGTGGGAGTATACAAGTTTGTTAAAAAACAGCCGTGCACACTGAACTCACTGCTGGAAAATTAAAAAATGTAATAGACAGCTGTCATCTGAAGTAAAAAAAAAAAAAAAAAAAAAAAGTATTATTACATGATGAGGTCTGTGACAGAAGGAGATACTGGCAGCACCGCTAGTTGGAATAAATAATTACATGTTATTGATGAATATCAAAATGATTTACACAAGATGCTTGTTACAAATGTATTAGAACTGTATGTCATGTGTACATCAAACTACTTGTACAGATGTGTGTGTTGAAAAGGTATTTGCAAAGTGCTGTGTTTGAAATGTAACCATAGTGTACCCTACTGGAAGAGAACAGAAATGTACATGCACTATTGTAACTGTTTAAATGTATATATTTAACAGCGGAAAATGGAATATAGGAGGTTAACCTCAGTTCAGCAAACTTTAGAAAAATATCCGTAATTAAATTACTTTATAAGTGCGATAAAGAGGCTATCTCACAAATTTTCAATGCAGCTAGAGATACAAAGTCTGCACTAGGAAACTTTCTGTATTGTCCTTTGAGTGAATTGCTACTTTTTAAGCATGAAGGAATGCAAGTGTTTTATGAATTCCAGCATTTGCCAAAGATGTGAGTAAAAGCTCTTGTCTGTATATTTTTACAGGTAGATGTTAAATGCTGCCACCTTCTAGCAATGGGGGTTTTGGTCTGGGAAATGTCATCATTCTGCCAGCTATCCCAGCAGTAATATTTTAGATATTAATTTGAGAAGTCTCTTAGTGAGACAGAGCATTCTTTATTCAGTCTTGGACCTGACAACAACAGCAAGAAAAAACATTCACCACATCTGCCTTGCTCAAATGAATTAAGTTTCTAGTGAACAGTGTAACTCTCTAGAATAGTCAGGAATAGGAATGTAGTGCAGTTTAGTTTAGACGTTTTTCTTTATTTGTGTGAGTCTGTACTGCAATATTATTTTAAATATTTCCTGTAGTTTTGAACTCTGATGTCCCTGTGCCTATATATTTAGTATTGTCTTGTTCTTTTTTTACTTATTATAAAATATATTTAAACTTTTCATTGTGGCTGATCTGTGGTGAGTTTTGAGAGTACCTACACATTTATTTGATGACACTGTGTGGGCCACTCCTAATAGCCTTGCTCTTGGTCAAACTACCATTTGTATTAATATTACACAGTAAGACAGGACACCCTTTTTTAAGGGCCCTAAAGCAGCTGACATGGAGTGACTGGTGGCAATGAAATCTACCTTACAGTCTGGGCAGAAGGGGGCATAGCTAGTAAACTTGTGCCAGCCTTTCCCTGGTGTGTGTGTGTGTGTGTGTGCGTATGTGTGTGTCAGCTGCTTGGGCAGGGACACAAAGCACTGGTTAGACAGAGAGGGTGCTGAAGATCTTGGCTTGGTCACTCAGCTGAGATCTCAAATCTATAGCTGTGCCAGTGGGGAGTCTTATTGGGGATCTGGAGGAAGAAGAAGAAACAGCCCCAAACTGACTGTCGTCTCTATGTGCTTTTAAGGGAAATTGCACTTAATGTAAAAAGCTGCATCTGGAAACACTGTGTGAGTACCTGTCATCCTCTTAGTGAATGCCCCCCACTGTTTCCAGTGGTGAAGGTTGATTACTGGTCCAGTGGAAGGTCACCACAATGTCTCTCAAGGCTAGTTAATTTCCTGGACATTTGTGTTACTTCCTGTCAAACTAATACTGTAAAAGACACATGCCCACCATAGACTCCTGATCACTCCATAATCAGCTGAACAGTCAGTGGTACGAATAGATTGTCTACATGTAAAAATTCCATACACGACATGCATTTAAGATTAATAGCATAGCAACTACCTATCTCTCAAGCAAACACTTTTCAGTACCTTCCAAAATGCTTCCATGGAAAGATAACAGCTGTCAAACTCCAACAGTTTATGTTCTGAAAGTCAGCGTATCCATCCATACATCCATCCACAACTCCTTTTTCGCCCATGGGCTTGGGGCATCACTTCAACAGTGACAACTGTCTAGAACCAAGGTTTACACCACCAGGTGGCTATTCCTGCCACTGTAGTCCTTTCACACAACACTCACTAATGAAGGCTGCCCAGCCTAGCCAGATAGAATTGTTCAGATAATTCCATGGGAATTCTGAGGCAATGTTACAACTGTCTCATGTACACGGACAACCCTCTCCTCCTCCAAACAGGTTCAAATATATGTGAGAGATGCAACTAATTAGCCAAACTGGAGGCTGAGCTCTTTCATCTCAAAACTGATGTAACCAGTCAGGAGGAGAAGGTAACCTCACAAAACACAATTCCAGTATCACATAGTCCCACCACATCAGCGAACCAAACACATAAATAAATACACAAAAACATACTCGGAGGCTCTAAATAAAAATCTACCTAAGCAACAGAGACCTCCAAAGCAGACATCCAAGCAAACGCTACCTCAAAACAAAACACACACAACACATAACCCACAAAGTCAGTGTGCCAAGCAGCCACAGCCCTTAAGGCTGAATAACACACCTGATACTCTTGTTATAGGTGACTCTATTGTCAGACACACTGACGTCCCGCTCACCAGGCTGAATAAAGAGAAGGTCACGGTGAGCTGCCTGTCGGGTGCTAGGATCCGACACATAACGCAAGCACTCAGGTCACTCCAAAGCAAATACAAATATGACTCAGTCATTGTATATGCTGGTGTGAATGACCTGAGACGTACCTCCCTGGACTACATGAAAAGAGACATAGAGGAGCTCTCTGATCATGTAGCCCAGGCTGGTATGACCCTGACCTTGAGTGGCATCTTACCCTCACCTAGAATGATGCCACAGTACAAAGACAAAATGATCGATTTTAACAATTGGCTAAAATGTTGGTGTCATTCAAAGGGGATCCAGTGTCTGTCAGCCTGGGATGACATGCTCGACAAGCCACGTTGCTTCGCTAGGGACGGCTTGCACCTGTCACCACTGGGCTTTCGGATATTGGCAAAGGCTCTTGCCACCCCCATAGTGCCTTTTTTAGGCAAGGCTCAAAAGTCAAACCCACCCCCATAGACAGCACAAGGAACAAGAAACTAAGGGTAATGCTGCTAAACGCCAGAAGTCTTAACCTCAAGATGCATGCACTCAAAGCTCTCCTCAGTATGGAGAACATCGATATCTGTGCAGTGACAGAAACCTGGTTCAAGGCTCCAGAGAGCACCCCAGCACTACCAGGCTATACCTCGTATCATGCTTTTCAGCCCCAAAACCCGGACCGAACCACAAAAGGAGGGGGAGTTTCCATATTTATCAAGGATATCCACACCTCCAGGTTAGTGGCATTGCACGAAGTATCGGAGACCATCCATGTGCAACTAACAGTGGGCAAGACTGCTTTTCAGTTTATAGCATCCTACAGACCACCCTCTCAAAGTCAGGAATCCCATTCGTTTTTCCTGAAAACATTGGAGAACATAAAGATCTCGCCGAACACCATTATATCGGGTGACTTCAACTACTCAAACATTGACTGGGAGCACTACTCAAGCCCCAGCACCTTAGCCCAAAGATTCCTGGAAATTATAAACTCAAATGCTATGGAACAACTAGTCACCACTCCCACAAGAGGGGACAACATACTAGACCTGATCATTACCAACATGGGGACTCTATGCTCCACACCAGAAGTATATCCCTCATTGGTAAGATCAGACCATAAATTAATTTCACTGGATGTCCACATCCCGACCCCACCCCCAGCCCAGAAAACCACAGTGAAAAACGTCTCAAAAGCGAACTTCCCACTTCTCAAAACCAAAGTGGAATCCTTCAAGGCCCCAGGGCCAGTGGAAACTACAGCCCAAACTGCAGAATCCTATATAAATGCATTCTACTGACATCTCCAGAAATGCATGGATCATGCCATCCCAAACAAAACCAAGACCCAATCATCCAAAGGCAGGCGTCCAGTCTGGTGGACCCCTGCCATAAATAAACTGTACAACAGAAGGAGGAAGCTACTACATGATAGAGCAAAATCCCTAATAGGGAAGGCATCTCTGATCAGTACTAGCAAAAAATTACGATCCCTCATAAAATCCTCCAAGGCCAGTTTCGAGAGAAAAATTGCACAGGACACCAAAGACAATCATAAGGCTTTTTTCAGTTATGTTAGAAACCTGGGATGCAACTTCCAGACTTGTTCTGAGTTGATTCTAAATGACAAAAAATACACTGAACCCACAGACATCGCCAATATCCTGGCAGACAGGTTCAGTGCAAACTTCTCCACCCCTCCCCAAAAGAGCAAGTATCTATCCCGGCAGAGGGCTGCCTCCCAAACATCTTAGATGCTCAGGTGAAGGCTGCCCTCTCCAAAGCCAAAAACACTGCTTCCATGGGACCAGATGGCATCCCAGGTTGCGTCCTACATGAACTACAAGAGGAACTAATCCCTCAAATAAAACAGCTATACAATCTCAGCCTCACTACAGGATATGTGCCCACAGAATGGCGTACAGCAACAGTGGTCCCACTCCACAAAGGTGGAGCCTCTATGGACCCTGGAAACTATCGCCCCATAAGCCTGACTAGCTTAGTCTGCAAGGCTATGGAGAGGATCATCATGGAGCTCATAAACAAGGACATTGGGGACCTACAGACACTAGATCCTACCCAGTTCGGCTTTGTCAAGGGCAGATCCTGCCTTTTGAATCTGGTTGACTTCTTTGAAACAGTCACCAAAGCCATAGATGAAGGGAAGGTAGTCCACACAGCCTATCTGGACCTTGCAAAGGCATTTGACACAATACCCCACTCGGGCATCATAGATAAGCTATCCAGCTTAAATATAAACCCCTATGTCACAAGATGGGTCGCAAACTGGCTCAAAGACAGAACCCACAGAGTGAGAGTTGCTGGAGCCATGTCAGACTCGAAACCGGTCACAAGTGGCATCCCACAGGGTTCTGTCCTGGGACCACTCTTGTTTGGTATATACTTTTCCGAGGCACAGGCAAATGTGGGAGGACTATGGCTCACCAAGTTCGCAGACGACTGCAAACTGGGCGCCATAATCAATTCTCCAGCTGACACAAACATCCTTCAAAAAGGTCTCACAGAGACAGATAACTGGTGCCAGCGCCATGGTTTAAAGCTAAATGCCAAAAAATGTATAGTCATACCCTTTGGCAAAAACAATGTCCCACAAATTACCACATAGGTGGAAACCCATTAAGTACAGAGAAAGTTATTAGGGACATGGGGACCCAAGTTGATAGCAATCTTTCCTTTGAAAACCACATTGCCAAAGTGGTTAGAAAGACCTTCTACATAGCCCACCTCATCACGAAGGGTTTCACATCTAGATCAAGAGAGGTAATCGTGCCCCTTTATTCATCCCTCATCAGGCCCATCATAGAATACAATGCCCCTTTTGGGATGTACCTTACCAGACACCTGCAGCAACTAGAATGACCCCAAAAGTATCTCACCAAGAGGATCAAGGGTCTCAAACAGATGCCATATGCTGCTCGGTTAAAAAAAAAACACCTCTACTCAGCTGCATACCGCCTACTTCGAGGCAATCTATGCCTGACATAAAAAGCTATGTCAAATCCAGAATTAATGGACATGCTCCACCTCAGTAAATCTAAATCCCTTAGAGCCAGACGCTTGAGGGACTTGAACCTCAGCACAGAAATAAATAGAACTTGCTGGAGGGACAGGTTCATAACCCAGAGGCTCACTTCGCTCTGGAATAGAATTCCAGTTCATGTGAGGCAGAGCACCTCACTGAATCTCTTCAAGAAGAATCTCAATAAGTGGATGGGGGATCGTAGGTTTGTCCCAGGGATTACTCCTGTGTCACTATTAGACAGAGGCACAGTAAACTAAACCTTAAAAAGGGCACAGTATACTCAAATCAAGGGGTGGCGTAAGCCATACAGAATCGGGCTAGGCTTATAATTGCCCCAGGGCAGATAGCCTAGTATGAACCTATGAACCTATTTGTAAATATGAATGCTGAAATACAAACTTGTTTTCTTAAATGAAAGAATATGCTGTGAAATGTTGAACTTAAAACAATGTTGCAACTTTGCCATCTGCTGTAAAGAAAGCCAAGTCTAGCATTAGTCTGTCCTTTGAAATTAAAATTACTTCATGCTATCCTTTGAAGTTAAAGATTTCGTGTCATTCCGTCTTGGCTAGCACATTCTTTCTATTGTTTTAACCAAGAGTTAGATTGCTAGATTTAAACATGCAAATGTATTTTTATTGCCCTGGTTTTGGCCTAAGTGTAAAAGAATGCAGATATAGTTTCTGTTGGCCTGGGAACACCAGGAAAGTGAAATAATGATGTAATGTTTATCAGAACTGCAATTTCAATTTAAACAGAGAGAACCACAGATTATTGAGCATTTTTGTCTTGACCATCCAACTCAACAGCACTCTGCCTGTTGTCTTATGTAAGTTATCTTAGACTCGTGTTTTCTTTTAGAGATAGCTAGAAACTAGAAAGATTAGATTAAGTGTTTTTCTTTGATGTCAGAACTGTACCACTGATTTAAGTATTTCTGTGTGATCTCTAAACTCTTGACTAGCTCTGTGTAGTAGAAAGTATTGTCTTGTGGTTTTAATTATTTATTATTAAATATTTTAAAACCTTTTAACTGTGGCTGGTTTGTGTAGAGATAATTTACGCTCGAGTACTTGCATGTCTTTGGTAAAACTGTACAAGGCCACTCTAATAGCTTTAGCCCTGAGCTATACTACCAATTGGATATTAATATTGCACAGTAATAATTGGGACACCCGTTTAAGGGCCTTTGAGTAGCTGATAAATATTAGCTGGCTGGTGGCAGGATTACTACCATATAGTCTGGGCAAAAGGGGCACAGCTGGAGAACCTGTGCCAGCCTTTCCCAGGAGTGTCTGTGTGGTTGTATAAACTTATCTCAAAGTGTGTGTGTGTGTCAGCTACTTGGGCTAGGACACAAAGCACTGGTTGGACAGAGAGGGTGCTGGAGATTTTAGCTTGCCCAGCTGGCTGTGATCTGGACCCTATTGCTGTGCCAGTGGGGAGTCTTATTGGGGACCTGGAGAGCAAGGGAGTGACCAGCCCCAGACTGACTGTGATCTCTGTGTGCTCTTAAGGGAAATTGCACTTTACTGTATTTGTTATACTTTCCTCTCATACGAGACACCCTCTCTGGTGATAGTGATGAGGATTGAGGCTCCTTGATTGCTGGGCCAGGGCAAGGGTGTCACACTCACATGCACACGCACACACACCTATCAGCAGCTTAGAGTATCCACCTATTGCATGTCTTTGAAATGTGGGAGGAAAACAGGGCACATAGAGGAAATACATATGAACACAAATGTGTGAGGAAACCTGGAGCACCCAGAGGAATTACATATGAACACAAATGTGTGAGGAAACCTGGAGCACCCAGAGGAAATACATATGAACACAAATGTGTGAGGAACCCTGGAGCACCTAGAGGAAATACATATGAACACAGGGAGGACATGCAGACTCCACACATAAGGCACCACAGCCAAGAATCGAACTGGGGAACCTCTTGCTATGAGGTAACAATCCTATGCATTGCACCACTGTGCTGCCCCATTACAAATTAAAGCAAGTGGGTAGTTTGAATGATAGCAACTTTTACTCTCACTTTGGCAGATACAAACTGTTTCTTTTACAAGGCCTACCATAACTAGAAAATTACCTTTATCTGTCCTGGACATATGATGGTTATAACTGTCTGTATAAGTGACCATGTCTGAATAACACTTCAGACCCCCTTACATCCAGAATGCCTACCTTCTTGTCAATTCACCTTCAAATTCTTGCTAGTGAAAGAAGCGAGTCTCATCAACCTCTGTGAGAAAATAACTAACAGAAAACTCTTGGTGTCCCCAAAGCTCAATGAATATTATCTTCTAACATGTGAATAATGTATATATATATATCTACGTATGTATTTGTGTGCGTGTGTATGTATATGCATATAATATGTACAACTCAGAAGCACAAATTAGCAAGCCTTTATATACACAGCACATACTACATATAAACATGGCAAAGACTCACAGAACCTTTATACAAAATTCTGATGATGGAAAATTAAGAACTAAGTTTTTTTTTTTTAATTATCCTCATTTGCATAACCATTAATTGGCAAAAACAGATATCTGGAGATATTAAATTTGATAATCCACTTAATTCAGAGTGCTGGTTTATTTTTCTCATTTCTTAAGTTATACATCACAACAACATAAGCTAATCTGTACCACTCGATTACTCATACAAATAAAATTTAAATATATTCAAACAATAGCACAAGAACAGCTGGATTATGGTACCTCACAATCATCAAAACTACAGTGTTTTCACTAAAAGAAATATTAACATTTTACACTACGGCTCACTGCATGCCACCTTTTAACTGTCTTAGAATTAAGTGGAAATCTTTGATTTCAGTACAGAATTCTTGTTATATAGTAATAAAGTTCAAGTTAAACTATGGTGGGACTTCTTTTCTATACACAAAGAATCACCACAGATTTGTGTGGAAAATGTGACAGGTGTTGCCAAAACAAATGTGCAGTCTTCAGACCACTTATCAGACACACACAAAACTTCTGCATCTGCAGTTCTAATGCCTTGGTTTAGAAACTCAACCTGCTTTGAATCAGCATTTACCCAGTCATCAGGATTTCTAATATAATTGCTCCTTTACTCTTTCTATGTTTTTTACCCTACATTTCAGATCCAGCTAACTCCATTTAGAAAGCTGTAATCTCCCTTCATATGTCATGTCATCCATGCATGTAACAGTACTGCATAACCTGAAACATCATTCACAGTTCTTGGCCCTAGTTTTTGGATCCATCTTTACTAGCCCTCCTCTACCAGCTGCATGTAGACCTCTGAAAAGTCTCAGAACCCTGGCAGGATTGTAGTCTTTATAAGATGCAAAAAGCTGACTAAAGTTCCATCCTTTGCACCACCCACTTCAATAAGTAATTTGTATATTGCTTCTCTTTCAAAGTTGTTAATCATGCTAGCAACAGTTTTAAAGAAACAGTAAAAAAAATATGTTTAATGAGACAGATAAGCAAATGTATAAACCTGAAACACATTAGCATATTTGAAATATTGTTTTTGCAACAAATTTTAGGCCCATCGATTACTAGGCTAATGTCCACTAAGGTCCTTACAAGCCTTGCTGTTCACCTCAAACTCATTTGGATCCAGAGTATCATGGCCAGCCATACGAGGGGGGGGGGGAGGGGCATGTTAATAGGAGGTAACTAGGGGATTTGTGGGGGAGACATTTAGGACAACACTCTTCTTATTGACACCTTCTGTTCATAATAAACACTGGGTCAGACTGGTGGTAAATATAAGATTTCCTAACATATCTTTCAACTGTCCAGATTTTTGCCTCACATTTCTGGTCTATTCCTAATAAAATGTATGCATTTTGGCAAATCACTGAGGATTGAGGTCACCAAATAATGGCATTCATTTCAGTTTCAGACTTCATATCCTTCAGAAAATGCATGTTAATACAAATCCTGTTATTCTAGCAACTTTCTAAGTTTATAAGAATGATACTTAAAACTCGTCCCTCTATTTGGTCCTTTGTCCTCTTATTATTTTAGGATGTGTCCACATTATTTCCACCAAGAGGTTAAGAGGTATGTAATTCCGTACTGATGAAATGAGGGCAGGAAGAGGAATTGGAATATTTGCACACTGTTTCATATAATGTTTATGTTACAATTATCCTGAATACGTATTTTATTCATATACACAGCATTATTTACACTAAAGACAAAAAGCATATATAATTTTACCACAGATTACATAAAGTTTACCTGGAGGACAATTCCATTGCTTCATTTTTATGAAAAAAACAAAAAAGGACATTTGGACTTTTTGTGTATCTTTCCTAAACTGCATTATGAAGATAATTCTACTGACTTAACACCTGCCAATGATCATATTTAACGTCATCCAGAATGTGAGTTGAAACAAAAGACTATTATGACAAAATAATTTAAATGCAAACAGGAAATTCAAGTGAAACACTTAAGCATTTTGGAAAATACACTTCAGAAATATGCTAGCTGTAAAAATGTTTCAGATTAGCTGACAAGTACTGTCGTCAAGACTGAATTTCCTGACAGAGATCCTGATTTCCAGATTTCCTGACAGGTGGAAAGCCTTGAACCCTGAATCTTAAGCAGTCTATAGTTCTTTCTCGATTCACCCCATATCAACAAGCATTGCATCAAACCTTGGATATATAAGCTTCCTGCATAAAAACTTAGTATCTCTTTTTAGGTATTTACTCGCAGCTCTGCCTCTGCAGCTTTGCTTATCTGAAGAATGTCCTTCAGTCAGTAACTATTTTATGTGTAATTATTAATACATATTTATTTCATAGTTATGTAAATATTTGCTTCAATTATTCACTGCCCCCCCCTCAAATCTAAACTAAGCACAACGGCAAAACACCCCAACACTGCTCTACTTGTTTTACTAATCCTAGTAACATTACAGCTTAACATCTAAAAGGATCGGTACAGACTACCTCAGCTGAGACCCAGCTCAGAGAAACCATGTTAGACAAAGACAAATGAAGCTGAAAATTCTACAAGTTGTAACATATATCAGCACATTCATAACTCAGCTAATTTAATTTCATCTCACTAATGACAATACGTGGCTGGGTTTGGCATAATGGTTATGGACTTTACCTCATAGATGCAAGCTACAGGATTTGGTTCTAACCTCAGGTTATTGGCTAGGCTTAAAATGGCCCTTTGCAGCAGTTAGCCTAGCATTCACCTATGAACCTATATAATAAGACCATTTATAACCTTTTTGAAAAAAAAAGCACATGACAAATTATTCATGTACAACAATGCTTCAAAAAAGAATAAAATAAACTCTCTAATATTACTCTTCAAAAAACATTTCAACTATATACTTTCACTCAATCCATATCTAAATGCTGTAATAATTTATTTTATTTTTATTTTATTTTACATTTGTTGACCGGGATAGTCCGACTGGATGCATGTCCATTTTCAGCGGAGGCCCGGGGAGAAAAGCTCCAAGGGTAAGCAGATACAGCATTACATAGTACCAGCATTACATATTACAAACAGAATACTTACAGAGATTACATAAGTAAGAAAGTTAAACAAGTTCCACAGGTTACAGTTAATCCTGAGCACAAGTCAGGATTAAATTAAATTACACAGTAAACTGGTTAACAGATTTTTACACATTCTAGAGAGAGTTAGCCAGGCTTGATACATTGACATAGCCAGTTAAGTGACAAATGTTGTTTGAGTCTAGTTTTAAATTGACCTAAGGTGGAAAGTAAGGTAATATCAGCTGGAAGAGAGAGTTCCAGGATCTACTTACAGAGTTTGCAAAGAGAGAATCACCGGCTGTGTTATTAATTTTGCTAGTCTGAATGAGTAGTTTGTTAGAGGATCGAAGCGGTCTAGGATTGTTATAGGGGGTGATAATATTTTTAAGTGCAGGAGTATTGTCCGGATTATAGAGGATTTTATAGGCCATAATCAGTTGGTTATACCGGATTAGGCTGGGTAGTTCAGGCCAATCATGCTGATTTAGATTGATGCAATGATGTGTCCTAAAAGGCAGCCCAGTGGCAAACCTGGCAATGTGGTTGTAGCAAATTGAGAGTTTAAGGACAGTCTTGTTCAAATTCGAGAGTAGAGGGGATGCATACAGAAGGGTTGAAAGAAGGTGAGAGCGAGCTATGGCAATTTTAGTTGGAGGAGTTAGGAAGGCTTTTATTCTGTAAAGTGACCCTAGTTTTCTATTGATGGTTTTGATAGTTTGGTTAACATGTAGGTCAAATTTTGCATTATTGTCAATGATGACACCTAATAGTTTTGTAGATGGATCAGGGGAGATTATTGTGCCATCATTTGATTTTATGGTAAAGGTGAAAGCAGTAGATCTACGTGTTGGTGAAAATAACAGCATTTTAGTTTTTTTGGGATTTAGGATCAGACGATGTTCAGAAAGCCAGTTTTCTATTGTATTAAAGGTGGTCTGGTAGCTGACCATAACTCTACTGGAGATGTGGCTGAGCAAATCAGGGCAGAGTCATCAGCATATTGGATACAGCTGACTTGGGATGATAGTATAAAGGTCGTCAATGAAGATGGAAAACAGCAAGGGCCCTAGTATAGAGCCTTGTGGTACTCCAAGGGTGTTAGGTAGAAGGTTAGAGAGTTTGTTCTGCCAGAGGACAGCCTGCTGTTGACCATTCAGGTAGGATTGAAACCATTGGAGGGCTCCAGTATCTAGAAAGAATGCTTGCAGGGTGTGGATTAAAAGTTGGTGATCAACCATATCGAATGCCTTGGAAAGATCCAAAAAGAGGGCTGAGGATATATAATTATTGTTGTGATTATGGTTTATGGTGTTAGTAAAGGCTAGGAGGGCTGAAGTAGTGCTGTGATGAGGACGGAAGTCATGCTGAGTGTCTGCCATAAGGCGATTTTGGATTAGGTGGTGCACGAGTTGTCTATGAATACATTTTTCCATAATCTTTGCAAGTGGAGAGAGTATAGCTATTGGCCTATAATTGGAGAATTCAGTAGAGCTGCCTCCTTTGTGAAGTGGGATTACATAGGATATTTTCCAGATGGTGGGAATTTTAGCTTCTACTATGTTTCGATTGATTAGTATTGAGACTGGGTAAGCAATAGCATCAGCTGATTTTTGTAGGTACTCGGCAGGGAGTTGATCAGCAGAAAGTGTAGTGGGTTTTAATTTTTTGATCTAGGTACGTATAAGTGAAGTGGCGACTGGTTGGAAGCTGAACACAAGTAGGTTTCTAGGGGTTTTTCAGGACCAGGGGAGCTAGGAGGTAGTTGGCTAGCTAGGGCTAAATTGGTTAAAACTATCAGAAACATATTCAGGAGTTATATCAATAGTAGTAGCAGGGATTGGCATTGAAGTTTGTCCAGGATGTAGTAGATTATTTAAACCTGCCCAAAACTTCTGAGGGTTATTTTGATTTACTGTCTGTAAATTACAGTAGTATTGTTTTTTGTCTTGTAAATTTGATTTTTTGGTTTTGTTCCTGGATTGCCTGTATTTAATGTGATCTTGAGGGTCTTTAGAAGAACGCCATAAAGCCCATGCTTTGTTTCTAAGTGTAATTTTGAGTTTAGACTCTATAGAAAGCCATGGTGCAGTTTTTGCCTTGGTTCTCTTTGAACGAACAGGTGCATGCAAATCAAGGATCTCAAGGAATTTGTTGTTAAAGTATGCTACTGCTTCCTCTAAGGGGAGGTGTTTTAGAATAGACCAATTACATGAGTTTAGTTCTTGTTGGAATTTGGCAGGATCAAAGTTTTTATTGTTTCTAACCTTTCTGAGTAAGGGTTGTTGGGAATTAATGGTTTTGTGCTTAATTACATATGTGAGAAGTGATCGCTTAGGCCATTAAGAAGGGTACCAGAGGTGTACAGTTGGGGGTGACTGTTTATGAGTACCCAGTCGAGTATACTTTCTTTTTGGTTGGGTTTACCTATCCTGGTAGGGGTGGATATGATTTGTGTAAATGCATGCAGGTTAATATGGGTGGTTGGGGATTCTGAGGAACAGGTGCCGCAGTCTATGTTAAAGTCTCCAAGTCGTAGGGTTTCTTGGGGGTAGTGCAGGATATCTTAAAATGTAGATATATTGTTACCTAGGGGAATGTACATACAGATGATATTAATGCATTTATTTTTATTAAGTTGCAATTTGGTGGCAAGAATCTCTGAGTTATTAATCTGATGAGGTTGTATTACATCTATGGTGACATTCAACTCAGATTTATAGAGTACAGCTACCCCACCCCCCTTCCTCGAAGCACGATCCAGCCTGTGTATGTTGTATCCAGGTGGTAACACTTCATTGTCTTTAGTGTTAGGTTTTAACCAGGTTTCAGATAAACAGAGAATCTCAGGGGAGTGGACATCCAGAAGTGCATGCAATTCATGTACCTTGTTATTAATGCTTCTAATATTGAGATGACAGACTAGGAGAGAGTTAGTTGGCCTATTAATTGTAGGTTTGTAGCTTAGATTACAAGTAGAGGGGGTATGTGCATCTGAAGTGAGTGGGCCAGGGTTTGGGTGAATATCACCACCAAGGATTAGGTTGAGTCTATACTTGGTGATGAAGTTCAGGAATTTGTTTATTAGTTTGTGGTAGTGTTTGGATCTAGAGCTAATGTGCCTGGGGTTGAAATATTGATAGACTGAACAAGATGTTGGATAGGATCTGGTACTGTAAGTATGGTTGAAGGTGGAAGGATTTACAACTGGGGTGATAGTATGGCCTTTTGGGACCTGAAATCCCATGAGAAACTGGTTTTCATACAAGGTAAGGAGGTATGGTGTGAACAAGAGGGGTAGTAAAGAGGAGTATATCATTATATGTGATTCAGCTAGTGAGTTAAGGAACTGTTTTACCTGGTGATGCAACACCAGAAGATAGAGTGGTGAGGTAAAGGTACTGGAAGGGGGAATGGGAGAATGCCAGATGAAAGCTAATAGGTGCTATTAAAATGTAGGTAGTAGAATGGGGGTGGGTGGAATTATCCCAGATGAAAGCAGATAGGATCTAGAAAGTGGGGGAGTGGCTATAGTACTATAAATTTGGGGGCGGGAGGAAATTGGGGGCAGGGAGGGGAGCGAAGAGAGCCCGAGCGTAGCGAGGGCGTATGTAGCAGGGCTATTGCAGTTTACAAGGTTTCCTAAGGTGTCCTAAAGCTATAAGGTAAGTATTACAGCTCCTAATGTAAGAGTCAATTTACTTCAGTTACAGGGGAAGGAGGCAACCACTCAAGTAGAAACAAAGAGCCCTATGGCTGACCAATATGGTGGCCTGTTTAATTACAAAGCACTGTAAGTGAAAGCTTAACAAATGCTGTTTGTGTGTAACCTACTTTGTTTAAATGTTGAGAGAAACTGATTGCAGTCCTGTAGACACCGTTTTGTAGGGAAATAAATCTAAGTTCTTTCTAATATATCATCTGCATCCTCCCACTCATTTTATCTGATACTATACATTGCAGATGCATTAAATTAAAAATTTATGAACTGCGAACATTCTTTGATAAGGAGGGATGATCTTACCAATGCAAAAAAGCTGTACTGATGGCACGGTGCTTAATATGCGTTACAAGTGAACACCGACGGCACGGTGCTTAATATGCGTTACAAGTGAACACCGACGGCACGGTGCTTAATATGCGTTACAAGTGAACACCGACGGCACGGTGCTTAATATGCGTTACAAGTGAACACCGACGGCACGGTGCTTAATATGCGTTACAAGTGAACACCGATGGCACGGTGCTTAATATGCGTTACAAGTGAACACAGACGGCACGGTGCTTAATATGCGTTACAAGTGAACACCGACGGCAAGGTGCTTAATATGCGTTACAAGTGAACACCGACGGCACGGTGCTTAATATGCGTTACAAGTGAACACCGACGGCACGGTGCTTAATATGCGTTACAAGTGAACACCGACGGCACGGTGCTTAATATGCGTTACAAGTGAACACTTCTTTTACTCATAACTCAAAACAGTTTCTTGAGTCACTACATATGGACAGCTGGTGAAAAACATTCGACTTACGCAATGTTCCACGCACTCGCACTTTTCTTCTTTTTACTGTTATCGCTTTTTTCTTTATTTTAGGTTTATAGGACATTACTGGCTAATGGCTTACACGCCTACCCATTATTACCCATATTTTATCCAGAATTTTGATACCCAAGGGCTAGATGATTACTTGGGGCTTGTGCCTATACCTTAAAGTAGTTTTAGAGACTGCCGCTGTCCATAAGGGACATAGGTGCCTCCGCAACAGTGAATTTATGATTCCCTATCCAAACTGCATTTGAAGAAGGTCAGGGAAGGGCTCTGTTTCACATTAATTTGTAGCCTGTTCCAGAGAAGGGGTCATCTCTGAGACGCACATTTGTCGCTCCATCATGTTTTGTTCACATCACAGGCTGGGTTTCAATCCTTGCATCAGATAATACTTGTATGCAGCTTTTTATTTATTTATTTTTTTTGTGAATGTGTAGCAGTTTTATCAGGATTGGATTTGAGAAAACTTTGTAGGTTAGGCATGGATCACCCCTTAACAGTCAGTAGGAGACAAAGTAAATGGATAGGAGTTTTAGGAAATCCATGCAGGACATGTTTACACCCTGTAGTTTTTTTCTTTTTGTAAAGAACCTCTGAGGCTGTTCCAGTTGTTGCAAATGCCTGGTCAGGTACGTGCTGAAAGGTGCATGGTACTCAATTATTGGTCTAATGATGGCAGAGAATAGTGGGACTATAACCTCCTTGGATCTGGATGCCACATCTTTACTTAAAAGATGTGCCAAATAGGACTTCCTTACTACTGTAGACTCATGGTAGTCATATTTCAGGTTACAGTCCATGTACCTTGAGCTCTCACCACTGGGTCCACTCTTAGGAGTGTGCTAATAAGGTTGTAACATGCAGTGGTATTCAACTTCCCAAAGGGTATAATTATGCATTTTTTTTGTATTTAGTTTTAGGCCATGAATCTGGCACCAATTATTTGTTTGAGTCAGACCATTCCGAAGGATATCTATGTCTTTGGGGGATTTAATGATTGCCCCCAACTTGAAGCCATCAGGAAACTTGGTCAGCCAAAGTCCATCAACATTAGCCTCGACTTTAGAGAAGCATATTCTGAACAACAGTGGTCCCACGACTGAGCCCTGTGGTACACCATTAGTAAATGGTGCCTTGCTGGATCTGGGTTCTCCCACTAACAGCGTGTCCCGTCTGTGAGCCATTTGTCTATCCATCTGGTGATAAAGAGATTTATGCCCGATTTTGTGAGTTTATCTACAATACCAGAGTGGGGAATTGTGTCAAATGCCCTAACCAGGTCAAGGCAAGTAGTATGCACTGTTTTACTCTCATCCATGGCCTTAGAGACTGTCTTAAAGAAGTCCACCAGATTAAGTGGGCATGACTTTTTAAGTTCCTTTATATTGCATTCTTAAAGCATGCAACTTGAACTCACTTCTGCAAATACTCATGCCACAGAGGCACCTGCCGAAGAAAACACAAGGTGTATATAAAGTGACTGCAATAATTCGCAAACCTTAACAACTAAGAACATTGCAAGTTACTTTCTTTCCCAAAAGGCCATTACTATATTTCCAAAAGTGGAGGCTACAAGAACACCCATGGCCACCCCTGTATTTTAATTAAAAAGTCCACAAAATCCATTGCACTATATAGATATAATGAGCATTTATTGAAACATATAGATAGAATATGTATTTGTTACACTGCGTTTTTAGGAGGGGGTTATTTAATTGTCTATTTAACTATTGATATGATGATAGATAAATATAAATGTATACATCTGTATATCTATATATATTGCTACATCTATATACACATATATATATATATATATATATATATACATACACACATATATATATATATATATATATATACATACAATCTCCCATGTTGCCTCTGATTAGCGATGTTTCAGGTATCACACAGTGGAAATTCTAGCTTTGCTAGATTTTTCTTTTTGTTTTTTAACCAGTTGGTTTTCCTGTGTGACCTTTTTACTCATTGTTTTAGTTTGTTAGCTGGGATATTTTGTAGACACCCTAATGTTTATGGATATCAGTTGGGTACGACAAACCTGTGTTTCCAAAAGTCAAGCATTCCTTTTACGCTGTGCTGATGATGTCATAAGAAGGCAGAAACATGCATGTCCACAGCTAGAGGGTTTGGCTTTATTGGCCTGAAATTGTCCATAAAAAGACTTAAAAGAAAAAAGTCATGGACATTCAGAAATGCCATTTAGCTGAAACACCTGATATCCTTAAAGGGTAATTTACATATATCCAATCCCATGTTGCCTCATATATATATATATATATATATATATATATATATATATATATATATCATCTGCATCTATATCTATATAAGTATAGATAAGCAGCTGTATCAGAGATGCATTCAGATTTACAATAAGGAAGAGCTGATTTGCCTGAAAGCTTTGCAAGTTAATAACGATTTTTGTTAATTTTATTGTTTTTCTTGCTGTATGAATAAATGAAAAGGTAAAGTCTGGGATTAGATGCAAGTTATTTTATAAATGCATCAATTACTCCCAGAAAATATGAAACATTCTGAATTAAAACTTTTTACATGAACAAACAGGTAATAAAATTCCCTAATAGAAATGCACGTCAACTCCAACACTCCAACAAGTAAAATTGCAACAACGTGTTAATCCTACAGACTCGTATCACTATTAATAGATGACTATTATTAAGGGAAAAACAAAATCTTCCATACAGGTCTTAACAGATGAGAACTACTTAAGATTTATAGTAAATAGGCAGACATAGGACAGAAATAAGGGAATATTAGCATTAACAGATTATGCAGAACATGATAAAAAATTAAACGGAAATAGCAAGTCAAGGTATTGAAAAAAAATGACTCAATGAAATGTAAGGAAATACAAAGTACTGGACAATTTTGTTTTCCCAGAATCCTTTATCTAAAGGATTATGAGTAGGCCAGTGATCATAATTGCTTTATTATGTGTTTGATATGTGGATGCCAAGAAATTCGCCTTGCGCAAATCTTGAGGGTTGAATCTTGTCATCCATGTCAAAAACACGTAATACAGGGGTATGATTCACTGCCCAGCTTATATTTATTTTTATTACATAGGTTCATAGGTTCATACTAAGCTATCTGCCCTAGGGCATTTATAAGCCTAGCCAGAGTGTGTTTGGCTTTCGCCTCCCATTTTAAGTTTATTTTGCTATGCCCTTTTTCGAGGTTAGTATACTGTGCCTCTGTCTAACAGTGACACAGAAGTGATACCCTGGGTAAACCTACGATCTCCCATCCACTCATCAAGATTCCTCTTGAAGAGAGACAATGAGGGACTCTGCCTAACCTGGACTGGGATTTTATTCCAGACTGAAGGGAGCCTCTGGGTTATGAATCTGTCCCTCCAGCATGTCCTATTTATTTCAGTGCTGAGGTTCAAGTCTCTCAAGCGCGTAGCTCGATGGGATTTAGATTTTCTGAGGTGCAGCATGTCCATTAATTCCGGGTTGGACATGGCTTTATACGTCAGGCACAGATCGCCTCTGAGCAGGCTGTATGCCACTGAGTAGAGCTGGAGTTTCTTTAACCGGGCAGCATATGGCATCTGTTTGAGCCCTTTGATCCTCTTGGTGAGGTACTTTTGGGGTCTTTCCAGTTGCTGCAGGTGTCTGGTAAGGTACATCCCAAAAGGGGCATTGTACTCAATTATGGGCCTGATGAGGGATGAGTAAAGAGGCACGATGACCTCCCCTGATCTAGATGTGAATCCCTTCATGATTAGGTGGGCTATATAAAATGTTTTTCTAACCACTTTGGCCACGTGGTTTTCACATGAGAGATTGCTATCAACTTGGGTCCCCAGGTCCCTAATTACTTCTTCTGTACTTAATGGATTACCACCTATGTGGTAATTTGTGGGCACTTTGTTTTTGCCAAAGGGGATGACTATACACTTTTTGGCATTTAGCTTGAGGTCATGGCTCTGGCACCAGTTGTCTGTTTCTACGAGGCCCTTTTGGAGGATGCTTGTGTTGGCTGGAGAGTCAATTATGGCACCCAGTTTGCAGTCATCTGCGAACTTGGTCAGCCACAGTCCTTCCGTGTTGGCCTGTACCTCCGAGAAATATATACCGAACAAGAGAGGTCCCAGGACTGAGCCTCGTGGGACGCCACTTGTAACTGGTTTGGAGTCTGACATGGCTCCAGCAATTCTAACCATGTGGGTTCTGTCCTTGAGCCAGTTTGCAACCCATCTAGTGACATAGGGGTTTATATTTAAGCTGGTGAGCTTATCTATAATGCCCGAGTGGGGTATTGTATCGAAGGCTTTTGCGAGGTCCAGGTAGGCTGTGTGGACCACCTTCCCCTCGTCAATGGCCTTGGTGACTGTTTCAAAGAAATCGACCAGATTTAAGAGGCAGGATCTGCCCTTAACAAAGCCGAACTGGGTAGGATCCAGTGTCTGTAGGTCCCCAATATCTTTATTTATGAGGTCTATGATGATCCTTTCCATAGCTTTGCAGACCAAGCTAGTCAGGCTTATGGGGCGATAGTTTCCAGGATCCGTTTTGGCACCACCTTTGTAGAGAGGGACCACTGTTGCTGTATGCCACTCTTTGGGTACATATCCTGTAGTAAGGCTGAGATTGAACAGTAGTTTTATGTTTGGGTTTAGCTCTTCTTGGAGTTCATGTAGGACGCAGCCTGGGACACCGTCTGGTCCCATTGATGCTGTGTTTTTTGCTTTGGAGAGGGCGGCTCTTACCTGAGCATCTGAGATGTCAGGGGGGCAGCACTCTGCTGGGATAGATATTTGTCCTTTTGGTGGGGGGGGGGAGAAGTTTGCGCTGAACCTGTCAGCTAGGATGTTGGCAATGCCTGTGGATTCGGTGTATTTTTTGTAATTTTGGACTAATTCTGAGCATATCTGGGAATTCCCACACAGGTTCCTAACATAACTAAAGAAAGCCTTGTGATTATCCTTAGTGTCCTGTGCAATTTTTCTCTCGAAGCTGGCCTTAGACGATTTTATGAGTGCCCGTAGTTTTTTGCTAATACTGATCAGAGATGCCTTCCCTTTTTGGGATTTTGCTATATCATGTAGTAGCTTCCTCCTTCTATTGTATAGTTTGTTTATGGCTGGGGTCCACCAGACAGGATGTCTGCCTTTGGAGGATTGTGTCTTGGTTTTATTTGGGATTGCATGATCCATGCATTCCTGAAGGTGTTCATAGAATGCGTTTATAAAGGATTCTGCGGTCTGGGCCGTATTTTCCACAGGCCCGGGGGCTTTGAGGGATTCCACCTCGATTTTGAGGAGTGTGAAATTTGCAAACAAGGTAAGGCTTTTACGCAGCTGACCAATTCAGTGAATTGGTCAGGTGCATATGGTAGTTCAGCTAGCCAGGTTAATTAGCTCAGGTAAAAGTTTTCATTTGCCTATTGCTTTCAAAGGGTGACACAGCATTAGAGGCAAGTGCTGAAGCATTTAGTGGTGATGTAGTGGAAGGCAGCATGTGTGTGTGTGTGTGTGTGTGTGTGTGTGAGTGTGAGTGCGAGTGCGAGTGCGAGTGCGAGTGTGTGTGTGTGTGTGTGTGAGTGTGAGTGTGAGTGTGTGTGTGTGTGTGTGTGTGTGTGAATGCAGAGGAATGAGTCGAATTAGGTGAGTGCATATGTATGAGACTGAGACTGTGCGCCTGCCTGGGTGATCACAGTATGGGGCCTAGTTAGGAGATATGTAGGATAGGTAGGTACATGCATGTGTATGAGTGAGTGCATCCATGAGTGAGTCTGAGGGGGATGTCATACCTCTGAACTCCCCTAGACTATCAACTAAATCAAGCAATATACGGGGGTTAACACTAATAACCAGGGTCAATCAGTATTACCTTAATTAAGTTAAACAAATGAACAATTACTGAAATGGCACGTTCATAACAGAATATTTGTGGTACTTCTCCTTCTAACAGTTTAAGACCAACCTGCATTTTGAAAAATAAACAGAGGAGAGGACACACCGTCTCATACTATTTGATTCACTAATTTTGTTCTTAGCTAGAATGCATTTTGCACATAATCTGCATGTTCTCTGTAAGTGTATATTTCAGAATGGAGTCCATCTTCCTCCGTCATCCCAAAGACATACAGGTAAAAATTATATTTTGTGTCCTGCAACACTGACACTGGCATTTTTCACATTTTTTTTTCTAGGCACAAGTGGATACTGAAGTCCTGTAACACCAGTAACTTTACTCCTGATGAAGGGCTCATGCCAGCTCAGAATCCTGACAAATTGCAAAGTTTATGTTGGTCCAGTTTATGTTGGTCCAGTAAAAGGAATTACATCATTTGGGGGTTGGTATAATGTTTAAGGTGCTTTCTCATAGGTACAATGAACAGGGATTGATTCTCACCTTTGCAGGGAAACTGGTTAGGCCTAAAATAGCACACAAGGGCAGGTAGTCGAGTACTTACCTATGAATTAAGTCAGAAGTATCTTTGTGCTTTTTATGAATAATAAGAAACTATCTTAGCAGACCTCTATGCCATAAAAACTTCACTCCAGATGTTGGGTTGCTGTACCTCTACGAACTTTTTCCATTTTGTGAAATTTTTTTATTGGAGTACCTCAGGGTTCAGTCCTAGGACCTCTCTTGTTTGGCATCTACTTCTCTGATGTACAGGCCAACACTAAGGGACTCTGGCTAACAAAGTTCGCAGATGACTGTAAACTGGGAGCCATTATTGAATCCCCAAATGATGTGGATACTCTATAAAAGGGCCTTACAGAAACAGATGCTTGGTGCCAGAGCCATGGGCTCAAGCTCAATGCCAAGAAATGTATAGTTATCCCCTTTGGGGAAAAAACATGTACCTGTGAATTACCACATAGGTGGCAGTGCACTAAACACCGAAAGTGTGATAAGAGACTTAGGGACACAGGTGGACAGTGGTCTCACCTTCGATAACCACATCACCACAACAGTCAGGGAATCCTTTTATGTGGCACACCTCATCACTAAGGGCTTTTCATCCAGGAAAAAGGAGGTCATTACCCCACTGTACTCATCCCTCATTAGACCCATTATAGAATACAACACTCCATTTGTTATGTACCTCTCAAGACATCTGCAACAACTGGAAAGGCCGCAGAAATACCTCACTAAACGAATCACAGGTCTAAAGCAGATGCCCTATGCTGACCGCCTTAAAAAAACTCCAGCTATAGTCTGTCACATATCATCTACTCCGAGGCGATCTCTGCTTAACATACAAGGCCATGTCAAACACAGAGCTGTTGGACATGCTACACTTAAAGAAATCCCAATCCCTGAGAGCCACACGCTCCAGGGATCTAAACCTTGTCATCACAATAAACAAAACATACTGAAGGGATAGGTTCCTGACCCAGAGACTCCCCAGTCTCTGGAATAGACTGCCCATACATGTCTAGCAGAGCGCCTCTTTGACCCTCTTCAAAAGGAACCTTGACAATTGGATGGAAGAAAGGAAATTCACCCCGGAGATCATGTCAGTCACCTTGCTAGACAGGGGTCCAGGGAAGAAACAGCCAGGGAATTGTTATAGCTAGGCTTGTATAGGCCCTAGGGCAGATAGCCTAGTACCAACCTATGAACCTATTTGATCCTTTAAAACTCTCATATTGTTTTAATATATTATCACTGACTACAGCCACCTTCAGCATGTCACTGTTACCCATGGCTTCTAAACACGTACTACATTTTTTATAGTTGCTATAACCTGTGGTTGCTCTTATCTCTTCCTAAATATTTCAAAGTTTTCTTATATCTTTATTATTTTATCATTTCTATCATATTGTTGCAATGTTTCTATATTTACATATGTAATTTTTTTCAAAGCTCTGCATTGTAGACTTGATTCAGTCTTTATACATTATTCATATTCTGTTCTCCAAGATCACCGCTTTCTCAACAGCTTCTTCTTTTGTGCATAAATTCTCAAAGTGCCATTGAACCATGTAATCTCAGGGCACAAAATCTTTGCCCAAGTCTCATTAAAGTTAAAATTAAACGCCATCTCCAGTGCCTGGTTTAGGCACTTAGTGGTGAACGCACACTTGCATGCTCTTGACCTCGAGGGTCACTCAATTTGAAGTCAGGATTTCTCCTGTACTTGTTGGGTTTAACAACATTTCTGTAAACAGCTTTGTTCACACTTCACCCATTAACTTTGCATTGCTGCATCTTAAATATATTATCCACCCACCCACTTATTATGAAACGTATCTAGACTCCATTCTCGTCTACATACTCAAGCACTACTGACAACCATTTAGGCAATGCACTGGACAATAACTCAGCAGCTTTGAGCAAGTAGAAAGTCATTTTTTATATTAATTCCATATTAAATAACAAAAACATTTGCCTCTTGTGCCCTACCCAATCTACCACATGACAATGAAATGCATATTGTGGAAATGGAGCTTTGTTCAAAATCTTAATTGCTGAAAAATGCTACCTTTGGAATTTTCTCACACGTTTTTGTTAAAAAAAAAAAAAAAAAAAAAAGGTGTCTGCAAAGAGGGTATAAAACGATGGGTTTAACAAATACTGGCACACAATAAATGACAAATTATATGAAAAGGCAATTTATTCAAGTGCTCTCATGGTTTGAGAAAGTCCACTCAGAGACGTACAAGAAAATTATCAGCAGGAAGTTTTCTTTGATGGTGGTAAATCAGGAATGCTTTGGGGCAGGATATTCAGCATGTTGAACATGAGTTTTATTTTACTTCAGTCTGCATTCAACAGCCTATCATTAGCCAATTTTTTTGACATAATCAATTAATGCATAAAACACAAATATGTAATTCTGCACACAAACCCCTTTCTCTGCAAAGCCCACCTCCCAGCAACATAGTTATCATCCCAAGGCAGGAATAGAAGATCAACACAAGTGTAAAAACATTATTTGGTGTGTGGCCAAACACAAGCATATTCTCTTAAAAAAGGGATTCAGAAATACTGGAAAAGTAGTAGATGAAATGATGTATGATTGCCTGTCTCAGGATGTCTTGCTGTGATGCAGAAGTGCTTCAGGTTTAGCAATATTGCTACTCTGTGTTAAAGTGTAAGCCTATGTTTTTGCTAGCCTATACGAGCCTCCTCAAATACTACCAGCAAACACAAGACTGCTTGCCCAAATGAGTACGCACACACACACATCTTGTAGTCACAAAACCAATGGGCTATGCAGTTAATTTTCTTCAGGATCCAGTTAACGAACATCCATACATACACCTTGTACACCTCAAGCAAGAGGTCTCTGCACACTGTCTGTAAATACCCAGCATTGGACAGGGAATCCAGTTCTCTTTCCCCTGATTATTTTCACTGCAGCACATTACATTTTTTTACTGCAGAATACATACTCAGCAGGATACGCTTTTATATATACACTGTAACGAGGACAAAATTATTTTACTACACAATGACTGCTGAGGATTTTCTAAATGATAAGTCTTACAAACATTTTAACAAATTAACAATTATAAACAAGCATTTGCAAAAGTTGGCCAACAGTAGAAATTACAGATCAAGGGCAAAGGTGTTATAGGATATTACAAAAATCAGTACCTCAAAGAAGATCACACCTTTATCTTTGTGATCCCTTGTTGGTAAGAGACGTATTTCTAATGATTTTCTATCATGAAATCAGTTTTATATGTTCTGTGGAACACAGAACTCTGTAATAAATTGCTCTCTATGTCCCTGCCTCAATCATTACATCATTCTTTGTCATAGTAATGTCACTGTTAGAAAAAAATGGCAATTAGTTAATTGCTTACTTAAACTGTAAACAAAATAGTCAGCTTCCAAGATGTTAACAAAATTATCCTTTTTGCTTGCTAAAGTTACACTTGCTTAAAAATAGAATTGTTTCCCCTTGACAGCCTTTGTTATTGGCTTCTGAGCATTCACAACAATGATTGGTAGGTTCTATAAACCACTACAGATACATTAGCAATGTAATGCAAATATCTTTGCCAAGAGAAACTGATGTCAGGAATTCATAAAAGAAAGGGAACAAACAAAACTTACATTTGTCTTGTGGACCATTTAAAAATAATTATATACTAGAGCATAAGTGACAGCAAGTCTGGAAATAGTTTTTTTTTCTATTTGCACTGCTTTTTTGAAAATACCAGAAAACTTCTGCAGCAATCTTTTACTGCATAGGTATGAGTATAGATGTGCAATCAACAAAATGATTCACTGGTCAGGTAGGTATGGGTGTAGATGAGCAATCACCAAAATGATTCACTGGTCAGGTAGGTATGGGTGTAGAAGAGCAATCACCAAAATGATTCCCTGGTCAGGTAGGTATGGGTGTACATGTGCAATTACCAAAACAATTCACTGGTCAGGTAGGTATGGGTGTAGATGAGCAATCACCAAAACGATTCACTGGTCAGGTAGGTATGGGTGTAGAAGAGCAATCACCAAAATGATTCCCTGGTCAGGTAGGTATGGGTGTACATGTGCAATTACCAAAACAATTCACTGGTCAGGTAGGTATGGGTGTAGATGTGCAATCACCAAAACGATTAACTGGTCAGGTAGGTATGGGTACAGATGTGCAATCACCAAAACGATTAACTGGTCAGGTAGGTATGGGCACAGATGTGCAATCACCAAAACGATTCACTGGTCAGGTAGGTATGGGTACAGATGTGCAATCACCAAAATGATTCACTGGTCAGGTAGGTATGGGTACAGATGTGCAATCACCAAAACGATTCACTGGTCAAGTAGGTATGGGTGTAGATGGGCAATCACCAAAACGATTCACTGGTCAGGTAGGTATGAGTGTAGATGTGCAATCAGCAAAATGATTTACTGTTCAGGTTTCCATCCTTGATGATCTCAACCACCTTGACCAGTACACGGATTCAATCCATTATCATCAATGGCAAGAGCTGGCTGTCATGCTTTTCATCCAATATAAAAACATTTCTCAGTCGCATCTTTTACTAGTATACAAGACACTTCAGCTGTCCTCTCCAAAATATCCTGAATTAGCACATAGGTAAATGTTTACCGGTAGCATTGCCATAAGATAATACAGATCGTAACTCTTGACTAATTCTTTTATTTTCTCCTCCACCACACTTTGAACTTTAATTTTCTTATCTATCATTAATCGTCCTCTTATTCATCATGTGTGTTAAAAGAATGTGCGTGTTATGACAATACTTAACAATTACTCTGTTACTATTAGAGCTTTTCCATTTCATAACTTCAGTTATGGAAAACTTTCATTTTTTCCTGACTTACTCTGTAAAGTTTGGACTGATATCCTCTTTCAGCTTACTTATGCCTCTGCTCAACCACATATGTCTTTTTCACCTCACACCTCCACCATGTAGGACAGGGGACACCTTCAACAAGCAAATACTAATGTTTTCATTCAGTGCCACTATATCATCAATACATTAATCTAAGTAAAAGTGTCACTCACAATATATTATATGTCCCTTTCAGTCTCACTTTTTAATACACATTTCCATTCAGCATAACATGTGCTATACTCTCATGGGACTTGTCTTCACTACTTTAACTTATTGCAGACGTGCCAAATCATTTCTCATTTCTCTAGAATAAATAAATATTTTTACTCTTCTACGTTTCTGTGCTTTTATGCAAGTTTAACTGTCTAATCCAGAGCTTCTGAAAAACATTGCTTTTTTTTTTTTAAGAGCAAAATGTTGTCCACATCATGGATAAAGCCCTGACTGCAACCAAGACTGCCTGGATTTGACTAGTGACTGAGGTGCTGGAGTGGCTGGTAAGAGAATGTGATAGCTGGAGTTGATGCCAGTGTGCTCCTCCTGAGTGGAGAAAAGCTGGTCTTGGTCTGATCTGCTCTACTGCTGCCACCTACTGGAAAGGTGGGTGAATGGCAAGACGTGCTATGGACTGGGGACATGAGTGAGAGTCCTACTAAGCCCTACCCATGGAGAAACCCATAAGATTTGTGCATCTCTAGAAGAAGGCAATGACAGAAGGTCTGTCACCATCCCAAGTGCATTTTCCAGCTGTCAAGGAGCTGTGCAGGCTATAGAGGAAAAAAGTCTTTGATATCTGTTTTCTTGATGGCTTCCACCCTAGCTGAGTGATTCTAACTCTTGAGTAGAATGCTGTATATTGCCTCCGTAGGTCATTTTAACCACACATTTTTAACTACTAATGCTCCACCAGAAGGCAAATTTACCACTGATAAATGTTACACATTATGTCTCACTCATGTTCTGTGAGGTGTTTGAATTTAAACACCTAAAACTGAGCTGAATATAGCAAATCTGCAGGAAAAGAAAGCTGTGTTAGCAGCTCCATATCTAAACTGCAAGATCCAATAATGCAAATCTTAATACCATGAGAATGTAGCCACAGTAATAAAATCAATGAATTCTGAAATACGATAAATGTTTAATACTTAGTTGCAGACTGGTTTTGTCTTTCACAGCCCAATCACCTCCACTACTTATGTATACTCTAAGGTCACTAAACCTTGCAGAAGGTGGAGACGCTCTGAGGTGCTACAGTTTGTGAATAAACAGTCTCTTAATCTGTTCATAGATGTTGACTGTTCTGAGGATCATACAATGTCCTCAGCATTTCCACGGATATCTGATGTTATCACTGTACTTCTGAAATATGACGAGGTGTTACTTGGGAGTGTGACGACAATACAGCTAGATAAACATATAAAAGTGCACAGGCTGTGCAGAAAAGCCCACAAAGAATCAGCTAAAATTGTCTAAGCACTGTACAAGAAAGTATACACAAGTATACACAAAGAGTCTAATGGCACCAAACTATAAAATGGAAAAAGAAAAGGTCAGAAATAGCAAGGTAAGATATACAAGTGTTGCGTGCAGGCATAGATCATCACTATCTCAAGGTCGGGGGAAAAACAAGAACAGTGACCAGTACATATCACAAACATGAAGAGGAGCTCCACTTTTATGGCACAAAGAAATAATTCTTCACTGCATGGTGAAACAAATATAGACTGACTGCATTAATAACGGAGCAGGAACTGGAAATGCATCAGCTACAACTTGGAGAAATAAGACTATTAGAGGGAAGGGAGAAAGATACAAACAAACTGAGAAATAGATAATCGGCCAGATTCAATAAACCCTGCATGGTCCGCTTACATGATAGTGCACTGTTTTGGATTCAGTAAGCAGCTCTACACAGTGTGTACAGCCATGCAAACAAGGTAAATACCATGGCATGCTAATTACAGCCTAAAGAGCTGAATTGTATGCTAATCAACCAATCCAAGATGGAGGAGCTATTCAACAAGCTATGGAGCAAGTGTGTAGACTCGGTGCTGGTTTTCCTTGTGAATTCCAAAACCTACTGTGATACAGCCATGAAAAGGAGTCTACACAGAAAGAATGAATGTTAGGGGCTCCTGTTGCTTTAATTCATGTGCATATGCAACAGGCTGAAGTCTATGCTGCTGCTGCTAATAGACCACAGCCAAGAAGGGAATTTTTACACACCATTTAACTTATCACAATGTGCATCACGTGAAAATTGTAGAGTGCTACAGGGTGTAGAGACAAACAACAGGTACTCTGCAACCTCTGTCATCCTCAACTCAGAGCCAGGGCAAACCAAGGGAAACCCATACAAGTGGAGACAAAGTTATATGTATCACTTAGAATTTTAGCTACAGAAACCTTTCATAGACCAACAGGGGACATATGCTGGGGCTGTCAAAGGCATCAGCATCCAGGATCCTACATAAGTTCCTGAATGCTATGCTCCAACATGCCTGTGACCACATATATTTTCCCTGTACTCCTGAGGACAGGGTCACAAATATGCAGGAGTTCTACCCTGTAACACACTACCCTAAAGTACTGGGTGTCAGATTGTACATGTATAGAAACAGGGAATGCTCTACATCAATAGAAAGTGATTCTACTCTATTAACTGCCATGTTGCATGTAATGCCATGGGAATCATCTTGAACATGTGTGCTGGCAACCCAGGCAGTTACCATGACTCACCTATCTGGCATACTTCCCAACTGTATCAGAGGTTCATTGGGAGAATATCCCATAGAGTCATTTACTGGAGGGGTGCAGGTTATGCACTGGCTGATGACGCCCATTAGAAATGCACACACATCCACTGAAGAATGCCATAATGAGGCACATGCTCAAACTAGAAATATTATAGAGCATGTGCCTGGGCTGCTGGACTCATGGTTCTGCTGGCTAGATACATCTGCGGGACCCTTGCAGTACAATCCATGTACGTGTACTGAAATCTTCACCACCTGTGCCATGCTACACATCATCCTGAAAAAGCAGCTTCAGCAGGATCAACAATGGAGAGAGGCACATATCCCACTACCAGTGGCAAGGTCCCTACAACCATATGCAGGTGAGGAGTCAAGAGGGAACCAGCAGCAGCTGCTGGGGTTGTAAGCAGATGTAGGTGTGTTCAATATGCCCTCACATTTTAGAGGCAATGCAAAGCACACTCACTCACCAGCTAAGGGGCTGAAACCTTCATTCTACCCACATACATATTATAGTAACATTGATGCCAGGCAATGCTCGTAATGTTTACGAAAGAGTCAGCGCTGAACTACAACTGTTGTAACTGATGGATTTACAAGGTAAGTGTTGAACCTGGAGTGTACTGTGTAATGATACAAATGATGGCCATATCCTTGCATGTTGTTACTTGGTAATATAAGAAAGTAAAAGATGGGTGATTTGTAGAGAAACGACTAACAAGTAAGTGCTCAATCAAGAAGTAGGCCTCGAGCATCAAACATTTACACATTCATACCTCTCAAAAGTACTGATGGTCAATGTCCTCAGTTTAGCATTACACTTTTGTACTCGAAAATCATTACATAGAGATGTTAGAACATAATGAGATACATTTCAGTTTCAGACTTCACAACCCTCAGAAGATTACCAAAAGTACTAAGGTAAAAAATGTTGGATTCTATCAATTGTCTAACGTTCTAAGACCATAATATGTCAAAAGTACAATTAGCAAAACATCACAAATGCAGATATACTAAGCACTAAGTCAGCTATGCACCCTGAGCATCACACACAAATGTTATGTATCCCTGAATCCAAAACACAGAACATAAGGATATGGCACAGTTATCATCACTTGCACAGGGTGTTGTGTGTGTGTGTGTGGGGGGGAGCATAGGCTGACTCAAAAGGTTGTGTGTGTGTGTGTGTGTGTGTGTGCGTGTGTGAGACAGTAAGAAAGAGAAGTAGGCAGACAGTCAGATAAAGTAACAAATGGCCAGTGAGACAAAATCAGCTTTAAGCTTAGTGGCTGAACTATGTAACTGGTGTGTGTGTGTCTGTATGGGTCCTCCAGGTGAAACTGATATGCGAGTGTCTGCATAAATACAGCCAAACTCTGTGCTACCTCTACATCTTAGTACGTCAGACAGGTGTGAGCCATGCATGGCAGAGGTGGCAGTTTATCATTGTCGTATCCAACTACGAGAACTGGCTCTGTCAAGAGTTGCACTGGCATGTCCACGTCCATGGTCAGATGCACTGCTGTTACCCTATCACCTGATCATATGTCCTGCTGTGGCCGCCTACCGCATTCACATCAGCAGCTATCTGCTGCCAAATTTGCATTCTGCCTGACATATCTCCACATCCCCTCTCTCAAGCAGAAAGGCACCATGTTGCCTAACAGCTTGCACAATGACCTGATTCTCAGGGTCAGTGAAGGGGGGTTTTCGGGGATTGGGACATCTGGGTGACACAGTCCTAGGTGACCTAAAACACAGCAGAAGGATAATATACAAGTATCACAAAAATAAAGTCCTGTTTCCAGATAACACATAAAAAGGTAGCATTTCATTATTACCCACTGCAGAAATATAAAAGAAATGTAACTTTGCTCTCCTATCCCCCAAAGGAACATGCAAATGACACATTTTGCTAACAAACCATCAGTGAAATGTTGAAGTGCTATCATGTGAACCGTCCCTGAAACACGTTTACAGATATAACAGAAAAAAGAAGTTATGTATTCACCATAACGTTCCATTTGAGTAGGTAACTTCATTTGTCAGCAACCTGTGGGTATCGGATCTGACCTGGATCCGAACTGGCAGCTTTCCAAGTTAGAGATCCAAGCTCCAGACTCCTCCCCCTTACCCATAATACTCTGCTACCTCCTTCCAATCCTCAGATCATGTTTGCCCAACTATATAACATCACAAAGACAAAACAACAACCTGAAGAATCCTAACCTAAGGATTAACAAAGGACCTGAAAAACCATCCTAGGGTTCAGGTAATCAAAGAACCAGGTTAGGGGGAAGGAGGGGGGGTCAGTTGCTGACAAATGAAGTTATCTACTCAGATGGAATGTTATGGAGAGTACATAATTTCTTTCTCTGAAGTAGTTAACTTCATTTGATCATCAACCTGTGGGACAGAATCCCCAGCTACCAAAAAACTTGGGAGGTCCTCAAGGAGGGATATTCCGGAGCACTGCAGAGCCAAAAGCCACCCTTCCTCTAGACACTAAATCCAATTTATAGTGAGAGATAAAGGTATGAGAGGATGCCCAAGTAGTCGCAGAACAAATGTCATCCAAGGGAACTCTAGACCAGAATGCAGCAGATGTAGCCATAGAGCGGGTAGAATGAGCATGAACCCCTATAGGCTCTGGCAAGCCAGATAGTTTGTATGTGAGCAGAATGCAATTAGAAATTCATCTGGCCAGAGTCACCTTCGACACTGGCTTACCCAAGAAGGGTTTTGCAAAGGAAACAAAGAGCTGATCAGACTTGCGAAAGGCAGCTGTTCTGTGTAAATAAAAACTTAACTGTCTATGAACATCTAACAAATGAAGTTTGTACTCCCCTTTGTTTTGATAGTTAGTGAAAAAACTGGGATATTAATGGACTGCTTGATATTTGCCTTGGAGGCCACTTTAGGTAGAAAAGATGGGTTAGTCCTGGGACCCCCTGTCCTTATGAAAAACAAGATACGGGGGCTTAATACAGAGGGCCTGAAGCTCCGGCACCCTTCTAGCTGAGGTAATAGCTACCAAAAAGGCAGTTTTCCAGAACAAGAATTTCAAATCAACAGAAGCTGCAGTTTCAAAAGGTGGTCCAGTCAGAGCCTGAAGGACCAAAGTTAGATCCCATGGAGGGACGGAGTTCCTAATAGGAGGTCTCAAGAGAAACGTACCTTTCAGAAAAGTATTACAAATCTTAGTGGAAGCGAGGGGATTTAGATTGTCTCCAATGTGAAAATGGGAGGTGGCAGCCATTTGAACCTTTACAGTAGAAGAACTGGCCCCTTGCTGAAAAATATCAGATAGGAAATCGAGCACTGCTGGGATGGGAGCAGTGAAAGGAGACACCCAAATGAAAAACCGCTTTCATTTACTATTGTAAACCTTCCTGGTAGAAGGCTTATGCGCCGCTACCAGGATAGATCTAACTGCAGACGAGATACTGGGAGTCCTAGCAACTAATGGAACTGGATCAACCAAGCTGAGAGCTTGAGATCGACCAGATTCGGGGGTTTCAATCCCGAAGAATAAGATATCAGATCCGGGATGGGATCCAAGATCCAGAGAGGAGCTATAAGATGAGACCGTAGGCATGGGAACCAGGCTTGACGAAGCCAGAATGGGGCTATGAGGATAATCTTGTTCCCCAACCGACGAGCTTTCTGTAAGAATTTTGTCATCAACGGAAGAGGAGGATAAGCATAAAGAAGACCGGGTGGCCAAGCTTGAACTAGAGTGTCTCTAGGGCTTTCCCCCAGAGAGGGAATTACAGTGAAAAAGTCATTGCACTTCACGTTGGAAGGCAATGTGAAGAGATCGCAACAAGGCTGACCCCACTTGCGGAAGATCTGTTTCGTTACTAAGGGATTCAGAGACCACTCGTAAGGCGAGAGGATAGTTCGACTCAGTTTGTCCGCTAGGATGTTGGACCGACCGGGGATGTGCATTGCTAACAGAAAACGGTTGGTGGATATCGCCCAATCCCAAACTCTCATGGCCTCTCGGCAAAGAGGGTAAGACCGGGTCCCTTACTGTTTGTTGATGTAGCAGACCACTGACATGTTGTCTGACTGAATTGCAATAGCCCTTGGAGGGAGAAAGGCATGAAGGGCTTGCAATGCTAGAAGCACCGCCCTCATCTCCAGAACACTGATATGCAGAACGGTCTCTGTCTGAGTCCACGTACCTTGGACGGTTCTGCCCGCGTAATGCCCCCCCCACCCAAGACGAGAAGCATCCGTGGTCACTGTGGCTTGGGGTTGCGGCATAACAAATGGTCGTCCTTCCCGAAGCTCTCGAGATTGGAGCCACCACATGAGGGAATTTCTGCAAACTCTGCTGAGAGGAATCGGTAAGTCCAACGGGTGGTGAAGGATGGACCACTGAACCTGCAAAGTCCACTGGAGAACCCTCATCTGCAAGCGAGCTAAGGGCGCAATATTGATTGCTGCTGCCATGGACCCTAAAGCTCTCAAGACTAACTCCGCTGACGGAGTAGGTGACTGAAGAAGGGCTAAAATGTGTAAGGACAAACTGCGAAGTCTGTCTGATGTCAAGAAGGCCTTGGTCTGAAGTGTGTCTATTCTGGCCCCTATGAACTCTAAGACTTGAACTGATTGAAGGGATGACTTCTTGAAGTTTATGGTGATCCCCAATTGGGACGCTAGAAGTAGGAAGCAATCCTTGCCTAAGCAGAGTAGATGCCTGGTGTGGGCAGTAAGGAGCCAGTCGTCTAGGTAAGGAAAAACCTGTATTCCCTGAAGTCTCAGGTGGGCCGCTACAACTGCCATGACCTTGGTAAACACCCTGGGAGCTGTGGTGAGGACGAAGGGTAGGACCCTGAACTGGTAATGACTGACCCCTAGCCAAAAGCGGAGGAACCTCCTGGATCGCCTGTCCATGAGAATGTGATAGTACGCATCCTTGAGGTCTATGGAGCACATCCAGTCCTTCTCCTGCAGAAGGGGCAGAATGGATTGAAGCATGACCATCTGGAATTTCTCCTTGGCAATGATGAGGTTCATTGTTGAAAGGTCGAGGATTGGCCTTAGTCCCCAGTCTTCTTTGACACCAAAAAGAACCTGGAGTAATTGCCTAACCCAGATTGGCTTGGGGGGACGTGTTGGATGGCTCTTTTTTCTAGCAGCTTTTTTAACTCTAAAGCTGCAGGCTCCCTCTGACTGGGTGGTACATCGGGGAGGCGCCTCAACTGAGGAGGCAGGTTTATGAAAGGGACTGGGTAACCTCTGGATATTATTCGAAGCACCCAGAGATCTGTTGTGATGGACTCCCATTGGGCCAAGTGCTTCAAAAAATGCCCCCGACTGCCTCCAGAGAGGAGAAGTCAGGCAACCCCTCAGGGCTGCTGCGTGGGTTGGTCAGAAAAAGGTTCCTGTGACCCAAAATTTTTTGGCCCCCCTCTGCCTCTGGGCTGGCGTCCACCTTGTTCCCCTCTGCCTCTGAAGGACGAAGGGTCCGGAGTGTAACGAGACTGCTGAGACTTCTGGAACCACATCTTCTTTTGTCCTCTCTGGTTACTGGAAAAGGACCTCTGAGGAGCCGAGAAGCGGACTCCGACGGCAGACAGCGTCTTCCCGTCTTTCTCACTCTGAACCAATGTGTCGCAGACGGTCTTCCCGAACAGAGTAGAACTGAAGGGTGTATTCATGAAGGACGCCTTGAACGGTTCTTGAAAGTCAGAAAGCTGGAGCCAGACATGACACCTTAAGACGATGCCGGACCTGCTGGCTCTAGCGGCCCCCACCATGGCATGGGAAGGTAGCCGCATAGACGTCTTTTGAAACATATTTCAGAGTGGCCATGCGAGCCGAAAAAGTCCGTTTGTCCTCGGCTGACATGGACTCAGGGAGACTCAGTGTATTCTTTCACCAGATCCAGATGAAGTCTAATTACATGGGCCAAATAATTCAGCGCCTTTATGGAAAAGGCAGCTGAAGCAAACATCCGCTTCCCGATACAATCCATCGTCTGAGACTCCTTATCAGGGGGATGGATCGAGGAACCATCCTGGGCAAGTTCCTTCTTGGTGGCTACCGCCACCACCATGGCATCTACCGGGGAACCCTTACTCCAAGCTGTCCTATCCACAGGGGGACTAAGAATCCTATCTGGCCTCCTGGGGATTGGTTCTACAATGTCCAGTTCCTTCTACGCCCTAGTTGTGATGAGGTCAACAAGGGGGTCGGCCGGAGGGGACACCCAAGAGGTAGACGGGCCTGCGTCGAATGCCTCCAGGAACACCAACTCTTCTGAGGAAGGCTTTTGGACTGACCACCCACCTTTAGGCAAAGCATTTCCATAATGTCTCCAAAGGAGATGTACTCGGGGGGTGACCTGGGGGAACCTTCCCCTTCCTCCAAATCAGTGTCCTCTGTGAGGGACTCAGGGGAGTCCAAGTGCCTCCTCTTACACTTATGTTTATGAGGGGCCTCCTCGGTGGGACTGTCCAAGGAGGGCTCACCAACAGGGTCGGGTTCCACCAGTGGAACGGGCTGGGGCATCAACGCAGGCTGTCCCTGGGACTGGACAATGGAAGACAAGCCCAGCTGCAAGGGAGTGGGGGCGGAATCTGAGAAGGGGGTCTCGAACCTCTTGAGACGACCCTCTCCACCCAGTCCAAAGCCGAGGGTGAACCAATCTCTCTGGGCTCCGTGATTAACACCGTTGGATCTGGTGTGGGGATCGGCATCGGAGCCGAAGCGCTTGGACCCGAAAGGAAAGTGTGGTCCGACCGAAACGGGCTGAAGACACACTGGCCCCCTTGGATCCGATGCACGACTCTCAGCCCCGAGAGCTCGGATCCAAAAAAGGATCTGACAAACTCGAGGGCATGGCCGGCATCGAGGTAGCGATAACCATTGGCGTCGACTCCCTGACTCCGAGACTGCTCAGATGCGAAGGCTCTGCATGATAGTGGATCGGAGAATTTGCTATCGGGGCAAAAATTGGAGCTGAACTCCCCCCTGAGGGGCAGGGAGGCAGCAGCACTCCCATCTGCAGTTGGGTTTGGAGAAAACAACGCATCATCTGGTCCATATCAGCGTCGGAGAGGCTACGGGTCGACCTAGAGGAGGCCGCCAAAGCTGCCCAGGAGGGCCGCCGCAATGACTTTGAAGATGGTCGGGCCTCCTCCTCTGGCTCTGGTGAGAAGCGTTTAGAACGGAGCCAAGGGGAGGAAGGCCCAGAGATCTTCTGGGGTGAAGAGAGCAGCTTGGCAGGTGGGGAAAGCTTATGGCCACACAGTGCACTTAGAAAAGATGGCCTTTGGGGCCTCAGCCATGATTTTTGCACAAAAAAACACACGTGCCCACACAAACACCTAAGGGAAAAGGGGGGCCTACTAGGCTTTAAGCTACGAGGGAGCAGTAAATCTCAGGGGTTTAAACTAAGAAATTAAACTAACCACACACACCAAAAAACTAGAAAGATTTTGAGGAAAAACACTTACAAATCGTCTAAACACTAGGAGCTCTAAAAACTCGTGCTTGACAAAGCCGCAACAAACGAGATCTGGGGATTGGAAGGAGGTAGCAGGGTATTATGGGTAAGGGGGAGGAGTTTGGAGCTCGGATCTCTAGCTTGGAAAGCTGCCGGCTCGGATCCAGGTCGGATCCGATTCCCACAAGTTGATGATCAAATGAAGTTAACTACTTCAGATCATTCCATTTTAAGCGATTGCCTGTCTTGTCTACCTGTGGCGAGTACTCCCCTAGAGCTGTGTATGATCCATCCTAGAAGGCTAACAACTCTGTGTCACTGACAATATAGGACATTTACATTTCACGGAAATAATAGACGAGTGTACACAGAAACACAGCTGTAACATCAGCACTTATGATGACAGTTGATAAGGCTGTACACATCTGAGAAAGTGAAATGCCCTGACCAACATGCCCATGCCATCAATACACTTCCAAGAAAAACAAACGGATAAAAGTAGCATTTGCTAATGTGTGTGTGTGTGTGTGTGTGTATGTATGTATGTATATATATATATATATATATATATATATATATATATATATATATATATATGTATGTAACAGATTTTTCTTAATGATATTTCAGCATATGCAGTATATAGCTGCAAATGCAAGCATACCTGATCAAAATCAGTAGTATATTGTGTAGAAAAATCTCAAAGTAAAACCCTTTTCTGTGTTATCCACATAAACAAGTTTCCTCACCTTCAGGTTCCCTAGCTACATGGTTCCCATTTTATGGTGTAGATTTAGGGCTGTAAGCATGATGAAGATGTAAATTTGGTGTGAACCCATTAGAACTGCTGAATCCCAATTACTTTGGCTCCATGTAGTAGATGTAAACATAGTGCAGGCACTCTCTCAATGTTTGTTTAAACCTGTGTTTGTGCTGTGGCCATTTGTGGATGTCTTCTTGCTGCTGTTCTTCAAGTTGTTACATACTCTCTCATTGTTTGTTGCTAACAGATTGCAACTGTGAATGATTACTGGTAGGGCGGAGGAAAACATAACAGCAATTCAGACTGCCCTATCTCCAGTGGGTTTGTCAGACAGGTTAAACGTATTAAGTGTAGAAGTAATTGTATCTTTTTTTTTTTGCTGCTCCTGTTAAGGGCATCCACAGTAGAAGTAATTGTATCAGGGTTTTAAATGCAAGTAAGCAGCACACATTTCATAGTTTTTGTTCAGTAACATCCAACCTCACCTTTATTTTTTGACAACTGCATATTATTGCAATTTAATATCCTCACACATTTTAGGACAATGATACAATATGCCTTACTGACTGCATGTCTCAGATTATTGCTCAGATAAGACAAGAATGAGCAACAAACACAGAGAGATGTATAATTCTGCTATGTGGACTTGGATGGCCTTCACATTTAAAGAAGACACATACATAAGTGAATCTATATACAAGTACATTGACAGGTCTCACACATACATGGTTAACACCTCAAATTGTCAGCTGCATTTATAAAAGATTCATGACTATGTTTAAGCAGCACTTCTTCTGTGGAAAAGATGGAAAATCACTGCTGTGAAAGAAAATGTTTTGTCCCTTATTCCTAGGTTTGAATTTCACAATTATAAAAATCAATTTTATCACTGTATAAAGCCAAAACAAAATGTGTCAGGTCATGGAATTTATGCCTCCAGTGCATGTCTGCAAAGTTAACTCGCCTAACAGTTACAGCAGCAGACACCCCTCGAACTAATGTCACAGTAAACATAAAATTTCAACTATTGTTTTAATCTCTGCTTGGCACTGCTGCTCTCCTCTTAACATTGTGTAAACACAGTTGGCATTGTTTCTCGGGTTTGTGCACTACAAGTGAATGCAATAACAGGAACTGGCATGAAATCATTTGCCATTGCTCTAATTTTGGTTTTAGATATGTCTGACATTAGATGGGAAGTTGCCCAGTTTAGGGTGCAGAGGTGGGGTGTCTAGGAGTCCTTGACATTTATTGGACTCATGAGTAGGCATCACATCCAAAGGCTTCTTCAGGGGGAGTATTCTGGCTCCCAGTAGAAGTCTGAGGCTTGGAGTAGTTTGGCTAAGGCTGTATCCAGCGCTACTGGCATCCTGAGCAATGGAGAACAGTGCAGAAACCACTTCAATGACCTACAAAGGCACAAGAGGGATATGCTCAACCGGTGCTTGACTCAATTTCAAACTAGTGACATCCCACAGTTGTGTAAGTATGCTAATAAAGAGAATTTTTAATACACAGAAAGCTAAATATAGGCAAGACTGTTATGCATAATGCTCTTCTGTTCTGTTCTTTTCTTTCACAGCTAAAGCCAAAATTGAGTTGAATTGGCAGGTTCTGCTGAATGTCTGGAGAAACTGAGGGAAGCAAGCAGTATGTACGCAGCACAGCAGAAGTATTATTTTAGTTTTAAAAGTTAATGACAGATTTTTGTTTGCATTCTGTACAGTAGTAGCAAAGTGAGCATACATATCCTAACTGTAAAAGCAAGTATGTGTGCAGACTACAGTCAGAGGCTGTGGGTTCAAATGCCACAAGTAGCAACTATACAATACTGCATTTCCTTCATAATATTACATAAAATAAACTTTATACTAGTGGCATAAATGCCCAGCTGTTAACTGTAATCAGTATACTTGGACCAAGCACATGTGCAATATATGCAGATTGCAAAGATTACTTTCAGCAATCCATAATTATAGTTTGTAGTTGATAGGATGTATACTTAAATAAAACAGTTCAGATAAAATGGTTGTATAACTGTGACAGTGCATTGTATGTCACATATGATGGTACTAATTTTATCTCTTTTTTCTCTTCCCAACCCTTATCGCTTTTTATTTATTTTCTATTAAGTGTCATCAAAATGTCTCTGTGTCGTCCATCTGTAACAAATCACTAAATGCTTCACAGCACAGCGATGTAAGCCAGCCCCCGCTCCACTGGCTCCAGCACTGTCACTAAGCACATCTAGGACCCAACATGGCACCACTGCTTCTGCACTACCTGCAGCCTCAGGCAGCACTGCCCCCTGCAGCTGGTGTTGTGGTACCCTCTGGGAGTAGTGGCAAAGGTGGGGATTTCATCACTTGCCAGGAGATGCCAGGGTTGGTGTGTAGGATTGTTTACCACACACTGGAGTACGCCTACACCAGACGGAGAGGATGCTCTCCAACATGGTCCATAGGATGAGAAGATATCAAGCACTCCAGCAGACAGTGCAGTAAGGGGACAGGGATGACAGTCCTGTGGGTGAGGAATAGATTCTCACTGTCTCCATGTTTGATGGGCATGAAATTGCATTGTCCCATTGCTCACCCCAATCATGGTGTGCCCCAACCTTTTGTGTCCTTCACTGTCTCTGTCTTGTCTTTCCTGTTGGCTTGCATTTGCTTCCTCCCTGCCCAAATTACCTGACGCCGAAATACCAATGTCCCTTACCCAGCATTCCTCTTACCGATTAAAAAGATAGGCACTTGTCCCACAAAAAATAAATAAATGTTCCATACATAGCTCTCCACTTCACACGTTTTCTTGACACACTTGATTTGGTCCAACTGGCTATACAACATGACTGCATTGTTCTCACTCCTCTTTGTGGAGATGACAGTCCAAATTCAGCTAATACTCTATACATATTTTCAGTTTACATTGTTAAAGAAATAGATAGCTATGGTTCTCTTTCCTACCTCCTTCCTGCACATTCCTGTATTTCTTCCCTTTGTTCTTCCCTCTGCTTGCTCGCCATTTCACCACTTTCCTATCTACCTCATTTAACACCTATAATCTGGTAAAAAATAGAATCACACGCAAAATACAGGTAAGTACCAAGAAAACCTATGCAGCCATTCACTTTTTGGCCTCTATGTTTGCACGGAGTTTGGCATCATGCACCAATCCCAACAGATGATGAATGGCTCTTCAGTGGTGTGGTTTGCACAGTGCCACTTAAACACACTGCTCTAAGGTAAAACAAAGTAACACATGATAAATGTAGTATAAAGAAAATTATTTTATTGCATTATCACTATTTCTTTAAAAGTATTACATATGACTGGATTTGAACCCAGTATCATCTGGGTTCAAAAAGAAATGTGTCAATGCATTCACACCTGCTGCCACATAATCAGCTAAGCAGCAGGTGTGTTTCATCCACTGAATACCAAGTCTCATAATTTTAGCAATGAGCCTTGCATTTGCACACTACTTAACTAAATGTAAACAGGGAAAGCAGTAGAAATGTGAATCCCACATAAATTGATAATAAACATTGTGTGATATACCATACACATCTTTAGAATGACAATACACATTCAGATTTACAAATACTTCTAGTAACATGAACACCTGTTTGCATAGTTTGTAATGCAGTCTCAAACTACACCTGCACATTGGAATAAAACCACCACATATTATTAATTGCATAGTCATTCATCTGGTAACATGCAGAACTTGATCTATTTTGACACTTGCACAAGTCCACACATCCATTTCATGCAGGCCTCCCAACATCTTCTCTAAAACATCCAGTGCTGATGTCATCCACTACAGGTTGGCCTGCAGCCTTGTGAAAGTTAGACTTCAGCTGTGGCACTTGCGTAAAGTCCTGAGTTCTCTAATCTGTGTACTTAGACAGGTAGGTGGTTCTGTTCTCACTGCAGTAAACTGAGGTGTGTATGCATGTCTGTCTAGCCAGCACAGCATAGATGTGCATCTGACAGTTACCCCTCCAATTGCATGATGCAAGCCTACACATACATTTCATGCAGGGCTCCCAACATCTTCTCTCCAACATCCAGTGCTAGTGTCATCCACTATAAGTTTGCTTGCAGCCTTGTAAAAATCAGACTTATGCTATGACACGTGCATGAAGTCCTGAGTTCTCTAGTCTGTGTACTTAGATATGTAGGGGTTCTGTTCTCATTGCAGTCAACTGGGAGGTGTTTGTGCACTTGCTTGACATTAGAGATATTTTACATCAGCATGTGGGACACTGCTATTACCATTTTTTTCTTCACAAGACACTGCTGATGTCATCAGTTATAAAGTGTTGTCGGACACTCTCCAAGTCAAACTTGAGCTAGAGTGCTTGCATTAAATACAGAGTTCTCTAGTTGGTGCACTTAGGCAAGGGTGCATTTTACATCAGCATGTGGGACAGTGCAATTACTATTTTCTCCTCACCAGACACTGATGATGTCATCAGCTGTAAATTGTTGTCTGACACACTCAAAGTCAGACTTGAGCTGTGACGCTTGCCTTAAACACAGAGTTCTTTAGTCAGTATACTTAGATAGGGGTTCTGTTCCCACTGCAGTCAATGGGGGTATGTGTTTGTGCACTTGCTTGACATTAGAGAGAGCATTTTACAACAATATGTGGTACACTATTACCATTTTTTTCTCACCAGACTCTGCTGATGTCATCATCTATAGCTGATTTATGGAAGTGCAATATTCCCATCGGGGTAGGGTCACAGAATGGCATGTAGACCTGGCACAGGTCACTTCATCCTAATTTTTACAGATTACAGTGACAGGGTTTTCAGTCTATCAACAGATGGCATGTCATGGTTTGTAAGCCCTGTATTTTCTTGGTAAGAAACTCCTGCAGTCTCTCCAGTTACTGCAGGTGTCTGGGGGGGGTACATGCAAAAGGGAGCATTACATCCTATTAGTGTTCTGATGAGGTTCAAGTACAGTGCTGTTATAGCATCCTCACACCTGGATAGGATGGCCTCTCATATGAGGTGCATGAGTAGCCTTTCTATACCACTGTGGACACTTGGTGGTTGAAATTCATATTGCTATCCAAGTGCGTTCACTGGGCTTCAGCATAGGGTTAGTGTTGTCAGTGTTGTAATTAGCAGAAAATTGCAGAAGGCCAAAATAATGACACAGTTTTGCATTTATGTGTAGACTGTGTGGATTTCACACCAATCATTTGTCTGTATTAGCCCCTCCTGTAATATATCATCATTGGTGGACTCAATGATTGTACCCAATATGCAAAAATCAGCAAACCTGGTAAGCCAAAGGCCGTATACTTTATCCTGGACTGTTGAGAAATGGATTCCAAACAGTGAAGAGCCAATCACAGATCCTTGGGGTATGCCAATAGTGAAAGCTCTACTGGTTGAGCTTGATTCACCAACTTTCAGAGTAGGTGTTCTGCCAATGAGCCGATTGGTTAACCATCTAGTCATGTAAGGGTTAATCCCCAGGTGGGAGAATTTCTCAATAATACCAGAGTGGGGGTATGTGTCCAGTCCTAGTCCAGATCAAGACAGGCAGTATGCACTGTCTTACCTTTATCCAAGCCTATAACACAGAACCAATGTGTTGTGATAACATGACAGATCACCTATAGCATGATTCAAAACATACACCTACCTGACATGGTTGGAGACGCACTTCAACACACCCTCCCATGTAGAATGGTGTACATCAACATGCATCCATCTGAGTTTGGGGGGACAGCAGATGGTGCATGCATGTATAGAGACATCCTGACTCTATTCATCTGTGAGGTAGACCAACATGTCATCATGGACCTTTTCTAAATGGACACTAGTACCATCCTGGCTGTGTGCAACAGATGTGTGAGTTGTTTATGCTACAGCCATGTCTGCTACATATGTTAGATGTCCTCAAAGAGGTCATCAAGGGCATGCATAATGACAGCACAATCATCCCGTGAAACTCAACCAGGCCAAGGTATTTTGACGCATTCCATCAGATGTGGCCATAAACACCTATATCACCAAGTGGGTAGACCAGTGGATCACATACGTGTTATCTAAATATGCTTAAATGTGTAAACTGACCTACAGCTCAGGTCCGGTGATCAGGTCCATACATCAGGGCTGTCTGCTACGCCCTTTCCTGTCCATGTCACAGATGTCATGAATGATATACACATCCTATGTCCAAACAGCTGTCTGAAGGACTACAGACTATAGGTAATCATTGACTCCCAACTGTGATATTAGTTGAACACACACCAAAGACTGCTACCACGGCGATGACAACACAAGACATGAAACAAAAATGGGGAGTATTGGTTATGTTATGAAAACAAATGCATAACCCAAGGATAAAGTAGACATCACACCCTATAAGCAGACCAACTGGTATGTGACCTGTGTCCTTGGGTAGATGGTAAGTGGAACATCCACCAGCATGTGGGCACAGTGCTGACTCCTCCCTTGTATGTAACACAAGTGCTGAGTATGTAAAAGATATCCACATCAAAGGCCATAATACCTCCATAGTTCACAGCCGTCATCACAATAACTGAGTACACTATCCTCTTTTTCATGTACCTCCCTACACATCTTCCAGTGATGTGCAACTGAAGCATACCACCTTTGCCACAGTGAACTGTCACACATCTTATTGGCCATACCTACATATTTTTTGTTACATAAACATTACATTACTGTCTGATGGTGCAGAACACCCACCAAGTGTTACACCAGTTGCATGTGTGATGCCTGTTCTGGTCATGTACATAATACATACATAGCTTTTTGACAACATTGATGGCTGGGTAACATTTGTGACATTCTGGATTGTGCCATATATATCTGCCATGCACACCAGTCAACTAGTCTGCATTGATCCTAATGTCACAGACAGGTATAGCAGTGTCCCTTTCTAACATCTCCAGCAGACATTACAATGTCAGGACGGTGTGCTTAATTACCCTCATAGATTGCTGACATGTCATAATAGTTGTACAAGTGTATTTGTGCAGATCCATCTATGATCACTCAGAATCATATATATTGTGTCAGAGACATAGGATTACCAGTGGTATTATTCTGATACTGCAAATGATCATGCATGCTTCTTTTAGTGTTGCCCATGAGCCCATAACTGTGTCCCAATTGATGGAGACCTCTGCTGACATTACACACATATTCAGACAAATCAATTTGCACAGCTTCACAATATGCTCCCTACCCCAGTTGTATACCACACCCCTGATAGATGTCCTCTGCACTGTTCATGTAAGGATGCTTATCTCATAACATCTTCTCCATTGTTGTCACCTTGTGTGACAGTCACATAATACACATTTTCACTGTGCAGTCCTTACTGTACCAATGTGATTAGTGTTCCTACTACAACTGTCTTCCATTGACATCCCCTCATATTCTGTACATTATGACGTTTCACCTGTCCTCTTTCCCTGTGTTCATTCCGACAATTCATCTGTGTGTCCCTATTCAAAACACACACTTCCACTGACTGCTTATTTTACATGTCAGTCCATGTACCTTTACAGATCATTTACATACCTTTTCAACAGAATGCCTGGAATGGGATTTTATAATACTCTACACTGTACACACTGTCCTGTACTGTGTTTGGACCGGATCTATGACACGGCATCAAAAAGGCCTTTCAATGAATGGCTTTATAATCGAAAATTGCATTAACAGAAGTCACTTTTGCGAGATTGCAGCACAGTGAAAATGGGAAAATTTGCCCTTTCCTCACTATAGTTCCATCTCGGAGTTGGTATAGATATTTAGTGGGGGATGTGGGCGGGGGTGCAGCCCCCCACAAAATTGACTTCTATTAACCCAATTTTTGATTAAGCAGTTTGATGAAAGGCCTTTTCGATGCTGTGTCATAGACCCATTTGGACAATATACATTACTATATGTTACACCCTGGTAATCAATGCGGCATTTAGTGCAATCCCGGTAACCTAATTTGCTCTATAGTAAAAAGGTTTGCTATCTGTGTTGGTTTACACAGTTTCCTAGCTGGCAACACTGTTGCCGGCCATGAAACCATGCATGTTTATGTTTAAACATTGTGCACGGCATGAATATGTAATGAGTGCTGTTGCTCACCGTGCAAACACAAACTCTGTGTAGGCCGCACGCAAAGCCTTCACAGACTTTATTGAATCCCAGGGAATATTTATAGAGAAAGGATGACCCAAGAATATTCAGGCACACTTGTAAGGACACTTTTTTTTTTTTTTTTTTAAACTTTCTTACATTTGCTGGCTTTAAAACTAAGGGGGGAAAAAAAGAACAATAGAGGACAAACTATCTTTATTTTCCTGGTAAAGAACTTCACCTTCTGCTATTTACAGTTTATTATTGTTCCCTCAGCCTTGCAAAAGCTGTGTGTGCAGATTCTTTTGAATTTCCAGAGGTTACTCCCCTACAGGTTTTCCTTCTGAGGCACCTTCCTTTTCCATGCCGTTTGGTCTGCCCTCTAACTCTTGGGCCAGCTGTTAGTAAGGTAGCATTTTTCTTTGTAGAATGTTTTACTCTTTCTTTTTTACACCCTTTATTTCCGTCAGTGCTGTGCTTTTAATGTCACAAATTTTAGCAAATGCCATCCTGTTACAACACTATGAACTGCTAGCAGCCCTTCTAAAAAGTCAGGCATAGTCATTAAATCATACACTAGTCCAAGCGAATGTGCTGTTGCCCATTACTAAGTCACATGTTAAGTTTAGGACTGGACATTATCCAAAAGAGGTTACATATGGTTTATATAGTTACAGTGCTCTGAAGGGGAAAAAGCACTATATAATGAGTAGTGTCAAAGTTTATATCACGCTTAAATGAACACGACTAACACGGAATACAAGATCATAGCAGGGTACAAAAACAACATCCCATCTACAATAATGTATATGATACTGCTATCACATTGTCTTAGAATAAAATAAGACACACAGTTTAATACAAGGAATTGGAGCCTCTAGACAAGTGGAAGGAACCTAAACTTAAAAAAAATCATTATTAAAAAAGTGGTGAACACAAAAAAACTGCTGCACGTTGAAGCAGAACTAAGATTTGAAAAATTATTTATAGACAAAGAATTCAAAAGTCATAACAGCAGCCTCTGTCCAGCCCTGTTTTACTTTCTTTTCTCCATCCTGATTCTGGACTTTGTATTATTTTGTCCAATACAGTTCTCTTACTGAAATCCTCAGGAGGAAACTTTCATAATATTCTCCTGTGTATTTGTTCGATTTCTGGTATTTTCTCTTATCTGTGTAAAATTCTGTACAGACTGCAAATGGCACTGTCTGCTGCCCTCCACCCTTCAGAATAACTGTTTCGGCTTCACCACTACATTATTTCCTGGCATAACTCTGTAATAATAATGATTTTAAATTACTGTTCCAAAGTTTAATCTTTGTCTTTGCAGAGACTACTAGACTTCCAAATTGCTTGATGTGAGATAAAGACTAATCTATATTCAAAGTGTTGAAGATAAACGTCCCTTCAACACAAAAATGCAAATACAAGACCGCCTATTAAGACAAGTGAGTCAGATCCCGATCTATTTAACAATGCAACATTTTATGCAGTAACATTTAATAATCCTTTCGCACGAGCAAACCTGACCACTCCTGTTAATCCATTAATAACTGTACATATACATAAAAACTGCAATCATTACTAACCATAAGCACTTCAGACCTGCCAGAATGAGCACTTAAAATGTATATATGAAATAAATATCTTACAAAATACAGCTTTGGTGCAGAATATTACATTTGCAACAAAATGCAGTATTTTTCTTTTTAGAAGAGGAAGACACTAAGCTACACACGAACATACACATGGATATGAATCTACACTTTTCAAATAAAGTATGCATGACAGAACAGTTAATAAAGTCTGCATTTTCATAATGACTACTTCCAATACTTTACAAATCAGTGACAGACTAATAATTTTAATATCATAAGCTTAAGTTTAAAATCTAACTATACCACCAAAGAAGGTCTAATAACTAGTTTATGCAACAGAAGGAGAATTCTAAAATAACGAATTAGGTACCAGTCTATATTCTTATTTGATAAATAACTTTCCTTATACACAAATACAACAGTAGCTATAAGACCGTCTTGAGTCAGAGTAATGCTGTGTTTTTGAAGGAAGATGTCAATCACTTGATCTGCATATCTCTAAATGACATCTCTCCACTGGAGCAGAGTAAAATGGGAAAAGCTTTCTAGAATGAAGAAGAGTTCTTAAAGGGCTCCCCTGATCTGTGGCTCTGATGAGAATGACTTAAAGAGCTCCCCTGATCTGTGGCTCTGATGAGAACGACTTAAAGGGCTCCCCTGATCTGTGGCTCTGATGAGAACGACTCGGATTCCTTTTTGAGGCTGGTCCTTTAAACAGTGGACCAAACATGATTAAAAAATGGTGACTAAGAAGGCATGCATTCCTTACTAAGCCTACAGCTATAGTTCTTTTACTAAATTTGGCACTCTGCTGCATCTTCAAGTGCTATGTCAGCAAGGGGGGGCAGAATGTGCACCAGGAAGTTCAATACAGCAAACAGTCTGACTATGCATAATGCTCTATTAATCTTTTAGGTACCTTGTGGTTTGGTTACATTTATATGCGGCATTTGTAAAATACCTTATTTATTTATTTTACCTCTTGCAGTGCAAGATAAAGATCTGGCAGGAAGAGAGATTAAACTGAAAACTAATACAAACAGCGCTCATCTCTTGGGCACACTTGATTTGCAGCAGGGTGTTTTATAGGGGATTTGCCTTCTGACAGAATGCAAGATTCAGCAAGTTTCCACTGTAGGCTGCTTTTTTAAAATTTAAAATAGCAAACTCTCTTTATGACAATCAATAATGCACACACACACTCTGTAAGAACATAACAGAAGTTAGAAAGGAGAAGAAAGCAAAGAGAAAGACAAACTTCTTCCCCAGGGGGGCTCCTTCAATGCTGTGCCCTTGTCTGACAGATGGTTATTTTTTATTTAGACGTCTAGAACTAATGCTTTATAGACGAGCTCCAAACTTTAACTTGTGTTCAAATAATACTAGTTTATGAATACTGCAATATTAAGAAGTATTCTCATAAATCTCTACACTTCGATGATCACAGACCTCTACTATACTGATAAGAAGTCAGGTTTATAGGTTCATAGGTAAGTACTAGACTAGCAGCCCTTACAGGTTCATAAGTAAGTACTAGGCTAGCTGCCCTTATAGGTTTCATAGGTAAGTACTAGGCTAGCTGCCCTTACAGGTTCATAGGCAAGTACTACTCTAGCTGCCCTTATAGGTTTATAGGTAAGTACTAGGCTAGCTGCCCTTATAGGTTCATAGGCAAGTACTAGTCTAGCTGCCCTTATAGGTTTATAGGAAAGTAGTAGGCCAGCAGCCCTTACAAGTTCATAGGTAAGTACTAGGCTAGCTGCCCCTGCTGGCCTTTTAAGCCTAACCAGGTTCCCTTTTTGTGCACAAATTAACCTATCCCATTTGATTAGAGATTGTCCATATACATTCCGTGGTCGATAATTATATATTACCGCTAATGAGAACAACCTGGATCATACCATCGAGAATTTAAGGGGAACCATGCAGGGGGTAAAGCATTTAGAAGCTACTTTTGCCCAGTAGCAGGCGGGAGGATTCAGAGTTCATCACTGAGTGGCTTAAAAAGTATTTTACCAAGACTAACACAACTGAGATGTTATTTGCAACTGGGCACTGAGGATGGGACAAATATACACGCATTAAGGAATTTGTGTGGAAAAAAATGCATATGAAACTTTAACTTACGCTAACAGACAGATGAATCTGGACATCAAGCTTTACTTTCTCTTCTTAATTTTGTAAATACGCAAGTTTATGTAAGTTGTTTCAATTTGTATTTCAGAATTTCAAATTAATTTCCCAAGAGGAAAAAAAAACACTATTTATTGTTTTAGAAAAATAATAATGACACTCTGGAGGGTTAAAAACCCAAACAAGTCACACAGATATGAGCACAGCGTTAGCAGGTGCAAAACATACAGTTTATAGGCAAGCACTAGGCTAGCTGTCCTTGCAGGCCATTTTAAGCGTAGCCAATTTTCCTTTCAAGGTTAAGAATCAATCCCTGTTACTTTGTGTTTGTCAGATAAACACCTTAACCATTTTGCCAAACCTAAGCCTTATATGAGAGTCCTACTAATGTTTTACAAGCTACATGAACAGAACTCTTCCATCAAATTAAGGAGGAAAACAAAGAACTGTTTGATTTCTTTATTCAGTTGCTGCCCAAGTTATAACATCATTTGTCAGTGCCAGAATTGCACTGCTTCCATGCAATTCCACATACTACTGACTCCAAGATGCGACTTGTCAGTTGCAAAACAACATCTGAACAGGATTTTTAAAATTGTCATTTTTCTGAAGTAATCTTAAGGAACTTATACCTGTCCTGTGTGGAAACAATGAAAACCAGAAAATCACCACCAGATTAAACACATACACGTAACTGTTCGTTTTTAGGGTTTTTGTTCCAGATTTTTAACATACTGTTTTATAATCTCACATTATGAGCAAACGTAGTGATGACAGTTCACAGCCTGCTTGTGAGGTGGTTTTGTACAATGAACATTAATTCTCTTTTACAATACAAATAACTATAATCATAAATGCCTGGGTATGATAAATGGATACCATATGACTACCCACATCAAATGGTGTGAAAGTCTAACTACTCAGTAATACTGGGTCTAAATAATGCAAAATGTTAAATGCATTTTCATAATTATGGTAGTTTTTGGTGTTTTTAACTAACATTTGCAGATATATTTAGGATCTCATGAGCAGCAAAAGAAATTAACATGTTTACACCATGATGAAATGGATGATTTGTACAGTTTTTGGAAGTATGAAAGTATAATATGAGTAACGCAAGTTGTCACATTCATGATGTGAACTAAAAAAATAAATAACTTTGGCTGGGATTCAGAAATAGCTATCACCAGTGATAAGCCCAACACAGCTGGTTTTGCTATAACCAGTGATAAGCCCAACACAGCTGGTTTTCTATTGGCAGCAGTCCCTTCTGATTCAGAGAATGGCCCTTCGCAATCAGTCTACATGGTCTGAAGAATCACCATCTTGGGACGTCTTCACAGCCATGCTCAGTGGTAATGAGTTACATTAATTATCCAAGTAGTATCGTCCTCTGAAATGCCTGAATAAATCAGCTCGAGCTGCATTAACACTTCCAAAAAGCTGTGTTCCACCCCCTGTAGTCAATGGGGAGACTCTGCACAAAAAGTAAGATCATGTAAGTGTCAGCAGAAAGATAGTGGTGTGTGTGTGTGTGCGCGCACGTGTGAGTATATCCATGAATGTGATCAGGTGATAGGAGTGTGTGTGTGTGTGTGTGTGTGTGTGTGTGTGTGTGTGTGTGTGTGCGTGTGTGTGTGTGAGAGTATATCCATGAATGTGATCAGGTAATAGGAGTCTGTGTGTGTGTGTGTGTGTGTGTGTGTGAGAGTATATCCATGAATGTGATAATGTGATAGGAGTTAATGCGTCTCGTGTGTGTGTGCGCATGTGAGTATATCCATGAATGCGATCAGGTGATAGGAGTGTGTGTGTGTGTGTGTGTGTGTGTGTGTGTGTGTGTGTGTCTGTGTCCGTGTGTGAGTATATCCATGAATGTGACCAGGTGATAGGAGTCTGTGTGTGTGTGTGTGTGTGAGAGAGTATATCCATGAATGTGATCAGGAGCTAGGAGTCAGTGCGTCTCGTGTGTGTGTGTGTGTGTGTGTGTGTGTGTGTGTGTGTGTGTATATGTGTGTGTGTGAGTATATCCATGAATGTGATCAGGTGATAGGAGTCTGTGTGTGTGTGTGTGTGTGTGAGAGTATATCCATGAATGTGATCAGGAGATAGGAGTCAGTGCGTCTCATGTGTGTGTGTGTGTGCGTGCGCGTGAGTATATCCATGAATGTGATCAGGTGATAGGAGCCAGTATGTGTGTGTTTGTGTGTGAGAGTATACCCATGAATGTGATCAGGTGATAGGAGTCAGTGTGTGTGTGTGTGTGTGTGTGTGAGAGAGAGTATATCCATGAAGGTGATAGGAGTCAGTGTGTGCATGTGTATCCATGAATGTGATGAGGTGATAGGAGTCAGTGCGTCTCGTGTGAGTATATCCATGAATGTGATCAGTTGATAGGAGTCTGTGTGTGTGTGAGTATGTCCATGAATGTGATCAGGTGATAGGAGTCAGTGCGTCTCTTGTGTGTGTGTGCGTCTCTGCCGTACCTCTCAACTTCCTTAGACTAATGGGCAAAGCTTGTAATAATCCAAGGGGAAACACTAGACATCAAGGACACTTTTTAAACCTTAGTGGATCTCTGCAATGCTGTGGGGAGGTACTATATACCATGGACACAAACAAAAATTGCAATGCATCCATATGGTGTATTTTAAGCTCTGCTACCTTTCACCTTATCCACGTACAATAAACGGACATTTACAGACTGTGCCTCTCTACCATCCTTTCTCCCTAAACCACTTACTTTCCTCTACTCTTATCACTTCTTTGTCTTCTCCTCACATCCCACTAGCTTCAGATTACACTCTCCTACTCCCCTTCTACATTTCCTGGTTCACTCCCTTGCTTTTTCTCTCCCCTCATATTTCATCTCCTACCAAATCCCTTCCGTAATTCCCTGTACCCAGCCAAGTACTATACACTGGTACCTTACAACCACTCTACACAAAAATAATCCAGTACTTTCTTACTCAATAATCCTCTCACATTCAGCTTATCCACTAACAGTCTATTTCATCCTCTGTTATACCCAGTCACTGATCAAGCTACGTCCTGTGCTCACATCTCTATTTCCCTGTTACTGCCTCTCAAACTTGCCCTTTCTCCTTACCGTCTCCTGTACAATGGTAGGTAAATATCACTTCCATCAACATATTAGTTAAATACCTCTTTCCTCAAACCTCGGTTTTTAAAAGCATGTTCTTACAAATTGCTTTTTTCTTTTCTCTTCTTTCATTTTCTTTGTTTTGAAAAAGAAGTTATGTACTCACAGTACTGTTCCATGTTTGTAGTCCATCTCGCCCTTCATTCTTATATATGGGTTAGAAGCCAATCCTCTGCTCCGACTCGGCCAATTACAAAGCTCGAAGTCTCTCAGTTGGCTCGTGGCAAGGTAGGTATCCCATAGTGCACTAGTAAGAATCCCCAGATCTTGCTTGCTGCTATCTAAAAAAAATGATAGAAGGTATTTCCACAAGGAACAACAAAGATGAAAGGTCTCCATCCCACAGAAGACAAATACTATCTTGTCTCCAGATCCTTTAAGGATACATGGATGGGGGTAGGTGAGTGGGTTTGTAAGAATGAAGTGCGAGATGGACTACAAACATGGAACATTATGGTGAGTACATAACTTCTTTATGTTCTGTAGTCCTATCTCGCCTTCATTCTTACATATGGGACAGTGTCCTTAGCACCTTTTCCTTGGGTGGCTCATGGGAATATACTCCTAATAACCGTGGAACTAAAGTAGGCTCTAGCCCTTGAGGCCAAATCCAATTTGTAATGAGTAATAAAGGTATGAGGGGTAGCCCAAGTTGCTGCTGCACATATACTGTCAATTGGGACTGGAAGAGTAAATAAATAACATACAATTTGAAATCCAGTTAGATAATGTAATCTTACACACTGGCATACCTTTTCATGTCTCAGAAAAAGATACGAACAATTGGTCTGATCTTCTAAGCTCCTTGGTTCTATGTAGGTAGAACCTTAACTGTCTGCGAACATCAAGTTGATAAAACGTACACTCTGCACTGTTTGAATGATTGGGAAAGAAGACTGGCAGTTCGATAGTTTAATTCAAATTAGATTGAGAGCAAAGCTTGGGGATGAAGGATGGATTTGTACAAAGGGAAACTCTGTCTCTATGAAAGATCAAGTAAGGAGGTTTGATCGACAATGCTTGTAACTCTGACACTCTTCTGGCGGATGTAACAGCTACTAGAAAAATGGTCTTCCATGAAAGGAACTTCCATTCACAAGTATGTGCAGGTTCAAAGGGGGGGGGGGGGGAGTAAGTTTGGACAAAACGAAATTTAGATCCCAAGGAGATATAGGTTCCTGAAAGGGAGGTCTCAGCAAAGTAATGCCTTTTAGGAAAGATTTACACAATCTGTGAGCAATAAGATTAGATTCATGCTGTCCCAAATGAAAGCTGGAGATCGCTGCCAACTGAACTTTGATTGTAGCAGCAGCTGATCCTTGATGAAAAAGTTCAGTTAGGAATTCTAACACCAAAGGAAATGAGGCTGTGCAAGGATTTATGTTTTTTTCTTTTGCCCAGATAGAAAATCTTTTCCATTTGCTAGCATATAATTTTCTCGTAGAAGGCTTGTGGGAAGATGTGAGGATATGAGTAACTGCAGGTGAGAAATCATGAAGCCTGACTAGGGATGGAAGTGGAGCAGCCACGCTGTCAAGTTGCGGGTGTGGAGGCAGGGGTGGAAGGTGCCTGACGTGTGTCAGAAGGTCAGGTACTGGGTCCAGAGTCCATGGATCATCCAGAAGGTGAGGCCCGAGAAAGGGGAACCAAATCTGATGAGGCCAGTAAGGAGTGATAAGAATCATTCTGCTTCCCAAGGTCTTTGCTTTCTGGATCATTTTCGATATCAGCAGAAAGGGAGGGAATGCACAAAGAAGTCCTGGGGGTCAATTGTTAACAAGTGCATCTCTAGGTATTTCCCCCCGGGGGGGGGGGATAAGGGAGAAGTAGCTGCTGCATTTGGCATTGATTGGACTGGCAAACAGATCGCAGCAAGGCTGTCCCCATTTGCGGAAAATCTGTTCCATGACTTTCTGATTCAGAGACCACTCGTGGCTGCTGAGCTTGTCGGCTATCACATTGGTTGTCCCTGGGATATGCGTTGCAACTAGAAAGCGTTGGAAAGATATTGCCCACTGCCAAACACAAAGATCCTCTTGACATAGGGGGTAGGATCTGGTTCCTCCTTGTTTGTTTATATACCATACCACTGACATATTGTCCGACTGGATTGCTATCATCCCTAGAGGAAGAAAGTTATGAAGTGCTTGCAATGCTAGTAGCACTGCTCTCATCTCTAGGACTTTGATATGCAAGTGAGCCTCATGATCTTGCCATGTGCCTTGGACAGTCCTGCCTAGATAATGCCCCCCCCCTCCCTATCTGGGAGGCATCCATGGTCACAGTAGCAATGGGTTGATGAGGAATGAAAGATGTTCCTATCGTTAGTTGATTGGTCTGAATCCACCAACTAAGGACCTCTTTGCAAGATTCCATTATCAAAACAGGATGAGACAGAGGCAGATGGTGACGCGACCACTGGGAAAAGAGTAGCCATTGAAGGATTCTCATATACTCTAGACACTCTTTTCACCCCTCTCATGGTTCCTATTATATACCTTACTACACCAGTTATAAAATTAGATACTTACACCACTCACACATGAAAAAAAAAACTTTTTTGTTTGGTGTGCCTTTGTAATTACAGAATATATCTGAACTTGTACTGCTTTAGCCAATTAATGATTGTTTTAATCTCTTCTGCATGTCATTATTGTACTCTTAACTGTTATGTATACTTAATATCTCTGTCTGTAATTGGAGCTTTTCTCCTCAAGTCTCCACTGAAAATGGGCTCCTAGCCCAGCTGGAGTAACCCGGTTAACAAATGTCAATAAATAAATAAAATAAATATGTAGTCTGGCTAGTGGAAATAGAGTTATAGTAGAGGCCATGTTTCCTAAAAGTTTGAGCACTGGCTCTGTGTTGGGGAAGTAGACTGTATGGGAAGTAGACTGTATATCTGTTGTCTCAGATTTTGTATTCTGTTTGCAGGAAGATGAGCCACCATGGCGACCGTGTCTATTTCTGCACCTATAAAAGTCACACATTGACAGGGCAGACTTTTCCCAATTTATCATAATCCCTAAGCTGAGTGCAGTGTTGGAAGGTTGAATACCTGGCTTGTAGAAGTTGGTGCCTGTTGGTGGCAGTCAGGAGCCAGTCATTCAGGTACAGAAACACTTGGAATCCAAGACATCTCAAGTGAGTGGTCACTACCGCCATGCATTTGGTGAACACCCTGGGGGCTGTGGTGAGACAAAGGGGCACAGCACAAAATTGGTAATGACTGCCTCCCAGCCAGAAGTGCAAATGACTCCTACAAGCGCTGTCCATTTTTATGTGGTAGTACGCATCTTGGAGGTCTATGGAGCATATACAATTGTCTTTCCCTAACAGAGGGAGTATAGACTGCAGTATTACTATTCGGAAGTTGGACTTCCTCAATGATTCATTTAATTTGCTGAGAGACAAAATGGGCCTCAAGTCCCCTGTTTGTTTTGGCACTAAAAAGAATCTGGAGTAAGTTCTGAATCCTATCTGGTCTGCAGGGACGGTTTGGATGACTCTGTTTTTGAAGCAACTTTTGAACTTCTATAGTTCCTTGATCCCTGTGATTGGGTGGAACAGCTGGGATTTTCTTGGTGGTATGAGGTGGAAAAGAGAAGGGTATGGAGTACCCTCTGGAAATTATTCTTTGTAACCACTTGTCTTGGGTGATGTCGTGCCAGGCTTCTGGATATAAGGATAAGCAACCCCCGACTGGCTCCAGAGAAGCGCAGTCATGCCCCAGTCCAGGAGCACTGATAGAGATGTCCACAAAAGGAATCGCGGCCATCCTGGTTTTGCAGACCTCCTCCCCCCTGCCTCTAGTGCAATGTCAACCATTACTTCCTCCTCCTCTGCCTCTGAAGGAGGAATCATCCTGTGCATCCAGAAAAAAACTGAGATTTCTTGAACCTAATTTTACCGCCTTTCTGACCCTTAGGGTATGGTCTAGAAGAGATGGAAAAACATACTCCCATGGCAGAGAGAGTTTTCCCTTCCTGCTCACACCTGGTGAGTGTATCTTTTACTTTTGGTCCAAACAGACAGGAACCGTCAAAGGGGGTGTTGATAAAAGTAGATTTGAAGGGCTCCGTAAAGTTACATGAAAGCATCCATGAGTGTCTCCTGAGAGAAACTCCTGAACCCGCTGCCCTGCTCACTCCATCTGCTGCATAAGATATCAGCCTCATGGAGGAGTTAACAATGGAGTTTAAGGTGGACAACTGAGCAGCAACCTTCTCAGTGACTCATTCAGCTAATGTACCTTGGAGAGCATCTCCTAGCTCCTTTACGAGATCTCTTTGAAGCCTAGGAATATGGGAGAGGTAATTCAGCAACATGAGTGTAAATGCCACTGAAGAGAAGATATGCTTCCCGTATCTATCAGCCATTCGAGACTCCTTGTTCGGTTGATGGACAGATGAAGAAGGCACACCTTTAGTCAAAATGTCTTTCTCTTTGGGGTCTGAAAGAAATTTGTTGGGCCTTCTGGGGACTGGTTCCACAGCATCAGGAGTTTCCCACACCTTTCGACTAACTAGGTCCAAGAGCTCATTGAAATGTGGAGACACCCAAGAGGTTGAAGGTTGAGACCCGAAAGCCTTCAGGTACACGGACTCCTCATCAGAAGGGGTGAGAGTGGGCCAGCCGCCTCTTTGTTTCAAGATGTCTAGGATATCTGCAAAGGAGATATCATCCGAGAATGACCTAGGGGACCCTTCTGACTCCTCGAGGTCAGTGTCAGAGGTAATGGACTCATCAGGGGGGTCTACATGCTTCCTCTTTGCAAGTTCTCTTCCGAGGAGGCTCCTCAGAAAGTTATTCTGGGGAGGTCTCGGAAGACTGGGGGCCACTCAACAGGGGCTCCTGAGGCTGCAGGTCTCTGCTGCCAAGAAAGAGAGAGATGGTGCTGAGACAGAGGTCGGAGCTTGAGGAGGAAGGGCATCGGTACCTTTGTGCTGTGCTGAAGACCTAGACAGCATGCTCCTCATCATCTCAAATGCAGATCTCTCTGGCTCCGAGGACACTCCTGGTTCCGAAGAAGCGGAAGTAGCCCGTGGCTCCAAAGCGATCGGCTCCGGGACTGATGTAGGATCTGAGCTCAGCCTAGCTGACAAAACGAGAGGTAGGCTCGGAACCGAAGAAGTCCAGGTCCAAGCATCCCTGTCAGGGCCAACTGGTGAGATTCAGCTCCTAGACACCAAGGACGGCGCCGAAGGTGTCAGAGTGGAACTCTGCTCTGAGACAGACACAAGAGGTGCTGGAACCGAGGGTTCCACAAGTGGCACTGACAGCTCTGGCTCTGAAGGACCAACATGGCTTGGAGGAGGAACAGCAACAGGGAGTATGGCCTTAGACGGCACCGGAACCGATTGGGTCGGAGCTGGCAACAAATTAGCTAGCGCCAATGCCTTCAAGAGTTTAAGCACTACTCTCTCTAAATCCTCTTCAGAAAGACTCTTGGAGGATCTGGATGATAAGGTAGGTGACCTAGATCTCTGCAAAATGGGAGAGTTGAGAGTTGGGGAGACCGGCAATAATTCTCTAGACTGGCTCCGAGGTAAATGTTCAGTAGTCGGCTCTGAAAAAGTTGGGGCCGACACTGGAATGTCCATATTGATAACCTCGACTGGCTCCGAGGACAGTGGAGCCGAAGAGGTAGAAGGTTTGTCCAATTTTGAGATTTTTCTGAGGAGGTCCAGATAAAACAGTCGGTGTAGGAAAATGTCTCTTGGCCGATTTGACCTTCTCTTTTTTGAAGAAGGAGATCTGGAATGCGAAGATGAAGAGCTGGCTAAATCATCCTCAAAGGAAGGCTTAAGGAGACCTTTCAGGATCAATTTGTTCTTCCTTTCCTGGAAAACTCAAGAACTGAAGGAGTGGCAGAAAGAACATGTTTCCTGAAGATGTATGGCACCGAGACAGTAAACACAATTACTGTGTCCATCATTTATTGACATTTTTTGAGAGCATTTGAGACACTTTTTAAAACCCAAATGTTTATGATCTTTATACTACTTAGACATGTTAACACTAACACAAACACAAGGGAAAAGCAGAAAGAGAGGACAAAGTCCTCAAATTAAAACGGGGCCTAGCCCTACAAGAATCACTGCACACAAGGAAAAAACAACAGAGGACTAGGTCCTCTAACTTAAATGGGATTAGCCCTGCTCAAGAACAACACACAAGACGAGCAATAAACAGAGGACTAGGGCCTAGCCCTGCTGAGGAAACAACACCAGAAAGGCTGAATAGAGGACTAGGTCCTCTAACTTAAACAGACCTAGCAGTAAACAGAGAAGAAGCTACCAAAAATTGCAAAAAACTCAACAACACGCTAACTACTAGCTAATAAGAATTAGTAAAAGACACTGCACACAGCTATCAATTATAGTACTATTCTAGTGAAAAATACAATATTAGAATAGGTCCTAACAAAAACACGGACCTGCACTAAAATATGTAAATATAGCAAAAAATCTAGCAGACAAGAAAGGGATACCACTCAGGGAACAAAAAGGGCCTGCGGAAGCAACGGCCAACAAGTTTCCAATAACTTCACAAACTGAAAAAACACACTACTCTTTTCTATGTGTAATAACTACGACTAAGATATATAAACTAAGTTGATACTATTATGACAAAAATATCACCACGAACAATAATAATGAAGAAAAATCCAACTTAGCCAAGAAAGACAGTACTTCTGAACTCACAGACGTGGCAAACGAGATCTGGGGATTCTTACTAGTGCACTATGGGATACCTACACCTTGCCATGAGCCAAATGAGAGACTTCGAGCTTTGTAATCGGCCATGTCGGAGCAGAGGATCAGCTCTGAACCCATATGCAAGAATGAAGGCGAGATAGGACTACAGAACATCTACTGTTGTACTCGTGTATTAGATTTAATTCATGACCTGCAAACATTTTTCCCTGTTGATAAATACCACTGCATTTTGCAAAACCCTAATTAAGTTTTATTGTGTGTTCTGTTTGCATTCATTCTGTTATGTTAATAAATATTTAAATCCTACTCCAACTCAGTAATGGGGGGGGGGGCACTACACACCGACACTATTTAAATATTACTTAAAGTCAAGTAAAAAGACAACAGACCAACAGATTTTGCATCAAAAAGTACTTTCAGAACAATAAGAACTATAAAACTTTAAATTTCTGGCATAATTGATTGTGTGCAAATGGCCAGGATTCACATGGGATGGATGCAAAATCAGTGATAGTTGTAAGGTATGGGGATGGGGGGGGGGGTGTTCTTATTTGTGTGTATGTGGGTTGACTATTGTGCATGTGTGCATGCAGGAAAGTGAGCTAGAGGGATACCTGTACTAATGACATGCATGGGTCCCCGTGTTGATCGCTGCATGAAACTGCTAATTTGCACTTATTGTTAACATCACAAGATTCAGAGGTATGCAAATTAGCCAAAAGTGAGATATTTCCTCTTAGTGACTAACATGTCTCTGAAATGCATTTCCAGTGATCTTGGAAACTGCTTCTTTTGGCCACAGCAGTTTCTGCAAGGGCAGGGAAATGTTTCTAAATCCCAGACTATATATTTTGATCAATATACAATTCTAAACTACCACTGATTTTGCAGACTGTCTCTGATTTTGTCTCATACTTTTTTTTCTGGCAAATCAGTGAGGGTTAGAGTCAGTTAATAATGCTAGATGTTAAAGTTTTACACTTATTATCATTCAAAACTTGTGCTGATGTAAACCGTATAAGTGAATTAGAGTAATATTTAAAAACTGCAGACTTTGCTGCATTGTCCTCCTGTTTTTTTTTTTTTTGCCTTTGTCCAGAATTCTTGAGCAAAGAAGTTAAGAGTTATAGCAGATACTGAATACACTGGGCAGAAATAAACCATCCTGACTGTGCTTGCTGATGTGAGACCAAGTAGCAACTTCAAAGCTGGCTGGACAAACAAGTAAGAGTAGAAGTGAGTGACCAATTGTAGATCATTCTGCATATGAAAGTGAAAAGTCTTTGTCTGCTATGATGCTGGCACATGCACTGCATGTAGCAAAGGCACTGCGGAGGTGTGCTTGGTTCTGTCCACCTAGTATGTGGTAGCTTACACTGAGTATATGCAGGAATGCGTGCGGTTCGGTACAGCTGCTGAAATATTAATCCAGTCTTACAGTACTGTCCTGACTGCTGGACATCACACACCACACTCCATTCCATCGTGGTATCTGCAGAGTGTAGTACTAGCATGTCTGTGTGACAAGTGTGCTTGATGGCAATCAAACACATCACACACTCAAGAACTGCCGTTCGTGGATTACTACATATACATGGAGAAAGGTTACTTGCAGTAGATGAATGTACATTATCAGCAGGTACACATACAACAAGTACTATCACATTAGTCTGCATTTAACCAGTTTGCATGCAACTTAATACATTTCCTGTGTTTTTTTTTCTCTTGGCAGTGTAGCTCTTGCTGTCTTAGAAGTCAGCTGTTCGCCACAGGCTACACTGCAGGATTCATGTAATTTCACCAAATGTTTTTAATGTCTAATGACGCAACACTGACATCCAAAATGTCAAAAATGAAAACAAAGTAAAACATACCTCAACAAAAACAGCTCATTTTTGCAGGGGACAAGCACTTCTGTGCCCCCACACCTCTGCTAATTATCTATATTTACTCCAAGACTGCCCTACACTGGAGAAAGGACCAATTCCCCAAATCCCTGTTGTACTGCAATCTCCCACAGCTGGTTTATTTTCCATTACTATGCTGCTGAATGTTTGATTAAATAATTTGGATCTACAGCTGGTGGCAAGAATGAATTAACAGCTCTCTATTTCAGAGTCACATAGCCTAAGTTTTAAAATTACTATTTGCGGTAACAATGCAACAGACACTCTAGCTTGCCCATGCTACCAATCCACACACACTCATCTCATCCATCCTTCACAGTGAGAGACAGTCACCCATTGCTTTTATTGTCTTTGTTTCAGTCTGTCTGTATTTTGGTATGTAGACCCCCTCCTCTTGTTTAGCATATATACCACAGGATTGTGTGACCCCTATTATACCATTATCTCTACCTCTTACTGAGTACCTCATCTACAAATCTGCTTTCCTCTGTACTCCCATTCATAACGTTCACTGACCCGTCTTGATCTAAAACCACTGGTACTTTGTTTTCTCTCTCTCCATCCCAGATATATGGCTTCTCCAGTGCACCTTAGAAATTAAAATTCCCTCAAAACATGCTCCTATTTCTGTATGTCTACATTCTTATTGCTTTCTTAGTATTGAAATGGGCCTGCATGAAGCTGGATCTGATGGATCTTTACCCTCTTTAGGTGTTACAGCTACCACCGCTTTCTTCCAGGATGTTGGTGCTTCTCCTCCTCTTAAAATACTGCTAAACAAAACCTTCCAGATCTTTATTAGTTGTTTCCCACCTAGCTTCCAAACTCTTATAGGAATACCATCTATTTCTGGGGACTTTCCTGTGGACTGGTTATACACCACCATTTTTATCTCATCTCCTCCTTTCCTGACCATTGGTAATTGAGCCTCATCTACCTATAACTTTGGCATATTTAATTCTTCCATAAACATTTCCATTTGTACCTTTTCTTGATTTCCATATTTCTCTGCTTTATACAGACTTTCATAACATTTCCGAAATATTTCTAGTACATTTTCAGGATCTCTTGTTATCTTCCTTGTTATAGGCTCCCCAAACTTGGCGACAACCCTTTCTACTTTCTGTTGCTGAGTCATTGCACTAAATGTTTTTGCGCTCTGGCATTATCAAAAAACAGTTGATTAACAGCAATCTTTTTAAACTCATGCAAATTATCTAGGTAATACTTTATTTTCTGCAATTGCTCCTGCTCTTGTTCTGTGAGATGCCGCCTGTTTTCAATACTTCAACATTTGTCAGTCCCTCTAAATAATTCTTGTTGCTTCTCATCCATATCTCTCTTTCTTTTATTTCCACCCTATTTTTAAACTTCACTTTACTTTTATCCCATGCCGTGGCTATATTTTCAGAAGAAATTTCTCTCTTCTCTAAACTCCCGAATCATTTCCAATGCCCATTCCTTAAGTTCCTCTCTTTTACCTTTTGAGGACTTGTGTGGTAAACCACTAAGGCCATTGCTTAATTACATATGTTATTGCTGTCATAATGCCATGTGTCAAAAGGTCACCTAACGGGAACAGCAATTTAGAATTTTTGAAACTGTTCACCCTGAACACTCTGATGAGTTACAGGATTTCATCAATAAAGTCTATTACCCAATGACAAGGAATTTCCCTTTCATCTGGCTCATGTTTTATTTATTTATTTATTTGACATTTGTTGACCGGGTTGGGACAGAGCCCTTTTTCAGTGGAGACCTGGGGAGAAAATTTCCACAAAGTTAATACATACATTTAAGTTGACTTAGTACAAAGATAATAATACAAAATCTCAAGTAGATATAGACAAAAGCAGGATTACCATGAATCCCTCTCATTCACTGATATGTCTCTACATATCAGCACATAATAGGGTAGAGTGCAGAATAAAAAAAAAGAAAACAATACAGATAAAATTCACAAGGCAAAGAATAGTGGTTACAGTGCAGTAAAAGGTAAGTAGGTAAGTGTTTTTAAGCTTAGTCTTTCAACTGTTGAAAAGAAACATCAGTACAGATTAAACTGGCTATGAAAGGGAGAAGAGGGAGGTAGCATGAAAACATTTTTTTTTTAGAGTGTAGGTTCGAGGCAGAGAGTTAGGAAAGATGTCTTGCAGTGTTGAAGTGAAGAGCGATAAGGGGAAAGGTATGGTTTCACTGAAGTAAGAGAAAGGTGAGATATTGGGTGGCCTATACAGATGGGTCAGTCGGGGGAGATAGCATAGGCATACTTTATTTTTCCTTAAGTGACTTTTTTACTGCCTTTCTGAATTGTAGTTTGGGTCTAATGTTTCGGATATCAAGTGGTAGTTTATTCCAGTTTTCAGCAGGGTAACAGCTATAAAGGTTTTTTGCTATGTTGATCTTGGGTTTGTGAATGAACAGGTGATGTTGGTCAGAGTTCTGGAGTGTAGGAGAAGATGATAGATGTGATGCTGGGACAGAAAGTATGCTGGTATAGAATAGAATGAATTATCTGAAGCTGAGAGATGAGAACATTATGGGGGAATTCTAACCAGTTCTGTTTACGGAGTATTAAGCAGAGATAAGAGGAGTATGGTAGTTCAGCAGCAAATTTAGCTACCTTGTTGTATGTGGACTCTAGTTTAGAAATGAGTGAGGTCTGGTTAGAACTGGTGAGAATATGAGAGCTGTAGAGAAGGGCTGGTAGTAGGTAGGCATGTGATAAGAGTTGTTTTAGCTTTACTTGAAAAAAAAAAAATATTTGTTTCTGTAAAGGACATCAAGTTTTTGATGTATTTTCTTAATGTTACTTAGAACATGCAGGTCAAATTTTAGCTGGTCATCAATAATTAGTCCTAGTGGTTTGGTGTAGCTTTCTACTGTGATGGGTGTCTTATTGTGGGATGTGATGGTGAAGGATGGTTTCAGGTGGGTCATTGTTTTTGGTACAAAGAGTAAGAGTTTGGTCTTCGTTGGATTTAAGAATAGATGGTTATGGTTGAGGCAATAGAAACAGTCCTGAGTCCCTAGAATTTTATAATATTTTCTCTTGGTGTGACTATTATTGGGTAAGATGCAGTTCATTAGGAGAGGTTTCCTGTACAGGTTAGTGAATATGGGTCTGACACCTTGGTTTTCTGTATACCAGTAGGTCCTAGAGTGTCATGTTTGCAATTTATAAAGTTAGTGAAAATTTAAAGAACTTTTTGGAGTGGTTTATGTGCTGTATGACTTACAAAACAGGGCGTTAAAAGAGTACTTTTATACAGATCCAACAGCCCTCGATAGATAAAGGAACAATAAAGTCCAAGGAATGTTTAGTAACGAAAACATACTGTGTACAGCGTTAATGTGCTATTAAAGTGTGTTTTACTGAACGTTCCTTGGACTTTATTGTTCCTTTATCTATCGAGGGCTGTTGGATTTCTTGGTTTTTGTATTGCCCGTTTGGTTCCTGGTTTATTTACTGTTATGCAGATGATATTTAACTGTTTCCAACCCATACCCTCAGCTTTATCCCAAACTTTATTATCCTGGAGCTACTTGGAAACCATCCTTTAATGATGAATTATGCATGCTTGAAGCTAAAACCAGCAATGCTAGAATTTAAGAATTACACACAACTGCTTAACACCTTTCCCTGTGTACCTTTAATGGGGAAAATGCTCTGGAATTTGCATGCAGAGTACGAAACTTGAGAGAATATATAGAGGGCGTACTGAAGTTAATGGACTAGGTGTCATTAATCAAGCAATTTTTCCACATTAGGAATATTTTGAAGTTTGTAGACAGTGATCCATTCAATGGTCTCACCCTGATTATTGTAATTTTGTATCCTGGACTACCTCACACCGAACTGGGCAGACTTCAGCAGATACAGAACTCTCAGACTAGTGTGCCAATGGCATATTGTTACGATCCTGGACTACCTCACACAGAACTGGGCAGACTTCAGCAGATACAGAACTCTCAGACTAGTGTGCCAATGGCATATTGTTACGATCCTGGACTACCTCACACAGAACTGGGCAGACTTCAGCAGATACAGAACTCTCAGACTAGTGTGCCAATGGCATATTGTTACGATCCTGGACTACCTCACACAGAACTGGGCAGACTTCAGCAGATACAGAACTCTCAGACTAGTGTGCCAATGGCATATTGTTACGATCCTGGACTACCTCACACAGAACTGGGCAGACTTCAGCAGATACAGAACTCTCAGACTAGTGTGCCAATGGCATATTGTTACGATCCTGGACTACCTCACACCGAACTGGGCAGACTTCAGCAGATACAGAACTCTCAGACTAGTGTGCCAATGGCATATTGTTACGATCCTGGACTACCTCACACCTAACTGGGCAGACTTCAGCAGATACAGAACTCTCAGACTAGTGTGCCAATGGCATATTGTTACGATCGTGGACTACCTCACACCGAACTGGGCAGACTTCAGCAGATACAGAACTCTCAGACTAGTGTGCCAATGGCATATTGTTACGATCCTGGACTACCTCACACCGAACTGGGCAGACTTCAGCAGATACAGAACTCTCAGACTAGTGTGCCAATGGCATATTGTTACGATCCTGGACTACCTCACACCGAACTGGGCAGACTTCAGCAGATACAGAACTCTCAGACTAGTGTGCCAATGGCATATTGTTACGATCCTGGACTACCTCACACCGAACTGGGCAGACTTCAGCAGATACAGAACTCTCAGACTAGTGTGCCAATGGCATATTGTTACGATCCTGGACTACCTCACACCGAACTGGGCAGACTTCAGCAGATACAGAACTCTCAGACTAGTGTGCCAATGGCATATTGTTACGATCCTGGACTACCTCACACCGAACTGGGCAGACTTCAGCAGATACAGAACTCTCAGACTAGTGTGCCAATGGCATATTGTTACGATCCTGGACTACCTCACACAGAACTGGGCAGACTTCAGCAGATACAGAACTCTCAGACTAGTGTGCCAATGGCATATTGTTACGATCCTGGACTACCTCACACAGAACTGGGCAGACTTCAGCAGTTACAGAACTCTCAGACTAGTGTGCCAATGGCATATTGTTACGATCCTGGACTACCTCACACCGAACTGGGCAGACTTCAGCAGATACAGAACTCTCAGACTAGTGTGCCAATGGCATATTGTTACGATCCTGGACTACCTCACACAGAACTGGGCAGACTTCAGCAGATACAGAACTCTCAGACTAGTGTGCCAATGGCATATTGTTACGATCCTGGACTACCTCACACCGAACTGGGCAGACTTCAGCAGATACAGAACTCTCAGACTAGTGTGCCAATGGCATATTGTTACGATCCTGGACTACCTCACACCGAACTGGGCAGACTTCAGCAGATACAGAACTCTCAGACTAGTGTGCCAATGGCATATTGTTACGATCCTGGACTACCTCACACCGAACTGAGCAGACTTCAGCAGATACAGAACTCTCAGACTAGTGTGCCAATGGCATATTGTTACGATCCTGGACTACCTCACACAGAACTGGGCAGACTTCAGCAGATACAGAACTCTCAGACTAGTGTGCCAATGGCATATTGTTACGATCCTGGACTACCTCACACCGAACTGGGCAGACTTCAGCAGATACAGAACTCTCAGACTAGTGTGCCAATGGCATATTGTTACGATCCTGGACTACCTCACACCGAACTGGGCAGACTTCAGCAGATACAGAACTCTCAGACTAGTGTGCCAATGGCATATTGTTACGATCCTGGACTACCTCACACCGAATTGGGCAGACTTCAGCAGATACAGAACTCTCAGACTAGTGTGCCAATGGCATATTGTTACGATCCTGGACTACCTCACACCGAACTGGGCAGACTTCAGCAGATACAGAACTCTCAGACTAGTGTGCCAATGGCATATTGTTACGATCGTGGACTACCTCACACCGAACTGGGCAGACTTCAGCAGATACAGAACTCTCAGACTAGTGTGCCAATGGCATATTGTTACGATCCTGGACTACCTCACACCGAACTGGGCAGACTTCAGCAGATACAGAACTCTCAGACTAGTGTGCCAATGGCATATTGTTACGATCCTGGACTACCTCACACAGAACTGGGCAGACTTCAGCAGATACAGAACTCTCAGACTAGTGTGCCAATGGCATATTGTTACGATCCTGGACTACCTCACACCGAACTGGGCAGACTTCAGCAGATACAGAACTCTCAGACTAGTGTGCCAATGGCATATTGTTACGATCCTGGACTACCTCACACCGAACTGAGCAGACTTCAGCAGATACAGAACTCTCAGACTAGTGTGGCAATGGCATATTGTTACGATCCTGGACTACCTCACACAGAACTGGGCAGACTTCAGCAGATACAGAACTCTCAGACTAGTGTGCCAATGGCATATTGTTACGATCCTGGACTACCTCACACCGAACTGGGCAGACTTCAGCAGATACAGAACTCTCAGACTAGTGTGCCAATGGCATATTGTTACGATCCTGGACTACCTCACACCGAACTGGGCAGACTTCAGCAGATACAGAACTCTCAGACTAGTGTGCCAATGGCATATTGTTACGATCCTGGACTACCTCACACCGAACTGGGCAGACTTCAGCAGATACAGAACTCTCAGACTAGTGTGCCAATGGCATATTGTTACGATCCTGGACTACCTCACACCGAACTGGGCAGACTTCAGCAGATGCAGAACTCTCAGACTAGTGTGCCAATGGCATATTGTTACGATCCTGGACTACCTCACACAGAACTGGGCAGACTTCAGCAGATACAGAACTCTCAGACTAGTGTGCCAATGGCATATTGTTACGATCCTGGACTACCTCACACAGAACTGGGCAGACTTCAGCAGATACAGAACTCTCAGACTAGTGTGCCAATGGCATATTGTTACGATCCTGGACTACCTCACACAGAACTGGGCAGACTTCAGCAGATACAGAACTCTCAGACTAGTGTGCCAATGGCATATTGTTACGATCCTGGACTACCTCACACAGAACTGGGCAGACTTCAGCAGATACAGAACTCTCAGACTAGTGTGCCAATGGCATATTGTTACGATCCTGGACTACCTCACACAGAACTGGGCAGACTTCAGCAGATACAGAACTCTCAGACTAGTGTGCCAATGGCATATTGTTACGATCCTGGACTACCTCACACCGAACTGGGCAGACTTCAGCAGATACAGAACTCTCAGACTAGTGTGCCAATGGCATATTGTTACGATCGTGGACTACCTCACACCGAACTGGGCAGACTTCAGCAGATACAGAACTCTCAGACTAGTGTGCCAATGGCATATTGTTACGATCCTGGACTACCTCACACCGAACTGGGCAGACTTCAGCAGATACAGAACTCTCAGAATAGTGTGCCAATGGCATATTGTTACGATCCTGGACTACCTCACACCGAACTGGGCAGACTTCAGCAGATACAGAACTCTCAGACTAGTGTGCCAATGGCATATTGTTACGATCGTGGTACTATTTGTCTATGATCTGCACTGGCTTATGAAGGTGGCATTTTTAACTTCTCAGAACCTTTGCATTTCAGATCCTGCTAACATGAAGGACCTAATGGTGTCATACAGTCCCACTTGGGAGAGGGAGGAACTCTTAATGCTTCTGAATCAAGTAAAGCATTCATTTGCTTTTCCTGCTTTCTATGCTTTAGAGATATATTACCTCCACAGCTTCATTCATAAAGCAGTCGGGCTTTGTTTAGGAGCTCCATCAAACTCCATTTATCCAGTAGCAACTATCCTAATTTAGAACTGAAGCCTCTTCTTCATTTTTGTTTTAGAATTGTACATTCTAGTTTAATATATTAACCTTTTTCTTTTGTGTCACATTTAACATTTTGTAAAGCTTTTAGATCCTACACAATATAATTAATAAAGTAACAGCATAAAAGGGACTTTTCCTGCTACTATTGTTAGGCTAATATGGCTGAACCTGCCCAGTATAAGAGTAACACTGCGTATTCCTCCTGTTCTTGTAATGTACAGCCTAAATATTGAAAGTTGTGTAGTGAGAGATTCATGGGTTGACATCCAGCAATTAAAGACAATGATCACAAACTATAGTCATATGCATTTTCAAACTAAAAGTTTTAAAACAGATTGCCCCTACAAGGTGCATAAATACAGAAAAGTGCTGCAAATATCTATTTTATACAGCTAAATGTAAAGAGGAGATTCTATTAATTGCCACAGATATAATTATGTATCCTCCTCTATGAATATTCTTCTTTCTTCTAAGCAAACACAGAATCAAAATTAATAATGCAGACGAGATTAGAAATGGGTGCTTTGTCAACCCTAGCTTATTTATGCTTGTTCAGGAACCTAAATACAATTTCCTCATTAAAATTGGTTAATTCCTTCATTCTCCAATATCCACTTTATCCATTACATTACTGCAGAAGAACTGGAGCCTGTGCTAACTCTCAGTGGGCACAAGCAGAAAAAAGTAATCCTGGGCACAGTGCTAGCCTATGGCAGGAAGTGTGCCTGCAAATGTGTACATGTGAATATATATATGTGTGTGTGTGTATGTTTGTGTATATACACATACATACAAACACGTATGTGTGTGTGTGTGTGTATGTGTATATCTATATATATATATATATATATATATATATATATATATATATATATATATATATATAAAATGTATAGACAGACAGATAATTGCCACATCAAAACATGAGTGAAAAAAATCAACAAAAATCAAATCACAAAACAAAAAAAAAATGTTTTATGTATGGGGAGAAGCCCCCTCCCACATCCCCCCAAAACATCTGTTAATTATGTAAATACTAACCTCCAAGATCATGAAACAGCAGGGAAATGGCCAATCCTTGTCCCCATTGTAATGCAATGATGCGCACACACAGCAGCCAGCATTAAGACTGCTCAGGCTCTTAAGTGGGTATATCCAGGATGTGCAATATTAAATGATGCGCACACACAGCAGCCAGCATTAAGATTGCTCAGGCTCTTAAGTGGGTATATCCAGGATGTGCAATATTAAATGATGCACACACAGCAGCCAGCATTAAGACTGCTCAGTCTCTTAAGTGGGTATATCCAGGATGTGCAATATTAAATGATGCGCACACACAGCAGCCAGCATTAAGACTGCTCAGTCTCTTAAGTGGGTATATCCAGGATGTGCAATATTAAATGATGCACACACAGCAGCCAGCATTAAGACTGCTCAGGCTCTTAAGTGGGTATATCCAGGATGTGCAATATTAAATGATGCGCACACGGCAGCCAGCATTAAGATATGGGGTATATCCAGGATGTGCAATATTAACAGTATGAACTGCAACCATACCCACATATGCACATATTTTATAGTCATATAGTCATACATTATATGTCTGTGTACTCACCAGTCTAAACAAGGAAAAAGTTACTGTCAGCTGCCTGTCAGGTGCCAGGATCCACCACATAACGCATGCACTCAGATCACTCCACAACAAGTACAAATATGACTCTGTCATTGTCCATGTTGGTGTGAATGACCTGAGAAGTACCTCCCTGGACTACATGAAAAGTAACATGGAGGAGGTTTCTGATCTTGTAGCCCAGGCAGGTATGACTTCAACAACTGGCTAAGCTTCTGGTGTCATTCTAAGGGGATCCAGTATCTGTCTGCCTGGGATGACATGATCGACAAACCACGATGGTTTGCCAGAGATGGCCTGCACCTGTCGCCCTTGGGATTCCAGATACTGGCTAAGGCTCTTGCCACCCCTATAATGCCTTTTTTAGGTAAGATTCAAATGTCAAATTCACCACCGTAACAGGTACAAGCAAGCAAAATCTGAGGGTAATGCTACTTAATGCTAGAAGTCCAAAGCTCAAAATGCACTCACTCGAGGCACTCCTTAAAATGGAGAACATCGACATCTGTGCAGTGACAGAGACCTGGTTCAAGGCTCCAGGGAGCACCCCTGCATTACCAGACTATAATTCATACCATACCTTTCGGCCACCTAACCAGGACTGAAGCACTAAAGGTGGAGGCATGTCCATATTCATTAAGGATATCCACACCTCCAGGCTAGTTGCTCAGCAAAATGCATCCGAGATTATCCAAGTGAAACTAACTCTGAGCAAGACCGCAATCCAAATTGTAGCTTGCTACAGATCCCCCACCATGCCCCAGGATTCCCACTCCTCATTTCTTGATACACTGGAAAATATTAGGGTACAACCTAATACTCTAATAATGGGTGATTTCAACTACCCCACCATTAACTGGGAAAACAACTCTTGTGCTCAACGTTTTCTGGAAATCATAAATTCCAATGCCTTGGATGAGCTTATCCACACCCCCACCAGGGGCAGCAATATCCTAGACCTGGTCATTACCAACATGGAAAACCGGTGTTCCACACCAGAGGTCAATTCCTCGATGGGCAGATCCAATCACAAGCAAATCACCCTAGACATCCACATCCCACCCCCCATTAGGGAAACCACCATAAAAAAATTTCTCCAAAGCCAACTTCACAGAAGTGGCAAACTTCATGACACCCATGCTGACGGACAACAGAGGTACGACTGCTGAATACTATACAACTGCACTTTATAAGCACTTAGACGAGTGCATGGATCATGCAATCCCTAACAGAACCAAGATGCTATCCTCCAAAAAAGGAAGCCAATCTGATGGTCCCCTGCTATAAACAAACTCTACAACAGATGAAAAACTGTTGCAAAAAAGAGTAAAATCCCATGATTGGAGGAACTCCGTGGTCAGCCTCAGTAAGAAGCTGAGATCCCTCATAAAATCCTCCAAAGCTAGTTACGAAAACAAAATCGCCACTGATTCTAAAGACAACCACAAAGCATTTTATAGCTATGTCAAGAATCTCAATGGCAACACTCAGATCTGCTCTGAGTTACAGCACAATGGCACTAAATATACAGAGGTAACAGTTAAGAACTCATGACAAAACCAGCCAATAAAATTCACTCAATAAAATTCAAAATACAATTACGTATTGAGGGAAATCATAAAAAACCTTTAAAAATGTGAAAAATAATATCATCAGGAACACAGTAGTTACAGAAACACAGGCTTTAATGAAGCTTTCGGGCTCTCAACCCTTCGTCAGCATATAACATTATACATTTCAATCCATTTAAATAGAGGAAACAGTTAAAATCACATGATCAAACCAGCCAATAAAACATACTAAAAGGAAAAAAGGAAACATAAAAATGGAAACAAATACATCAAATTCTGTGAGGAAATGTGTGTGAGTCCCTTTATTCTAAAAACCATCATGGTAATATACTTGAGATTATTTGTTATGCCACAAAATTAATTATGTATTATAAATTACTCACTTGGAGCTTCACTAATACTGGTTTAATAGTAGAAGTACTATTCAAACCAGGTAAAGTGTCAGCTTGTAATCTTATTATCCATTCTAGCTCTCTCATATCTAAAAAGTTGTTAATATCACCCCCCCTCACACCCACTTGCACTACATCTATACATCTAAACTTAAAAGTGTGGTTGCTGAATTCATATATATGCTTAAATAAAGCATTTGTCTGTATTTGTCTATTCATCTCTGATCTATGTTCGATTATACGATCTTTGAGCCTACGTATAGTCTTTCCTACATAAAAAGCCTGGCATTGCATGCAGGTGGCGAGGTAGACTAATTTCATAGTATTACAATTAGCACTACAGTAAAATTGAAATTTTTTATGTGTGACAGGATGTTTAAAGGTACTATCTGTATCTAAAATGTCAATGCAACAGCTACAATTGTAACATTTATAAGTCCCTATCTTACTATGTATGGTATTATGATGTTCCACAAAATCTTTATAGCACAACATATTCTTTAAGCATTGACTATTCCTATAGGAAAAGCTGGGTTTAGAGCCCACTATTGAGCTAAATTCAGGCATTGCCATTAAAATTGGCCAATTTTTCTTGATTATTTCACATATTTGGTTAGAGTAGCCAGAGTATGTGGTAATGTATCTCAGAATATTTTCTTTCTTTTTATTAACTATCGGTAAACTATGACTAACATCTATCTCATCATCTGTGAAAATGGGTTTATAATCAGTTTTTCTGCCCTCTGTTGTTATTTTAATAGTTTTATCAATAATATTTTCAGCATATCCACTTCTCAAAAACTCTGTTTTCATATTTGTTATTTCATTAATGTATATTTGTTCATCTGTTGTTAGTCTACTTATTCTTATAAACTGTGATTTCATTATACTTTTAAATACATGTGAAGGATGCATACTAGTACTATCCAAGTATCTTATTGTATGCACGTCTTTCTTATGTACCATAGTTTGTATCATGTTGTTCTTTTTATATAACTTTACGTCCAAAAATATCATTTCATCTGGTGAGAAGCACATTTTAAATTTAAAAAAAAGCTATATGAAGCTTATGAACAATTATTTTGAAGAGACAGAGGAAACTTTATTGCAGGAAATAGAGCAATGTGATAAAGAAGTCTTGTTAATACTTAAAAATGATACCTCACACAATGCTTATCAAGTTTTCATAGAAAAAATGCAATTACTGGATAATAGGCTGGAGATCAAAAAGAAACGTAAATTACAGCGAGATATTGAAGATTATAAAAACGGTCATATTTTCTCTTGGCCGAAAACTGACTTTAAATATCCACCAAAATCAGTTAATTATAAACAACAACCTCAGCGTAACTCTCATTCTATGAATACTACTAAGCTGTTAGACCGTTTAGATGAATTTACGCTCCCTGGCACATCTAATCACATCTCGACCAATCAGCGAGTGCGTACGTCAAGCGTAACACACGCAATGCCTTTTCAGTGTGGAGCTGAGAAAGTTAATGAGAAAGAAGCAAGCCAACGACCAGTGGAAACCAACGTAGAAGTCCTTTTAACTTCAGCAACAGAAAATGTAACTTTGGATTTACCTAAGACACCAACACCACCAGAGCAATTGCGCGATGTCAAAGGAGAGGCAGACGGAAATTTCATCTTTTTTACCCTTTCGACTTCAACAACCAGAAAGGGTTTCTGTGAAAAAAATAAACACAGAAAACAGCTTGATCTCTGTGACAGGGGAATCGTCTCAAACTCAAGGGGCAAAGAGGAAGTACAGCAGTCCAAAGAAAAGCAACAAAACGCCACGCAGATAAGAGAGACTGCAATAAAAAAACAAGGTACTTTAAATTTAACGCAAAGGATTCTTTCACAAGAGCAGCTATTAGTACTAAGCAAAGGCTTGAAATTTATTCCCTTTGCTATGGATAATGTTGTAAGTGCCATTATAGACTTAAAACTGTTTGCTAGAAGCTTGATGTTAAAATTTATATTTAAAAATTCAGTTCAAAATAGTGCTGTGTGTAGAAAATCAAGTTTATTTATTCCTCGGTTGTCTCCGGTCATTCTGGCATTTATAAATATTGTTGAACTTGAATTAAGAACTATGTTTTCTAAATGTGACACAACAAAAAGGAACTATAATCTTTCTTTTAAAGAATATCAAGCCCTTAAATATTTAAAGAATGAGAAAGATATAATTATAAAGCAAGCAGATAAGGGTGGAGCAATAGTCTTAATGGACAGAACTTATTATATGAATGAATTTACTGCATTCTTATCTGATACTGATACTTTTAAAGATTACTTTTCCTGATGTGAAAAACTGTATTACACAGGTGAACATGGCTATTTATGACATGCAGTTAAACAATGATATTTCAATAGATGTGTTTAATTATTTCTCCACCCCATGCCCTAAAATTCCACAAATATATGGAATTCCAAAGATACATAAATCTTTAGAGCAACCACCATTGAGACCCATAGTCTCAGGCAAGGGGTGGATAACTGAAACTATATCTAAATATTTACAGAATGTACTATCTGAGTTATTACCTAAATGTGGTAGCATAATAAAAGACAGCTCACACTTCTTGAAGAATCTTAGTATATGGTATAAAAATGCACCTTATGACTATATTTTTGTAACATTGGATGTGGAATCGTTATTTACGGTTATTCCCATAGATTATGGCATAGAGGCAATTAGAAGGTTCTTACTGTCTAACACGACTAAGCAATCTCGTGAAGTGGAAAATATATGCTTTCTTCTTCATTTGGTACTAACTAATAATATTTTTATTTTTGATGGTACTCCATATAAACAATTAACTGGAGTAGCCATGGGTACTTCCGTGGCAAATACTTTTGCGAACTTAGTACTTTTCCACTGGGAGAAGGAATTTATTTTAAGTAATAAAAATGCACTGAATGTACATGTAAAAAGTTATGCAAGATTCGTAGATGATTGTTTCTTCGAATGAGATGGCACGATAGAAGAACTTCATTCTTTCACGACATACATTAATAACACTACAAATTTTTTTAAATTTAAAATGTGCTTCTCACCAGATGAAATGATATTTTTGGACGTAAAGTTATATAAAAAGAACAACATAATACAAACTATGGTACATAAGAAAGACGTGCATACAATAAGATACTTGGATAGTACTAGTATGCATCCTTCACATGTATTTAAAAGTATAATGAAATCACAGTTTATAAGAATAAGTAGACTAACAACAGATGAACAAATATACATTAATGAAATAACAAATATGAAAACAGAGTTTTTGAGAAGTGGATATGCTGAAAATATTATTGATAAAACTATTAAAATAACAACAGAGGGCAGAAAAACTGATTATAAACCCATTTTCACAGATGATGAGATAGATGTTAGTCATAGTTTACCGATAGTTAATAAAAAGAAAGAAAATATTCTGAGATACATTACCACATACTCTGGCTACTCTAACCAAATATGTGAAATAATCAAGAAAAATTGGCCAATTTTAATGGCAATGCCTGAATTTAGCTCAATAGTGGGCTCTAAACCCAGCTTTTCCTATAGGAATAGTCAATGCTTAAAGAATATGTTGTGCTATAAAGATTTTGTGGAACATCATAATACCATACATAGTAAGATAGGGACTTATAAATGTTACAATTGTAGCTGTTGCATTGACATTTTAGATACAGATAGTACCTTTAAACATCCTGTCACACACAAAAAATTTCAATTTTACTGTAGTGCTAATTGTAATACTATGAAATTAGTCTACCTCGCCACCTGCATGCAATGCCAGGCTTTTATGTAGGAAAGACTATACGTAGGCTCAAAGATCGTATAATCGAACATAGATCAGAGATAAATAGACAAATACAGACAAATGCTTTATTTAAGCATATATATGAATTCAGCAACCACACTTTTAAGTTTAGATGTATAGATGTAGTGCAAGTGGGTGTGAGGGGGGGTGATATTAACAACTTTTTAGATATGAGAGAGCTAGAATGGATAATAAGATTACAAGCTGACACTTTACCTGGTTTGAATAGTACTTCTACTATTAAACCAGTATTAGTGAAGCGCCAAGTGAGTAATTTATAATACATAATTAATTTTGTGGCATAACAAATAATCTCAAGTATATTACCATGATGGTTTTTAGAATAAAGGGACTCACACACATTTCCTCACAGAATTTGATGTATTTGTTTCCATTTTTATGTTTCCTTTTTTCCTTTTAGTATGTTTTATTGGCTGGTTTGATCATGTGATTTTAACTGTTTCCTCTATTTAAATGGATTGAAATGTATAATGTTATATGCTGACGAAGGGTTGAGAGCCCGAAAGCTTCATTAAAGCCTGTGTTTCTGTAACTACTGTGTTCCTGCTGAGATTTTGTTCTATCTACGTGTTCAGTTCGAAAAATAATATCATAACAGTTTATAACAAGTTAAAACATTTCATATCCTTAATAGCCTATTCATTAATTTAATCTATATATAACTATTATGTATTATAAATTAACCATCTGTTGTCTTAATAAAATAGGCTTTATACTAATGGCGTTATTTAAACCAGGAGCGGTATCCGCATGCAACCTTATTATCCACTCTAGTTCCTTTATTTCTAGAAAATTATTGATATCAGCACCCCTCATACCCACTTGTACAGTCTCAATACATCTAAACTTAAAACTGTTTACTATGTTGTGATATGTGTTTAAATAAGGCATTAGTCTGTAGCTGTCTATTAATTTCAGACTTGTGCTCTATAATGCGATCTTTGAGTCTTCGCATAGTCTTGCCTACATAGAAGGCATCACACACCATGCACGTAGCGAGATACACTAATTTCGTAGTATTGCAGTTCGCAGTACAGTTAAAATGAAACAGCTTAAAGGTAACAGGGTGCTTAAAATAACAATCTGCTGTTAAAATATCACAACAACATGTGCAGTTATAACATTTCAGTGTACCTTGCATCTTGTGTACTGAAACTGGTTGCTTTACAAAATCCTTGTAGCATAACATGCTCTTTAGAGCCTGGTGATTTCTATAAGCAAATCGTGGTTTGATACCTGCTAACTCCCTTAGTTCTGGCATAGCCATCAAAATTGGCCAGTTCTTTTCAATTATTTTGCTTATCTGTTTTGTGTGGGCAGAGTACGTAGTCACATACCTCAACAATATATTATCTCTATGTGTAGGGGTGTATAGCTCATCGCTATTATTTGTCTTATCTCTTAGAAATATTGGTTTATATTCATTTTTTCTACCCTGTGTTACTAGTTCAATATTGGTATTGATAATGTACTCCGCATATCCACTTTTCTTAAATTCTACTTTCATTACTTCTACTTCTTCTTTATAAACTTGTTCATCTGTAGTTAGTCTGCTCAGTCTTATAAATTCAGACTTCATAATACCTTTAAATACATGTGGCGGATGCATACTAGAGCTTTGCAAATATCTTATTGTATGAACATCCTTCTTATGCACCCTAGTTTGTATTGTTTCATCTTGCTTATATAACATAACATCTAAAAATACCATTTCATTTGATGAGGAACACATTTTGAACTTAAAAAAACTTGTTGTATTATTGATATATCTAACAAACTCATCCAATTCTTCTGTTGTACCTTCCCATATGAAAAAACAATCGTCCACAAATCTAACATAACTTTTTACGTGTTTACATGCTTTTAGACTCCAGTATATACTCTTTCTCCCAATTATATAGTACCAAGTTAGCAAAAGTATTAGCAGCTGACGTCCCCATGGCAACACCTGTTAATTGCTTATAGGGGACGTCATCAAAAATAAAAATATTGTTTGACAGTGTTAAATACAAAAGTGAACAAATATTCTCAACCTCACATGGTAATTTAGTCGAAGCACTAAACAGAAGTTTCCTTATTGCTTCTACACCATAGTCAATAGGTATGATGGTGAACAAAGATTCTATATCCAAAGTAACAAAGATGTAGCTACTAGAAGCATTATTATACCATATACTTAGTTTTTCCAAAAAGTGTGCACTATCTTTTATTATGCTTTCACATTTGGCTAACATAACAGCCAGTACTGTTTGTAGATATTTGGATATAGGTTCAGTTATCCATCCCTTGCCTGAGACTATGGGTCTCAGTGGGGGGTCATAGAGAGATTTGTGGAGCTTAGGTATTCCATATATTTGAGGAACCTTAGGACAGGGTAGAAGTAATTAAACAGGTCTATCGAAATTTCATTGTTTAGTTGCATATCATAAATAGCCATATTCACCTTAGTTACATGACTCTGTATATCAAGCTGAGTTATCTTTTCAAAGGTGCTAGTGTCAGAAAGAAAAATATTAAACTTTCTTGTATAGTGATTCCTGTCCATAAGGACAGTTGCCCCTCCCTTATCAGCTTGTTTAATAATTATATTGTTATTCCTTTTCAAATCATTAAGTGCCTTATATTCACAGTATGTTAAATTATACTTTTTAACAGGTTGGCATCTTTGTAAAAATAAGGATCTTAGTTCAGTTTCCACAATATTTGTGAAAGCTAAAATTACGGGTGCTAACTGGGGGATGAATAAACTAGACTTTTTACATTGCGAACAATTAGTTACAGAGGTCCCAAAAATCAGTTTTTTATCTTTACAAAGATGCCAACCTGTTAAAAAGTATAATTTAACATACTGTGAATATAAGGCACTTAATGATTTGAAAAGGAATAACAATATAATTATTAAACAAGCTGATAAGGGAGGGGCAACTGTCCTTATGGACAGGAATCACTACACAAGAAAGTTTAATATTTTTCTTTCTGACACTAGCACCTTTGAAAAGATAACTCAGCTTGATATAAAGAGTCATGTAACTAAGGTGAATATGGCTATTTATGATATGCAACTAAACAATGAAATTTCGATAGACCTGTTTAATTACTTCTCTACTCCCTGTCCTAAGGTTCCTCAAATATATGGAATACCTAAGCTCCACAAATCTCTCTATGACCCCCCACTGAGACCCATAGTCTCAGGCAAGGGATGGATAACTGAACCTATATCCAAATATCTACAAACAGTACTGGCTGTTATGTTAGCCAAATGTGAAAGCATAATAAAAGATAGTGCACACTTTTTGGAAAAACTAAGTATATGGTATAATAATGCTTCTAGTAGCTACATCTTTGTTACTTTGGATATAGAATCTTTGTTCACCGTCATACCTATTGACTATGGTGTAGAAGCAATAAGGAAACTTCTGTTTAGTGCTTCGACTAAATTACCATGTGAGGTTGAGAATATTTGTTCACTTTTGTATTTAACACTGTCAAACAATATTTTTATTTTTGATGACGTCCCCTATAAGCAATTAACAGGTGTTGCCATGGGGACGTCAGTTGCTAATACTTTTGCTAACTTGGTACTATATAATTGGGAGAAAGAGTATATACTGGAGTCTAAAAACGTATTATGTAAACACGTAAAAAGTTATGTTAGATTTGTGGACGATTGTTTTTTCATATGGGAAGGTACAACAGAAGAATTGGATGAGTTTGTTAGATATATCAATAATACAACAAGTTTTTTTAAGTTCAAAATGTGTTCCTCATCAAATGAAATGGTATTTTTAGATGTTATGTTATATAAGCAAGATGAAACAATACAAACTAGGGTGCATAAGAAGGATGTTCATACAATAAGATATTTGCAAAGCTCTAGTATGCATCCGCCACATGTATTTAAAGGTATTATGAAGTCTCAATTTATAAGACTGAGCAGACTAACTACGGATGAACAAGTTTATAAAGTAGAAGTAATGAAAGTAGAATTTAAGAAAAGTGGATATGCGGAGTACATTATCAATACCAATATTGAACTAGTAACACAGGGTAGAAAAAATGAATATAAACCAATATTTCTAAGAGATAAGACAAATAATAGCGATGAGCTATACACCCCTACACATAGAGATAATGTATTGTTGAGGTATGTGACTACGTACTCTGCCCACACAAAACAGATAAGCAAAATAATTGAAAAGAACTGGCCGATTTTGATGGCTATGCCAGAACTAAGGGAGTTAGCAGGTATCAAACCACGATTTGCTTATAGAAATCACCAGGCTCTAAAGAGCATGTTATGCTACAAGGATTTTGTAAAACAACCAGTTTCAGTACACAAGATGCAAGGTACACTGAAATGTTATAACTGCACATGTTGTTGTGATATTTTAACAGCAGATTGTTATTTTAAGCACCCTGTTACCTTTAAGCTGTTTCATTTTAACTGTACTGCGAACTGCAATACTACGAAATTAGTGTATCTCGCTACGTGCATGGTGTGTGATGCCTTCTATGTAGGCAAGACTATGCGAAGACTCAAAGATCGCATTATAGAGCACAAGTCTGAAATTAATAGACAGATACAGACTAATGCCTTATTTAAACACATATCACAACATAGTAAACACAGTTTTAAGTTTAGATGTATTGAGACTGTACAAGTGGGTATGAGGGGTGGTGATATCAATAATTTTCTAGAAATAAAGGAACTAGAGTGGATAATAAGGTTGCATGCGGATACCGCTCCTGGTTTAAATAACGCCATTAGTATAAAGCCTATTTTATTAAGACAACAGATGGTTAATTTATAATACATAATAGTTATATATAGATTAAATTAATGAATAGGCTATTAAGGATATGAAATGTTTTAACTTGTTATAAACTGTTATGATATTATTTTTCACATTTTTAAAGGTTTTTTTATGATTTCCCTCAATAAGTAATTGTATTTTGAATTTTATTTAGTGAATTTTATTGGCTGGTTTTGTCATGAGTTCTTAACTGTTACCTCTATTTAAATGTAAATTATTTGGTATTGTGTATGCTGATGAAGGGTTGAGAGCCCGAAAGCTTCAATAAATTACTGGCGTTTCTGTGATTTTTCGTTGTTTTTGAGAATTCCTTGCTCTATCTCTGTGTTTCAAACTAAATATACAGAACCAACTGATATTGCCAACATCCTGGCAGATTGGTTCAGTGCTAACTTTACCCATCTCTCATCCCCTAAAGGGCCCATCTCAATACCGGAAGAATTCAAAGTTCCTGTAATCACAGCTGCACAGGTAAATAAACACTCTTTCCAAAGCCAAGAACACAGCATCCATGGGACCTGACAACATCCCAGGCTGCGTTCTACATGAACTACAGAATGAACTGGCACCCCACCTAAGTACCATGTTCAATCATAGTCTCACCTCAGGCTTTGTGCCCACTGAATGGTGCACAGCAACTGTTATCCCACTCCACAAAGCGGGAGCCACCACAGACCCCGGAAACTACCCATTAGCCTGATGAGCCTGGTCTGCAAGGCTATGGAACGTATCATCATGGAAATTATAAACAATGGCATTGGTAATCTCCAAACTCTGGACCATATGCAGTTCGGGTTTGTAAAAGGCAGATCATGTCTCCTAAACCTGATGGACTTCTTTGAAGCAGTCACCAAAGCCGTAGATGAGGGTAAGGTGGTTCACACAACCTATCTAGATCTCGCCAAGGCTTTCGACACCATCCCCCACTCTGGAATTATAGATAAACTCACTAAACTAGGTATAAATCCCAATGTCACAAGATGGGTTGCCAACTGGTTCACTGACAGACCCACACTGTGAAAGTAGCAGACTCTAAATCCAACTTCAGACCAGTGACAAGTGGAGCACCACAGGGTTCAGTCCTAGGTCCTCTCCTGTTTGGTATCTACTTCTCCGACATACAGGCTAACACAGAAGGTCTTTGGCTAACAAAGTTCGCAGATGACAGCAAAGTAGCAGCCATAATCAAAATTCCTAACAATGTGGACATGCTACAAAAGGGCCTCACTGAGACAGATGCCTGGTGTAAAAGCCATGGCCTCAAGCTCAATACCAAAAAGTGCACTGTCATGCCCTTTGGTAAAAACTCTGTACCCATGAACTACCACATAGGTGGTAGTCTACTTAACACAGAAAGTATGATAAGAGACCTTGGGACACAGGTGGACAGTAGTCTCTCCTTTGATAATCACATCGCCACAGTAGTCAGGAAATCCTTCTACGTGGCACACCTCACCACAAAAGGTTTCTCATCCAGGTAAAAAAGAGGTCATTGTTCTTCTCTACTCATTACACATCAGACCAATTACAGAGTACAACTCCCCTTTTGATATGTACCTCACAAGACATCTAGAACAACTGGAAAGGCCACAGAAATACCTCACAAAGAGGATTACCGGCCTCAAACAGATGCCCTACACAGACAGTCTCAAAAAACTCCAGCATTACTCTGTCGCATATCGCCTACTCAGAGTTGATATCTGCCTAACATACAAAGCTATGTCAAACCCAGACCTATTGGACATGCCCCATGTAAAGAAATCCCAATTCCTCTGAGCTACACACTCTAGGGACCTAAACCTTGTCACCACAATAAACAGAACATGCTGGAGGGATAGATTCCTGTCCCAGAGACTTCCCATACGCTGGAACAAACTACCTGTCTACATCAAACAAAGCTCCTTATTAGCACTCTTCAAGAAAAATCTTGATGATTGGATGGGAGATAGGAAATTCACACCAGGGATCACTTCTGCGGTTCTGCTTGACAAGGGCACAGGAAAATACTTTTCTTGGGTGGCATAAGCCAGGGTACTGTTTGGCTAGGCTTATATAGGCCCTAGGGCCAATAGCCTAGTACCTACCTATGAACATCTCTACCTCTCTCTTCATATATATATATATATATATATATATATAAAAAAAAACATATACACGTATTATGTGTGTGTGTGTGTGTGTGTGTGTGTATATATATATATATATATATATATACACACACACACACACACACACACACACACACACACACACACACACACACACTTTAGAAGCAGTTTATTAATGGCATTTTTGGGGGATAACAATGGGAATTTGAGTACCTAGCAAAACCCCACACACAGACACAGAGATGAGCAAATTCTACATAAGGGAGATAGCAGCTGACAACGAAGCTGGTGGACCACTTGCTGTGAGGTAGCAATGCTAACAACTGGGCTTTTTTGTATCACTGAAGACTCAGTTTTAACAGTTATCCTGATTTCATAAATATGTTTAAAAAACTGAGAAATAACACACAAGACAAAAAGATACAAGGACATAAAATAAGTCAAAATAACTGGAGCAATAGCAATATAAGATATCTATTAAAGTGTTGACCTGATTTAATGAGCAAATAATAAAAATAAACTTTGTTTCTGTCAATGAAAATCCAAGCTTATTACAACTCTTCAATACAGAAAACTACTAGTAACCTTCCCTTTACTTTTTTCTTGGCTCCAAAATGAAAATACGTCCATTATGGATTTTCTTATAGAACAGCACATTAAGCTGTCTGAAGGAAAATGGTGCAGTAAATTTTGGAAAGCCTGAAGGAAAATTTAATAAAATGTAGTGGACCCAGGGGTACTTTGGTCTGTGCTTATTAATGATAACTTTCTAGAGGTATTATGGTTCCTAACTCAAACATTGTATTTGCAGTAATAGTTTTGGCAAATATTTGTAAACGGAGTACTGAATTACCAGCAACATACACTGAAAGTAATTAAAGGATCAAAGTTACATAATCATGTACTCTTTTACAGGAAAAAAAAATTCATGAAAGAATAATAGAGGTAATTATTTAAAGAATAAAGAAAATTAGTAGCTATTTAATACATGCGAGGAATGCCGTGGTGGTACGGCGGTAGCGTTGTTACCTCACAGAAAGAGGTTCTCCTGTTCGATTCTCGGCTCGGCTTGGGAGTGCCTTCTCTGTGGAGTCTGCATGCCTCCCCGTGGTTGGGTAGCGTTCAAAAGACATACGTGCGTAAATGGGCGTGCCTTCGTTGAAGGTTGGTTGTCGAGTTGGCACCTTGGCGTTCCGTAAAAATCTACTGCCAATCATTAGCGGACTGGAGTTCTGCTGTGGTGACCCCTTACCGGGAAAAGCCGAAAGACAAACAACCTGTGCAAATGAGAAATGGCTTCCTTACATAAAACAATGTCGAACTGAAGTAAGTTTTTACCAGATGTTTAGACAAAACGTACAAAATCAACTGTTTAACACCTTAATAAACATCCTCCAACTCAAAAACTATTACAGTGAAAGTAGATATAAAAAAGAACATTTTTGGTAGATTACTGCCGAGTGAGTAAAGTAATAAATTAAAATGAAAAGGGTAGCCAGTCAGTTTTACAATTACATGATTAATTCTAAGTTCAGTGGCCTACCATGTGCCCTAGTTGGTGGGTGTAATATTTGAATGTTGTTATTTGATAAAGTTATTTATGTGTATTCTCTGCACTGAAAATATGGGCTTCCTATTCCAGGTAATACTCTACTAAACACTTGTAATTCAGGAAAACGGTTTTTACTTGGCTTATTTATTTACTTACTTGTATAGATGGACTGGTTCAGAGACCCTTTCCAACCATGACCTGGGCTCAGAGGCAATAAACAGTGCCAGTAAAGATAATGTACTTCAAATACGATGGTTGATTTAAAATAGTTGCAGAACTTTAGAAAGTTTATATACAGTTATTATACAAATTATTTATTTATTTACATTTGTTAACCAGGTAGAGTCCGGCTGGGCAAGTAGCCCATTTTCAGCGGAGACCCGAGGAGATAAATTCCATAACAATAGTACAAAAAGATTAGAAACATTTTTGAAAGATTTACAAACAATATACAAAATGTTTTGACAGTTGCCAACAATCACAATTTCCAAAAAGAGGAATGTAAATCAGAAAACATTACATTTCTTAAGCCTTATTACAGACTAATATAAAACTCATTAGATATATAACTAAAAAACATTCTGGCATTCTCATTTGGTAGAAGACAGCAGAACAGAAAACATTTAATTGAAGGCATGAGAAACTAGCCAAGAGTATTACAGGAGCATAGCCATTGTTGAGTAAGGTATTCCTTTAGGAGTTTTTGAAGCTATGACAATCTGTGTTTTTTAAGATATTCTGGGGTAACAGGTTTCACTGTTTGGCTACTCTGAAGGAGAAGAGAGAGTCACCAAAGTAATTATGGGACTTGAGTACAAGTTTATCGGATAATCTAAGGGTCTTGGGGTTGGTATTTATTTGCACTAGGTTGGAGAGTGCAGGGCAGTTTTCAGGTTTGTGGATAAAACAGTGGGCAGTGGTGACCTGATTGATCAATAACAGATTGGGACATTCAAGCCAGTGTAATTTTTGAAGAGCAAGGCAATGATGGGTCCTGTTGGGTATATTAGCAGCAAATTTTGCTAGTTTGTTATAGCAGGAATCAAGTAGATGTAAATCAGATGTGCACAGGTTAGCGAAAAGTTGAGGAGTAGATAGGAGGTGGGATCTGGCTGTGGCTAGTCTGGCATTTTGACTAAGGTAAGGTTTTGGCCCTATATAGAGCACCAAGTTTGATGTTAACTTTCTTAGTTGTGAGTGATATGTGTTCATTGAATGTTAGGCTGTTGTTTATTGCGACACCAAGTAGTTTTATTTGGATTTAATTTGAATAAAGTAGAATGTTATACAGGTCTTACACATTTCTAATACAGAAGTTTAAGTTTACATTAGGTTTTATCAATTTACATTGATTGCAATATAGTTTTTCTATAAAGAAATTGCTTCTTAAAGGTTCAAGACTAAATGTCCTTGCAATAAAACCTCAAATGGAAGTGAGTAACAAAATTTACAGAGATAGGCCTAACATTAAGAAGAAAATGCAGGAGTAAGAAGGGTTATATGGCAAAGGAAAACAGCTGAGAGACTAGGCATTTTTTTAAATTTTAAGCTTTTTCTGGTGTTTATCCATCATCTCTAAAGCATTTGCAAGCATTTTCCTTGAGAGGCTCAGAGAAGGACTTCTTAAACTTGGTAATAGCTTACTTTACAATAAAATGGGCCAGACCTTTATCTACAGACTGTTGGCATAATTGTAAGCAACTGTGCCAAGCGAATCAACTGGTGGGCTTTTCATTCGATAACCCTCAAAGTAGTCAACTTTTTTTCTTTGCTTACAACTGTTACTGAGCAACAAATCATGCTAAGTGTATATGTGCACTTAATTTTGAGCCGTACCAGCAAACTCAGACTTATTCTCTTGAGGATCAGAAGCCACAAAATGGCTTATATACTCTTACTCTGAAATCACCTATTAGCGTATTTAAAATCTGTTGAAGGTTGTAGGGTTAGGGAAGCTGATTTACTCAGCTTAACAAATTAGCAAGATGAATTAATTTATCCACGTGATAATTGTATAGTGTTTTCCCCATTTCTAAGAACACCCTCAAAGCATACCTCTCAACCCCTTAAAGCAAATAATCTGGAAAAAGCCATGAATAATTGGGGGGGGGGGGGGACTAAACCCCAAAAATCTGGAAATTTTTTAAATATTGCTATTACAAACTTAGGAAGTTGATAGAACAGCAGGTTTCACATTAGCATGACTTTTCTGAAGGGTATGAAGTCAAACTCAAATTTCTGGCATTATTTTCTGACTTCAGTCTTTAATGATTTGCCAGAAAACCACAATTTTATTAAAAATGGACCAAAAATATGAGGCAAAATCTGTACATTCTGTAAAAATCTGTACAGTTGAGAGATATGCCTCAACGGTGCATCAGGCATCTGCCAAGAACTGCCTAACACACCTATTAATCCCCCATTCAGAGAAATGTTGAAAAGGCAATGTTTGTTTTGTTAAAATGCCTTCAGTACTACCTATGACTCCAGCATTCAGATAGGTCTTCTTTTAATTTCTGCTTATTTTGTTCACTCAGATTGTCTCTTCCAGTTCTTCTCAGTTATGCTGATACAATAAAAAGTGTGCGTGTGTGTGTGGGTGGGGTTATAAGTCAGCTTGTCTCTTTCATTCCTTCCTACTCCCCAGGGCATTGCCTATGGCAACAGAGACACTATTCATATTTTTCTTACCAGTGGTGTGGGTGACACCATGAGTTATGACAAAGGCTCAGCCTCAATACCTCATTTTTTCTGGTTATGAAGACTCATTTTCTCCCGAAGATAAAGTGTGGCCTTGTCATTATCAAGGAGATTTTAAAATACAGCCAACACATTCCCAGTCTATCCAATCTGACAGGACAATATTTACATTACTACCTACAATATCAAAAGCTCCATTTAGGACCAGAATTTGATCATTAGACAGGCATGGTAAAGGAAAACCAGCTTTTTTATCAGATGGTTTCACTCCTGAGAAAAGGAAAGCAGTTAAAGTATGTTCTGGCACAGATGTTTGTGGAATGTAGATAGGAGGAAGTATACAGATGTATTAGACAAACCTGTGCCTGATATCAATACATATTATAATTAATGTTGTCAAAGATACACAAATGTCTGCTCTGATGCACAAACACAGGCAAACAGAAGTACTTAATAATGCAAATAAGCAGTGAATGTATGGACAGCAAAGTGGTTTAACTGAGGAGTACATAAGTGGAATATAACAACCAAAGACTACAGTGAGCCATGGGACTTCAAGTGCTAAGAGCACCTCCTGCTATGACAAAACCCCATACTGTGGGCATGAAATGGTCATTATGTCACCCCAGGCAGATGCCCCTACTGACAGGAGAGAAGCCTGCTATGAAGTATTTCACTGCATGCTGTGAAAAATTATGTACTGGGGCAAAGGTAATGTTTCTGCATAGGTAGAGCTTAGAGAATGTAGTCCACTGTGCCATTTTGGGTTAGGTACATAAATCAGAAAAATAGCATGAGTCTTACTGGGTGACAACTGAAATCCCAGAAGCATTAGTATGAGGAATAAATTAAACAGAAAATGTCGTACTGGAAAACACAGCAACCATGCTAACTGCCATATCAGCAGAACAGAAAGCATCAGAAAAGTATTCTGCTGTACCAAGCAAGCAGTCAGGAAACAAACTATAAAGCAGAAACAAATGTAGACATTTTATGATTAGTTCAGCTTTGTAATTTACTTCAATGTTTTGCCTTTAAATGCATTTTGGCAATACAGCACTTCTCTCCCTCTGTTAGGACAGTCACAGTAGTAGTAATAAATTAACAATTTTATTTATTTACTTATTTTGTTAACTCTTTGCTGATCAAGTTTGTCCTAATAGGCCAATGGTGACTTCATGAGACACAAGATGGCTCTCATTCCACAACAAGAACCTTGGCATGGGGAGTGCAGAACTTCCCCTATTCCTTTTTTACAAGTGCTGTGGGATCTTTCGCATCTGCCAGAAATACCACCAACTATGTCAGATAGGGCTATGGTTTAATGTCTCAACTGAAGGATGACACACTCAGGAACGAACCCTACCCCCTTATGCTGCAGTGTAGTTTTAGTACAGGAAAATGAATCCACCTGTTACTAATAATAATAAAACCCAAGACAGATGTGTAGTCCTGGGCTGATTCAATAGTAACCCCTTTTATTTAATTATTGATCTAACTGCCCTGAAAAATAAAACAATCATTAAAAACAGTAAACCAGAGCTTTACTTCTGATTTCTTTCTACAGAGTAAGATACAAATACAACACTTTGATGCAGGGGTTCAGGGGTACAGTTTTCAGGCAAAATAATAGTAGTGATGTTTGCCATGTACTAATAAATTATCCTCTAGCTCTGCGATGCCTGCTTGGCACCAGTGGGTCCCCCCAGCTTCCTACCGTACAAATCTGCTGTACAGAAACAAATTATCCTCTAGCTCTGCGATGCCTGCTTGGCACCAGTGGGTCCCCCAGCTTGCTTCCGTACACATCTGCTGTACAGAAACAATTTCAAAGACAATTTTAGAAGGAAGAAAATGGTAGTCCGTTCATGCAATATTTCTACAGCAAAAACCGAAGATTTCAGCATCTTCCTACAGATACTGCAACTCATTTTAAGCACAACATGACAAGAGTTTATAATTGTGCAAATTGAAACTGGATTGCCAGTACAAAACCCAAGTTGCTTAGTGACAATTTCCATAGAGGTGCTAAATTAACTCTGAATCAACAAGTACCTTTAAGGCATGATTTGTCTTTATAAAATGATTTTTTTCAGACTGTAGATGTTTACTTTGAATTTCATACTTATCAGCATCTTGTGCTCTTACATTATTCTCTGCTACCGATGTCACTGTGACGTCCCCACTCTGGGTCAGTAATCAAGAAGTCTGAATCCTCATCACTGGCACTGGAAAGGGACATTCACATGGAACAAAAATGGATATACCCAGTACTTCCAGATGCAGTTCTCTGCATCAAGCACAATTTCCCTAAAGAACACACAGGAACACTCTCAGTCTGGGGATTGGGTTTCTTATCTGTCTCCCTCCAGGTCCCCCATAAAACAGCTATAGATTTGAGACCTTAGCTGAGTATCCAGGCCAAATTCTCCACCACTCTCTCTGTGAAAACAATGTTTTGCGTCTCTGCTCCAAGTAGCTGACACACACACACACTGAGATTTGATTTGCTCATGCATGCGCAGACACACACACACACACACACACACACACACACACACACACACACACACACACACACACACACACACCTGGGAAAGGCTGGCACAGATTTACTAGCTATGTCACCTTCTGCCCAGACTATAAGGTAGTTACACTGTCACCAGACACTCCAAAGCCAGCTACTCAAAGGTTCTTACAAGGATTCCCAATTATACTGAGTAAAATTAATAGCAATACAAATGGCAGTGTTTGGCCAATGTGGTAGGACTTTCAGGAGTCGCAGGAGCTGTCACCAAACATATATAAACATTCTTTCAGACATTAAATTTTTCTCTAAAAAGATCAGCCACATTGAAAAGTTTAAATATATTTAATAATAAAGAACATGAAAATACTAAATATCTATTTACAGTAAACACCATAGTTTCAATCACAGGAAATATTAAAATAACACAGATGAATAGATTCACACAGATACAGAAAAAAAATCACTTAACTAATCTCACTACATTTATCTGACTGATCTAAAGAATTATTATTCCCTGGTTATTTACTACAGCAAAGCAAGATAAAGTATGTGAATTATCCTTCTTTGTGCAGGTTACAAAAACAGTGTGTTATGAGACTTCAGTCTCACCTAGTAATAAATATCATTCTTAGTGATGGATTACATAATGACAAAAAATACATCTGTCATCTCACTTCTTGTTCTCACGCTCCCCCCCCCCCCCCTTGGCAAGAAGCTGTCAGGATTTAACATGTGTGTCAATAATACACATACACAGAGCCCTGCTAAGATCTGCAGCAGCTCCTGGATGTCATAAAACAATTTCAAACTTCCACCCTTTCAGAGTATCAATTAGTTCACCCCAATAACAATGCAATATCCTTCCTAGTATAAACTTTTTGTCTCTGGCTACATTAAGAACTGTAAGATACAATCTTTATGGCCTAAGCCAGATAATAATTTCAAACTATTTTAAAGTTTGAGATTAACCTCTTCTCTTCCAGTATCCTCTGTTAAAACATATACATTTAAACAATTACAGTAACGCATGTATATTTCTTTTTCTGTCCAGCAGGCCACACTGTTGGTAAATTTTTAAAACAAGCAGCTTTACATATACATTTTTCAACACAAACATCTGTACAAATCAGTTTGATATACAAATGACACATAATTCTTTACAAAATTCCAGCTAGCTGTGCTGGTATATGTTACACATACAATGTCGTACTTCTCCTGCATAGCTGGCAATACCTCACATAGTTACATCTCTCCCCCTTTGAAGACTCAAGCTAGTTTTTAAGTGACCCTTGAGAAATGTTGCTTGAGAGAAATGGGTTTGTCTAGGAATTCATTAACCCATACCCTGTCTTCAGAGACCATCTGCACTGGCATTGCTAACCCCTTCTACAGTGCTGCATTGTCATATCATATTCTTGCAACCCTAGGCTCAACCAAAGTAACTTGGAATTTTACATGCTGGCTCGATGTTAGCCATAGATCCCCCTCAGACTCCTCCAGTCTCCTACTGCAAATACTTAGCACCAGGGTCTCCCTATCATGGAAAGGCTTCATCATGCTAACATGGTATAATTTGTGCCCCTGTCTCCTACCTAGCAGTTCTACCATGTAGTTAACATCACTAATCTTCCTTACCACTTTGAAGGGTCCCTCTCTCAAGCTGCCTGACAGGAATGAGAACCATATCCTTACTGCCCCACAGCATACTCTCAGAGTCTAGCATTCCTGTCGTACCAGACCTTTTCTGCTGTTGGGCTCCTGCCAGGTTCTCTTGAGCCAAGCCCATGACCTCCCTAAGTCTTTTCCCTGAGGTTTAGGACATAAGCCACAACAGACTCCCTGTGGGATTCACACTCCCCCTCCCACTCTTCAGTAATACAATTTAAAGGCCCCCTCATTCTATGCCCATACAGCAACTCTAAAGGTGAAAAATCTGTGGATTCCTGGGGTACCTCTCTGTATGCAAACAGCAGATGGGCCAAATATTTTTCACATTCTCTCTTAAACTGGTCTGCAAGTGCCTGTAGCATGGTCTTTAGTGTAAAGTTTAACCTCTTCACAAGACCATTAGTCTGGGGAAGGTATGGGTGGTGTTTAGGTGCTTCAACCCACAGCTCTTCCACATACAAGCCAGCAGGTCCGACATGAAATTAGCATCTATGTCAGTCAGTATTCACCTCAGGAACCTACCCAACTGAAAATCTCTAACAAAGCATTTGCCACCTTCTCTGCCTCGATGGAAGACAGAGCCATTGCCCTAGGGTATCTAGTAGCATAATCTACTACCACCATGATATACTTCCTCCCTTTGGAGCTTGCAATACACAGAGGACCCACAACATCCATGGCTACCCTCTGAAATGCCTCCTCAATCACAGACAAAGGCATCAAAAGAGCCTTGACCTTGTCTCCTGCCTTGCCTACATTTTGGCACTGCTCATAGGTCCTGCAGTACACTGTTACATCCCTTGCAATCCCAGGCCAATAAAAGTTTTGCATAATACTTCTCTTGATATGCTTTATGCCCATACAACGTGCAAAAGGAATGTCATGGGCTATGGCTAGAAGTGCAAGATGATAGGATCTAGGCACTACCAACTGCTGTATTACCTCACTCTCCAGCCCTCTCTCAGGGTTCCACTCTCTCTATACAGTAACCCTTTGTTTCCAGTATACACACTTCCCTTTTCATTGAGAATCATATGCCTCCCTAGCTACCTCCCTCAAGCCTCTTAGTGTAGGGTCCAAGACCTGAGCCTGTCTCAACTCTATCTTTGTAACTCTTCCCAGCTCCCCTTCCACAGGAAGTATGCTATCCTCTGACAGCAATGTCTCACTGTCAGCGTGGGTACTACCACTCACCTCTGCCCTTACAGTCACCCTGTCCATGGGAACACCAGTGCCTACCAGCAGCTGTGGCTCACCTTCAGCCTCACTGCTACAGGACAGCTCCCTCCATGAAATAGCCACCTCACCAGCCCTGGCTTAAGGTGTGAGGTCTGTCTAGGTCTCCCCCCAGGCTACTAGACCCATGTGCCTTTCTCCAAGCCTGACTGTGTGTAACTGCATGCACACAAGGTACTGCATTATCGAAGCCATTCCCTATTAAGATATCTGCAGAGATATCTTCAAACACACCCACTTGCTTGCTTCTTCCACCCCCCAAGTCAAGGTGAACCCTGGCCAAACACATTTGGAATGGGGTCCCTCCTAAAGCTCTGACTGGAGTAGACTGCCCAAGCGTGTACTGCTCCTTGTTATCCACTGCAGGCCTCACAGCAGTTATGTCAGAGGCTTCATCTCTCTCTGCAGTGTTCTGATTTACATCCACTAAGATAGGATATAAACTCTAGTGAAGTGATAGTCTGGTACCCCTGTTATCTCTGGACAACTTACCACTGGCATACTGTTATTCCCATTTGCTGGCTCCCCTAGCTTTTGTTCACCACCTTGCCTCCATGGGCATCTATATGATATATGGCCCCACTGGTTACATTTAAAACATTTAATCCTTGATCCTGGCTGTGTACCTGAACTAGTGGCTTGCCCTGTTACTGGTGGACTGCGTTGGGGTGGTTTAAGGCTGCCTACCATGGGTTTGCTTACATCCATGTGCAACACTGGGTATCCCCTTCCTGTGCAGTGATGCCCTGCTTGCTAAGCAGAAATCTCCTTTTTCCCAAACTCATCTGCAGAGTTACACTCATGGTCTGCCAACCACATTCTTATGTCCTCAGGCAAAATGCTAATGTCTTGTTCCTTAACGAAAAGGTCTGCCAGCCCTTCATAAGTAGTGATCTGACACCCACTCACTCACCTATGAAAATACGTGCTTAACCTAATCAATATAATCACACACACTTTCATCTGCCTTGCTTGTATGCTTACAAAACTTTTTTTCTGTAAGCTTCAGGTGTTAACTTAAAGTTTTCAAGTGAACATTGTTTTACTCTATTATAGTTTAATCAATCAATATTATACAATTTAGAAACAGCAGTTACAACTTTACCATAGAGTAAGGGAGTCAGGAAATGTAACCAGAGCCCTCGGCAGCATCATACCATTTACATACTATTTCAAATACATGAATAAAACTATCAAAATTATCACCCTCTGTAAATATTGGAATAAATGTACTGACTTTTATTGCTTCTGGGGTTCAGTTATTCTCTTTCCTCATTATCTTCTTGACCCTGGTGAAGGGTCAGCATCTCCCTCTCATGTTGATGCTGCTTCTCCTTTTCATGACCCTGGTGAAGTGTCAGCATGTCCCTCTCATGCTGATGCAGCTTCTCTTTTTTATGACCCTGGTGAAGGGTCAGCATCTCCCTCTCATGTTGATGCTGCTTCTCCTTTTCAAGACCCTGGTGAAGGGTCAGCATCTCCCTCTCATGTTGATGCTGCTTCTCCTTTTCAAGACCCTGGTGAAGGGTCAGCATCTCCCTCTCATGTTGATGCTGCTTCTCCTTTTCATGACCCTGGTGAAGGGTCAGCATGTCCCTCTCATGTTGATGCTGCTTCTCCTTTTCATGACCCTGGTGAAGGGTCAGCATGTCCCTCTCATGTTGATGCTGCTTCTCCTTTTCATGATCCTGGTGAAGGGTCAGCATCTCCCTCTCATGTTGATGCTGCTTCTCCTTTTCATGACCCTGGTCAAGGGTCAGCATCTCCCTCTCATGTTGACGCTGCTTCTCATTTTCTTCAGCCTCCAAATGTCGCAGTCTCTCTGCTGATTCTAATTCTGTCTGTGTTGCCTGCCACAGTCTCTCTGCTGATTCTAATTCCAAACATTTGGCCTTCAGTTCAAGTCTCTAACTCTAGATGAGTTTTTAAGTCCTCTGAGGAAAAGGTGAACTGTCCTGTTTCTGAGGGCTACAAATTCCCACCACCAGACTGGTCTTCTTCCTGGTTATTCTGAGCTGCGACTAAGATTGCAATCATTTCCTTTTCAGTCAAGTTGGCATGCACCAGCCCTTTGGCTTCACACACCTGGGCCAACTGGTTCTTTGTCAGCTTGCCATAATCCTCTGTGGACATCTTTGCCTGCATCCCCTGACTAAAGTAACAAAAAATAAATAAAAGTGCTGTGAAATGAAACTTTGAATGCTTATCTTGTGCCTGCTGAGAGGACACACCTTTAGTGACAACTGGCTACAGAAGTTCAATTAATATCCCACCACTGCTCACCAATATGTGATGTCCTCACTCTGGGCCAGTAATCAAGGAGCCTGAATCCTCACCACTGGCATTGGAGAGGGACATTCACCTGGGACAAAAATGGATACACTCAGTATTTCCAGATGTAGCACTCTGCATCAAGCATAATTTCACCTTAAGAGCACACAGGGAACACACTCAGTCCAGGGTCTAGGTTTCTCTATCAGTTTCCCTCCAGGTCCCCAGTAAGACTCTCCACTCACACAGCTATACATTTGAGACCTCAGCTGTGTGTCCAAGTCAAGTTCTCCACCACTCTCTCTGTGAAACGAGTGCTTCCTGCCCTTGCTTCAAGTGGCTGACACACATACTTTGATATGATTTGCAAACACATACATACACCTAGGAAAGGCTGGCACATATTTACTGGCTATGCCACCTTCTGCTCAGACTATAAGGTAGTTACACCACCACTAGACACTCCAAAGCCAGCCAGTCTAAGGCTCTTACACAGGTACCTAATTATACTGAGTTAAATTAATATTAATACAAATTGTAGTGTTAGGCTAATGTGGTAAGACTTTCAGGAGTGGCCAGAGTTATCACCAAATACGTATAAGTACTGTCAGAGATTAAAATATTCTCTAAAATATGAACCACAATTAAAGGTTTAACATTTAATAATAAATAATAAAAGAACATGAAAATACTAAATACCTATTTACAGTAAACACCAGAGTTTCAATCACAGGAAGTATTAAAATAACACAAATTAATAGATTCACACAGATACAGAAAAACAGTACTTAACTAATCTCACTATATTTTCCTGACTGATCTAAAGAATTATTATTCCCTGGTTACTTACTAGAGCAAGGCAAGATGAAGTAGGTGCGAGATCCTTCTTTGTCAGGTTACAAAAACAGAGTGCACCTAGTATTAAAACATAATTTTTAGTGATGGGTTGCAGAATAACATCAGCTACATCATCTGATTTCTGGTTCCCATGCTTTCCCCTTTGGCTAAAAGCTGTCAGGATTTAGCACATACATGTCAATAATACACACACACACACACACACACACACACACACACACACACACTTGCTAAGATCTGCTGTAGCTCCTGCAAGTCATAAAACAATTTTAAACCTCCACCCTTCCAGAGTAGCAATTAGTTCACCCCAATGACAATGCTGGAAGCTTCCTAGTTCAGACTTTTTGTCTTGTCTTGCATTGAGAACTGTAAGATGCAATATTTATGGCCTAAACTAGGTAATTTAATTTTAAACTATTTTCAAAGTTTGAGATTAACCTCTTCTCTACCAGTATCCTCTGTTAACACATATACATTTAAACAATTACAATAATGCATGTATATCTCTTTTCCTGTCCAGCAGGATACACTGTTGGTACATTTTTAACACAAGCAGCTTTACAAATAAAATTTTCAACACAAGCATCTGTATAAAATCAGTTTGATATACAGATGACATATAATTCTTTCCAAAATTCCAACTAGATATGCTGGCATACGTTATACATCTGCTGCCTTACTTCTCCTGGCATAAGTGACAATACCTCCCACTGTCATAGTCACTATTTACAATAACAATGTTTTTGGAAAAATGAATTTGCAACTTCAATAAAATTAAGTCCCACATTACATGAATTGCCTTATTTGCAATATAAAATAAGCCTCTTTTGCAAACAGCAAAGAAAGATACAGGTTAGTGTTGTCACCTCACAGCAAGAGGTTCTCCCGTTCGATTCTCGGCTGGACCACCTTCTGTTTGGAGTCTGCATGTCATCCCCGTGGTTGAGTGACATCAAAGACATGCAGGTAGGTGCGAGCGTGAATGGGCATGCCTTCATTGAAGGTTGGGCATCAGGCTGGTAACTCGGTACCGTAAAATTCACTGCCAATCATGAGCGGACCGGAATTCTGCTGTGGCAACCCCTAACCGGGAAAAGCCAAAAGACTTTTTTAAAGAAAGATACAGGGAAAGAATTTTGAGGAATTTGTATGCTCTACTTTAACTGACATCTAGGGGAAAGAGAAAAAATGCCAGGGTATCCTCAAAGTCAAAGTAACAAATGGCTAACAAACTTGAGAAGTACAGCAAACAAGAGGTTATTTTCAGAGACCATGACAAACTCATTATGCTAAAGACTCCTCGTTTATCTCACCTACTTAATGGAAAGCTGTCATACTTACACAGTTAGAGCTCCCAAGGTAACATAACCTAAAGCTGTTGCCATTCTTTTCTTTGTTGTAAGCACTGATCACACTAATTTAGTCTGCTTTAATTGCATATATAGATAAAGCCTGGCTGTGACCAAGGCAACCAAGGCTGGATTAGCAGCTCCATAACTGACGAAGCCGGGGGGGGGGGGGTGAAGGGATGCAACCAAAATCTCTCATGGGGCGGATGCATGCAGGCACTCATTGGGTATATGGGGGGGAGTGCAGTTTCTGTGGGTGAAACTACAAATATCACAACCTGTGCACGAAGACAGCAGGTCAGAGCTACTTGCTAGTAGCACCCTTTTGGAAGTGAAGAGTAACCACGAATGCTTTCCCATTGCATACCTTTGCCAACAGAGAGCACACAAGGGACATAGGGGAGAGTAGAAAAATCTGCTCCTGATGGCTTCCCAAATGACGACCCTACGTATTTGACCCTCACTCTAGTGATAAGGATAAGGAAAAATGTGTCAGTTAGCCAGGAGGGGACTGATGATCAGCAAACAGTGGGGGGGGGGCAGAAATCCACAAAAAAGAATAAATTTAATGTCCCAAAAGAGGAGACTGGGGACATTGGTGCAGCAAACAGAACTCTGTCACCTTTTTCAACTGGTTTGCAACCTCGCACAAAGCAAGTTTGAAAAAAAAATAATTACAGAGCAAGTTTTGCTTCCTTACCTTATAACAATCGATAAAATGAGCCTTAAAACAATTAAAAGTAGGAAACCCATAACAGAGCATGTACAGATAGAGCATATCTACATTCACTTTAAAAAAAACTTTAATGTGTTATTTTTACAGAATACAAAACATGAAACAATAAGAATCAAAGCTGATCAGCTAAAATGAAATGTTTACATGATAAACTAGCAGGAAAAATAAGACTGGTGGCAAAAGAGTTTAAATTATATCTTTAGCTTACAGATACAGGTACAGTTGCACAGAATAGGTGACAAACCGCGTTTTTTAAGCACAGGAATTATGTCCACAGTATATTATTGGGAAGATGCCCATTCCAATTTGCGCATATCATGTTAACTGTTTTCTCACCAAGTAACAAGTGCAGCTGCATGCCAGAGAAGTGTCATTGGACCCTAGGAGTGTTTGGACAGAATTTAATAAAAGGAGTGTAAACTAAACTTGAAAAAAAAATATGGGAAAAAAATGGCTACTTACCACCTTACTGGATAAGAAGCTAAGGTCACAGTTTTCCACTCATCCAATATGCAGAATTGTTGCCATATCTGTCTTGCTTTCTGAACTTCAAACTAGCAGTAGGTTCATATCCTGTCCTTTCTTTGGGTTCAGCACAGCTACTTTGATTTATGAAGTGCTTGAATCTAGCAAACTATATTTTATTATCTATATGGCAATGTAAGAAGGTTTCTTCTCTGCTAAAATGCAAACATTCATTATAGTATTCTTTTGCATGCCAGTCTTGGAGAAATTAATGTAATTATTTTTACAGGAAACTGAAGTTTTTTTTACATCAGACTCATCACTTGACACAGACCAGCATGTCCTGAGAGTGCCGAACTGCAGTTGTGTGATGATGCGTTAGTGTATGTGTAGCATAAGCAGGCAGTGTCCTTTATAAATGACGCTCATAAATTTAGGAATTTTAAGAATGGCTACTTTATCAGCTAGAAAAACTGGATTACATTTTTAAACAACTAAACATAGCTTACACAATACCTATTCAGAGTTTGTTCCTACATCTTTGTAGCTGGTTGTGATCTTTACTACTGTCAGATAAGCCAGAAATCCATTTTGGCTGCTAGCAGAAGCACAGATGCCTTTGCATATTCCAATGCTTCACTACTGACAAATCCTCAGCAATATCTAATCTAAGCACCTTTATTCCTGTTCTCGCACCTTTCTTCTGCTTCTTCCTTAACCTACAATGCCAGAACTGCTTTCCTTCTTCCCAATTATGTACCAGGAAAAAGCCACTGTGTTTATTCCGCCTGTCTAGGTGATTTACATATCTTTGACTGCCTCTGATTTTCCAGCATTTTCCTCAGCTATACTGATCTTAGAAATGTACTCATCACTTTTATCATCCCAATCTTCTCTCTGTGTAAACTATAAACAGTTTTTCTTCTTCTTCTTCAGTAAATTTCCATTGTCAAAAGACACTTGTATATAAATCATACCCATGCAATATTACAACAGTCAAGACACAAAGTGTTAATGCACTGACTAACCACTTTTGATTTACCAGAGATTCAAAAAAAGGCTCAGTTTCAAATGATCAACACAGTTTTGTTTATACAGTAGGTAATAATATAAAAGCTATGCTAGAGATGAACTAAAAGGCTAACAATGATGGGATCAAACTAGGGACATATAAAGTACAGTTGTGTATACTTACCATAAATGTAGATGTTCGAGTGTATTCACTGTTGCAGTCATTACATTTGGGTAATCTGCTGGCAGGTTGCCCTCAGTCAGCCTGAATTCCAAAGTCTTGGGTCCTGCATCGGTTGCTGTCTCCTCTTCCATGACGTCAAGTCGTCAGGGGCATAAAACATGCAACCAACGCCATTTTCTTTAGTTTTTCTTGCCCCCGATGTCAGGTGCCCCCAAAAAGCTAACAAAAAAAATAAATAAATAAATATATATATATATATATATATATATATATATATATATATATACATACATACGTACATATACATATACATGCATCAATATAAACTTTACCATCTACAAGAAAAATACACCACAGAGGTTGTAGAAGACAGAGAAGGAAAGATGAACTCCAGAATGACAGGGGGATGGCGGGAGGGTAACCTGGACTGCAACAGTGAATACACTCGAACATCTACATTTATGGTAAGTGTACACAACTGTACTATGTTCTTCATGTTTCACTGTTGCAGTCATTACATTTGGGTAGAATCCCAAAGCTATGGTTGGGGGGCTGGAGCTAAACAGCATTAGGAGCGGCTATAAGGCCCTGCGGAACTGCAGTGGCAAAGCCTGCGCTGGATTTAGAGTAAAGAGGCAGATGATAATGCTTTGCAAAGGTGTGAACAGAACTCCAAGTAGCAGCCTCTAGAATATCTTTGGTTGGTACTCCCCTTAGAAAGGCTGCTGAAGTAGCTGCAGCTCTGGTGGAATGAGACCTAATGCCCTTGGGCACAGGTTTACCATGGTGTAAGTAGCAGAAACAGATGCAGTGGCTGATCCACTTTGAAATTATCTGCTTTGAAATAGCCTTGCCCTCTGATCCTGCAGCATATGTCACTAGTAATTGCTCAGTTTTTCTTAGAGCTTTAGTCCTGCTTAAGTAGAATCTTACTTGTCTGTGTATGTCCAAGGAATGCAGAATTATCTCCCCCTTGTTCTGCGGATTTGGATAAAAGGTTGGCAGATGAATTGTTTGGTTAAGAGCCACACTGGAAACCACCTTAGGCATAAAAGTAGGATTTGTCCTCAGAGATACCCTGTCTGGGTAAAATATGATAAAAGGCTCTATAACCATGAGGGTCTGTAGCTCTGAAACCCTTATTGCTGAAGTAATTGCTAGTAGCAGAGCTGTTTACCATGATAAGAACTTTATATCAGCAGTAGCAGCTGGTTCAAATGGAGGCAGGGTGAGCTTTTCCAACACATAATTGAGGTCCCATGCAGGCAATGGTGATCTTCTAGGAGGCCTTAAATGTTTGGCTCCTCTAATATACTGCTTTAGTAAAGGATGAAAAAAGATTGGTGGCTCTGTATTGTAATGAGTCGAAATGGCAGAGGCATGGATTTTAATTGATGAGAAAGATAGGCCTTTGTCAAGCATCTCAGTTAAGTATAGCAATATCTGAGGAATATTTGGTTCTGCTGTATCAGTTCCTTGTGCTTGATTCCAAGCACAGAATCTCTTCCATTTGTCAGCATAAGATTTTCTAGTACTAAGCCTTCTGGCTTCCAAAATGACATCCATCACAGCTTTACTGAGAGGTGTTGTTTGTATGACTACATGATCAGCCATGCTGCCAGGTTCAGAGTCTGTAGTTGACTCTGCAGGATCTGATTGTTTTGCTGGGACAGTAGTTGTGGTCTTTGAGGCAAGGTCCAAGCTGGGTATTGAGGCAAGTTCCTTAGGATTGGGTACCAGCATTGGCGGAGCCAGTCCGGGGCAATTAGTATCATCTTTGGTTTCTCTTGTCTGACTTTTAGGAGGACCTTGGGGAGAAGAGGCAGAGGAGGAAAGGCATAAACTGATAGGTTTTTCCAACTGAAGGATAGGGTGTCCACTTTCCATGCGTGTCTGTGATAAGTCCTTGTGCAGAATCTTTTCAATTGGTAATTTTGAGGAGAGGCAAATAGGTCTATGTCTGGGCTCCCCCATTTCTCTGTTATCATGCTGAAGACTTGTGGATTTAGTTTCCACTCATGAGGGTCCATAAGGTTTCTTCTTAAATCGTCTGCCAAAGTGTTTTGTTTTCCTGGCAGGAATTGAGCTTGAAGATGTATTTGGTAGGTCAAAAAGTACAGTTTTGTACCTACCATAAATGTAGATGTTCGAGGATTCCATTGCTGCAGTCCTTACTATTGGGTATAGTCCGCGTCCAGTCGGCCCGAATACCAGAGTATAAGGCTGACGTCGGTCATGGCACCTTAGACTGACGTCAGTACGTCAGGGTACTAATGCGCATGACCGACGTCATATCCTCAGTCTTTTCTTGCCCCAGATGTCAGAAGACTCTAAAAAGACAAGGCCCAAAATACCTGCACCAAAAACATGTACAATATATACAAGAATAGAAACATGTAAACTCACCTACACAACCACCCCTAAACACAGAGGGGAAGGAGGGAGGGTAAATTGGACTGCAGCAATGGAATCCTCGAACATCTACATTTATGGTAGGTACAAAACTGTACTATGTTCTTCGTTTTCCATTGCTGCAGTCCTTACTATTGGGTAGAATCCCAAAGCAGAGGTAAGGGAGGCTGGCAAATCATAAAGAAGTAGGAGCTGACAACATGCCTTGCAAAACAGCTGTGGCAAAACCAGCCCTAGACTTAGAGTAGATAGGAAGGTGATAATGCTTAGAGAAAGTATGCACTGAACTCCAAGTAGCTGCTTCCAAAATATCCTTAGTTGCCACCCCCCTTAGAAATGCTGTTGAAGTGGCAGTAGCCCTAGTGGAATGAGGCCTAATCCCAGCTGGAATCTCCTTGCCATGATGGGAATAACAAAATGCAATGCAAAAGCCAATCCACCTAGAAATAGTTTGTTTTGACACAGGCTTGCCCTGTGAACTCAAAGCAAAAGAAACAAACAACTGCTGAGACTGCCTAAAATCCTTAGTCCTGCTTAAATAATAACGCAATTGCCTGTGTACATCTAAAGTGTGCAAAATCTTTTCCCCTTTATTTTGAGGGTCTGCATAAAACGTAGGCAAATGAATAGTTTGGTTTAAAGCCACACTAGAAACCACCTTAGGCATAAAGGAAGGATTAGTGCGTAATGATACCCTATCCTTATGGAAAATCAAAAGGGCTCTACTGCCATAAGGGCCTGCAACTCAGACACCCTTCTTGCAGAAGTAATAGCCAACAGAAAAGCAGTCTTCCATGACAAGTATTTCAATTCAGCAGTAGCTGCAGGCTCAAAAGGTTGTAGAGTAAGTTTTTCCAACACAAAATTGAGATCCCAAGCAGGAGTTGGAGCTCACGGGGGTCTTATATTCTTTGCCCTCTAAGAAACTGCTTGAACAAAGGATGCGAAAACAAAGGTGGGTCACAATCATAGTGAGCTGAAATTGCTGCAGCATGAATCTTAATAGAAGAGAAGGACAAACCTTTGTCCAATAACTCAGTAAGATATTGAAGAGCCACACTCAAATTAGGCTCAGAAATCTCCAAATTCTTTGCTGTACTCCAAAATAAAAATCTCTTCCATTTTTCTGCGTACACTCTCCTTGTACTAGGTCTTCTAGCTTCCATAATCACATTTAAAACTTGTTGAGGAAGTTGAGACCTGCTGTGTTTCAACACAGAATATGCCAGGCTGTTAGATGAAGAGAGTGAAGCTTGACATTGAGCAGATGACCGTCCTTCTGAGATAACAGATGAGGAATCAGAGGTAAAGGCCATGGAGGCTTCTTTACCAGACTCCGTAGTAGTGGGTACCAGTGTTGCCGAGGCCAATCTGGAGCTATCAAAATCATCCTTGGCCTGTCTTGTCTGACCTTTAATAGTACCTTTGGAAGAAGAGGCAGAGGTGGAAAGGCATACACATGAAGGTTTTTCCAACTGAAAGACAGAGCATCCACTTTCCAAGCTGTGTGATGAAACCCTTTGTGCAATACTTTGGCAGCTGGTGGTTTAGTGGAGAAGCGAACAGATCTATGTCTGGAGTTCCCCATGACACTGTCAATTTCTGAAATACATGAAGATCCAGTTTCCACTCGTGGGGATCCATGATTTGTCTGCTTAACACATCTGCTAAGGAGTTCTGTGCTCCTGGCAGAAACCTTGCCTGAAGAGTTAGTTGCAAGCTTAGCGCAGTCTCCCATAAAATCATTGCTTGCCTGCATAGAGGATAAGAATGTGTTCCCCTTGCTTGTTGATGTACCACATGACAGTTGTGTTGTCTGTTAGAATCAACACCTGCCCTGGAAGAAGTAACTCCTTGAAAGCCATTAATGCAAACTGGACTGCTAACATCTCCTTCATGTTGATATGTAGATGCTGTAGTCTGGCAGGCCACTTGTCTTGTATCCACTTTCCATTTAGATGAGCTCCCCAAGCAATGTCCGAGGCATCTGTCGTTAAAATCTGACTTGCCTCTGGCCGGGTCACAGAGAGTCCCTTGTTTAGGTGACATTCCTGAGCCCACCACAAGAATTCTTTTTGAAGGCAAGGTATTATTTGAATGACAGTGTCCAAATCCTGGCAGTGCTGTGTCCATACATTTTTGAGATACCATTGTAGCTTCCTCATATGCAGTTTGGCATTGGGAAGCACCAGAATACAAGATGCCATGAACCCTAATGCTTGAAGGACTGATGAGATAGTTGATGGAAGTAAAGTGACAGACTCTTTTGTTTGTCCGGCAGAGGTAAAAGTTGTTGTAACGTCAACATCTTGAACTTGGGAATGTCCAGATAAGTGTTGAGGAGAGATAAATCCAAAATTGGTCTCCACGTGTTCCCCTTCTTTGGTACTAGGAACAGGCGAGAATAAAATCCTAGGCCCCTTTCTGATACAGGGACTGGCTGAATGGCCCCCATCTGGAGTAACTGAGAAACTTGCTTGTGAGCCTCTTTTCTTTGTGGAGGAGGAACGTCTGGCATGCCTTTGAAAGGGGGCATTGTGTGGAAATAAAACCTGTAACCGTGGTGAATGATATCCAACACCCATCTGTCTTGAGTAATTAAATCCCAATTTTCTTTGAAAAGAGACAGTCTTCCTCCCAAAGGAGCTGCCAGACGAGAATCCACTGGCAGCTGAAAAGGCAGGTCATTGGGTCTGTTTACGAAAGGACTGACCCCTGCCCTCACCAGAAGTCTGAGCAGGTGAACTCCCTAATCTAGGCCTAAAAGAACCTTGAGCCCTGCCCCTACCCCGTCTAGACCTACCCCTAGACTGGGAATCATAAGCAGGATATGCCCACCCCTTAGCAGGCCAATTTCTACTAAACTTCGGTGGCTGCACCTGCAAAAAATCTTTAACAGTTTGCATAGACTTAGCTTTGTCCTCCATTTTCTTTAAAAGTGCTTCCACAGGCGATCCAAACAACACATCAGACTGTAAAGGAGCATCCAAAATCCTTGTCCTAACATGCTCAGCTAAATTCTGATCCTTCAACCAGGCATGCCTGCGAAGAACAGAACTAGTAGCAGCCACCCTCGAGGAGGCCTGTACAGCATCAAAACCACATTGCAAAGAATGCTTACCCACTTGTTCAGACACATGAACCAAATCCAGCAACTCTTTACACTCAATACCTTCCGCCAAAGCATCCACCTTAGATTTCAATTGTGAAAGGAGATAATTTTGATATTTTAGCATGTGAAACTGACAATTCAACGCTCTCATGGCTAGAGTGGAAGAAGTATACACTTTCTTTCCCCACCTATCCAAAGCCCTTGCCTCTTTATCAGTGGGAACAGGATTTTTAACCACAGAAGCTTTAACACCTTTAGGCCCCTGAGAAACAGTTTCTGGGTCCGCCCTAGGACTCTTAAACAAATACTTATGAGCTTCGGGCACCCTATAATACCTATCAGGCTTAACAGGAGCAGGAGCAGGAGGCAGAGAGTCAGGGTTCAGGGAAGCCTCTGCAAAAACATCTTCCACCACATTCAACACAGGAGGAATAGCTAAGGGCCTATGCTGGGGCAAAAACAAGAATTCCCTAAGCCTTTTCCTGGAATCAGAGTAATCCTGGCCTTCCCATTTAAAATGCTCCCTCATGGAATGCAGAGTCTCTGAAAATGAGAAATCCTCAGGAGGAGAAGCTGTAGGAGTGGAATCATCCACATCAGAATCAGAATAAGTAGGATACTCCTGCAAGTCTTCCAGAAGACTCTGAAGCCTCTGAACATTGTTCAAAACTATCAAACTCCGGTTCCACCCTAGGCCTCTTATCAGGCGGGGGCATAGAACCTCTAATCAAAGTAATCAAATCTCCTGCCATTTTAAGCATATGTTTCTTAGGTACAGAACCCGAAATGCTAGGAGAAGCCCCCACTGAAGCTGAACTAGGCCTACCTCTCAAAGAAGTTTTGGCAACAGAAGGAGAAGCTCTAACTACCTTGGGAAGAGAGGGAAGAACAGTTACCTGAGAAGCCCCCTCAGCCTGGCCTACGTCCTGAGAAGGCACATCCTGTAATAGTAAAGTTTCTGCCTGAGACTCCATGGAAACTCCTGGCAAAACCTCTGGCTCCACTGAGTTTCTAAAGAACCGACGTCCGGGACTGCCGGTTCATCAACCCTAGGCTTCACTGATTTGTCCTTGCGCTTCTTGACGAAGCGGCGCCGGAGCATCCGGCGGCATTTTATAATTGCAACGCTTCCCAAACACTAACCTGGCACAGTCTAACCTCCTCTTAATAGTGCGTTTGTTAAACCTAGCACAAGAGCGGCAACCAACAACGTCGTGCTCAGGCCCTAAACAAGGTATACACAAGGTATGGTAATCCCTATGAGGTATCTGTTTCCCACAAGAAATACAGTTATTCACTTTTTCTGACATCCGGTAAAATACTGAGGCAAGAAAAAACCAAAATGTTCCCCAACGGGGTACTTAGCCAACTCTGTTTCGGTCTGAAACTCCGGTTTCGGAAATATTTCAGAACGCCAACCTGCACTCGCAAAACTGCTTCTGCATCGGACCATGCGGCAAAAAAGACTGAGGATATGACGTCGGTCATGCGCATTAGTACCCTGACGTACTGACGTCAGTCTAAGGCGCCATGACCGACGTCAGCCTTATACTCTGGTATTCGGGCCGACTGGACGCGGACTATACCCAATAGTAAGGACTGCAGCAATGGAAAACGAAGAACATCTGTGTTCCACAGTGCCATGGCTAATCTGCAAAGGGGGTATGAGTGTGTGCCCCCTTGCTTGTTTATATACCACATGACTGTGGTGTTGTCCGTCTTTATCAGTAGTTGTCCTGGATGAAGTAAGTCCTTGAAGGCTGTTAGGGCATTTTGAACAGCTAGCATCTTTTTCTAGTTGATATGCAGATGCATTTGTTTTGGTGACCATATGCTCTGAATGCATCTTCCTGCCATGTGGGCCCCCTAGGCATAATCTGATGCATCTGTTGTCATGGTTTGGCTGGCAGGGGGTAGAGTGAATGGCTGTCCCATGTTTTGGTGACATGCCTTTGCCCACCATAGAAACTCCTGTTGCAGGCAGGGAATGAGAGGAATCATTGTTTCCAGACTGTGAGAATGCTGACTCCATAAACTTTTTAGGTACCACTGAAGTTTCCTCATATGTAGTCTTGCATATAGAATCAGTAGTATGCAGGATGCCATGAAGCCCAGAGCCTGCAGAATTTGTCTTGCAGAAGACTGGGTTTTTGTTGCCATCAGTTTGAAGTAAGTAGTCAGTTGCCTTTGCTTGTCTGGCGTGAGGAAAGCCATCTGGGCAGTTGTATTCAAGCTTGCACCCAGGAATGTTATCTTTTGAGAGGGTACAAGTTGTAATTTCTTTTCGTTTATTGTGTACCCCAGGCATGTTAGAAGCCTTTTCACAAACGCCAGGTGTCGAAGAAGAGTGTCCTTGTTCGCTGCTTGAATGAGACAGTCGTCCAAGTAAGGATATATTTGTATACTTCTTTGTCTGGAAAATGCAATTACTGGTGCCAGGCACTTTGTAAAGACCCTGAGTGCAGTAGATAAGCCAAAGGGCAGTGAAGAGAACTGGTAATGCATTAAGCCAGCCATGAATCTGAGGCATATTCTGCACGACTGTCTTATTGGGACATGCAGGTATGCCTCTTTTAGGTCTAAAGTCACCAGCCAAGCATTCTTGCCCAGCATGAGCAGATGCTGGTGCAAAGTCAGCATTTTGAATTTTGGAATGTCCAGGTATGTGTTCAGAATCGATAAATCCAGTATTGGCCACCAGGCCTTGTCCTTTCTGGGGTACCAAGAACAGTCTTGAGTAAAAACCTTGTCCTTTTTCCTGTTCTGGTACTGGCTGAATGGCCCCCATATCCATGAGGGATGTAACCTATTTTCTGTGCCTCTGCCCATTGATTTTTTGGCATATCTGGCCAACCATTTGCCATTGGCAGAGTATGGAAATGGAATCTGTATCCCTGTGATACGATGTTTAGTACCCACTTGTCCTGGGTTATTAACTGCCAATTTTGAGCAAAAAGTACTAATTTTCCCCCTATGGGTGCTGCCAAAACATAAGTGCTTAGTGTAGGCAGAGGGAAGTAATTGGGATTGCTTTCTGTAGGTTTGCGCTTTATCTCCTCCAGATTTGGAGGTGGAAGCGCCCCATTGCTTTGACCTGTATGAATCTTGCGCCTGGTATCTAGAACCCTTAGGGTGTCTGGATTTGCCCCTTTGAGCTCTGTCTGACTCAGGAAAGGAGCAATTTTTGGTAGGCCAGTGTCTACTGAATCTTGGTGGCTGCACTTGTAAGAAGTCTTTAACAGTTTGCATAGACTTAGCTTTGTCTTCCATTTTCTTTAAAACCTCTTCTGCCTTAATACCAAATAGGGAATCATGCTGTAAAGGTGCGTCTAGCAATTCAGCTTTAACATGATCAGGTAAATTTTGTTCCTTTAACCAGGCATGCCTCCTAATCACAGATCCAGTAACTGCGGCCCTGCAGGAGGCCTCTATGGAATCAAAACCACATTGCAAAGTATGCTTTCCAACTTGTTCAGCTGCATGCAATAATTCCTGCAATTCTTTATTTTCTGCACATTCTGAAATCAACATAATTTTCTGTTTCAGCAATCCCATAACATGTTGTTGGTACTTAAGCATATGAAATTGACAGTTTAAGGCTCTGATTGCCAAGGTTGCAGATGTATAAACCTTTTTTCCCCATCTGTCCAGTGCCCTTGAATCTCTGTCAGAGGGGGTAGGATTTTTTGCTGTTGAGGCCTTAACTCCATTTGGACCCTGTGAAATAGTTTCAGGATCAGCAGCAGGGTTTCTAAATAAAAATGTATGTGAGTCAAGGACCCTGTAATATCTGTCAGGCTTACTGAGAGCTGGAGGTAAGGAGTCAGGGGACAAGCTTGACTCCGAAAACACAATGTCCAAAACACGGGGAATGGCTAAAGGCCTGTGCTGAGGGAGAAGGAAATCCCTGAGCCTCTTTTTTGATTCTGAGAAGTCTTGATTCTCCCAGTGAAAATACTCCCTCAAAGTATGCAAAGTTTCTCCAAATGAATAATCCTCAGGAGGAGATGCAGATGGAATAGACTCTTCAGCATCAGAATCCTCATAGGGAGGTATAGATAATTCCTGATCAGAAGAGGAATCAGAAGAAATAGAAACCTGATCTGAAGATTCATAATCAGTGTCTTGCCTATGCCTCTTATCAGGAGGGGGATGGGTACCCCTGATCAAGGTAATAAGGTCTTCAGCCATTTTGATCATCTGCTTTTTAGGCATAGAGGCCTGTGCATGTGGCTCATGCGTCTGCTTTTTAGTTTTAGAAGTTGCTTTTGCAGCTGTCGTCAGTTCGATATACAAATGTTGAGGTCTGAATACACCCTCAGAAGCCGGTGCCTGCTCAACTGCTCTGGACTCATCTGAGGGAGATACATCCGTCGGTCCAATACCTTGAGTATCTTGTGGCATGCCGGACTCCACATGGGTGTCAGTAGAGGCCTGCGACTCTAAGGTAGCGGGTATCAGGGGCTGCGAAAGTGCCTCACTGAGTACTGGCAAACTGGTGACTGGCTTAGGAGAAGCTTTGTCATCGGTTTTGGATCTCGACTGCCTTTCTCAGTCCTTTTCTTTGCATTTTTATGTACTCCGGTAGTCGGATTGCTATCCAACAACATTTCTGGGTAGTTAAATCTGTTTCCAAAATACTTTGAGGCAAAAATATACTGACGCTTAATAGTGCGTTGGTTAAATCTAGCACAAAACCAACAGCCAGGCACTTTGTGATCAGGGCCCAGGCAAGGAATATAGTATAAATGGAAATCCTTATGAGGTATTTGCTTCACACAAGTAATACAATTATTAACTTTTTCTGACATCGGTAAAATTTCCCCAACGGGGTACTTAGCTTTAGTGAAGACTTCGGTTCTGAAACTCAAATTCGAATATTTCAGTAGTCGGCCGACTGGCACTTGCGAAATGCTTCTGCTTCCGGCACCACGCGGCAAGAAAGACTAAAGAAAATGGCGTCTGCTGCATGTCTTATACCCCTGACGTCAAGGAAGAGGAGACAGCAACCGACATAGGACCCAAGACTTTGGAATTCAGGCCGACTGAGGGCAACCTGCCAGCACATTACCCAAATGTAATGACTGCAACAGTGAAACACGAAGAACATATGTTGTTCCTGCAGACTATGCCCTTTCATTTTAGGAACAGATTTTAAAGAGGTAAATAATTATTGTTCATCAAGAATGCCTTTAACGAATGTTTAAGCTACCCCTCTTTTTATACAGGTAAAATGGAAAGAGTTTTATGCAAAAAGATCTATGAGAACTATTGTGATATGATAAAGAAAAATAATAAAAGTACTCTCTACAAACACACGCTGGTAAAGATTGTATTTTGGTATCTTGAAAATAATAAATTTAGATGAGAGGAGTGGACATTGGGAGATGAAGATTGAATAGAGTCAATGTAGCAACTAAGATTGAATGCCGCATCATCACCTAGTGGAAATGAATATATTTTAATTAATTCAGTGTTAAAAGTTGAGAGCAACTAAACTGTGATGAAGTTTATCCACACTGGTTTTATTTAGATGCGACTACAGAGCAAGTACAGGTTTTAGGCTGTATTTTTCCATCAGAATTTTTAACAAGTTTTAATATTGTTCTTGTATGAGTTATGCTTTGATTATTATTTTGAAAGTTCGTAATCATACATACTTCAATACCAACTACAGTAGATTTTATTAAAATATAGGAATTTACAACTACTAAACTGTATCTACTTATATTCTTAAATCCATTCCAAAAAGAATCTACTGGTTTATTATATATTTATAAGATTTGTTTTTTTTATTCTGTACAAGTATTTAAACATTGTAAATGCTACTGAATTGCATTTCATTGCGATTTGGTAAGTAGGAATATATTGTTATATAGTGTTAACACTTTAAATTTTTGTTACTATATTAGTCACGTGACTCTCAAACCTGTTAAAATATTGGTTTAGAGCATCAGTACCCGGTTCTGAAGAAGTCCAGTAAACAATAAGGACAAAAGTACTTGATTGTACTAATAAAGCATTTTGTTATGTAGCCACAGTTACATGTCTCAGTATATTTGCCCCCCCCCCACCTGAGTCTACAGCTAAGTGTCTCAGTACATTTGGCCCCCTCACCTGAGTCCACAGTTACAGGTCTCAGTACATTTTGTCCTCTCACCTGAGGCAAATTGAGTCTTTAATTTTTTATTTGTTGTTCTTTTGGGGCTGCATAGTGCAGTGGTTCCCAAACTTTTTCGATTTTTGGCTCCCTTGCTGAATCCAGGTTTTGCCAAGGTGCCCCCCTTCGGCATAAAGTACATATTTCATTTATTTATTTACTTATTTGACATTTGTTTAACAAGGCTGCCCGACTGGACTAGGAGACCTGGGGAGAAAAGCTCAAAGGTACAATAAAAAGACAATAACCAAAAAAAGTGCACATTCTGCTTAACAGCATAACACTGATCTACTATGGTTGAGAGGTAAGCAAACCTAATGGCAACCTTATTAACCAAGTTTATAAGAGCAATATTTAAAATCTGACCCTATTATTTGGCTCTGTCCAGCATACCTCTTAGCTATATAGATTTTTGCAGAATGTCCAGATTTTTCCCTCATATTTTTGGTCTTTTTCTCATAAAATTGTTTTCTGGCAAATCACTGGCAGATCATTAAGGTTGAAGTCAGAAAATAATGACAGACAGTTGAGTTTCATACTTTATACCCTTCAGAAAATTCATGCAAAACCTGCATTTCTATCAACTTTCTAAGTTTGTGAGAGCAGTGCTTAAAAGTGTCCCTATTTTGTGCCTTTGTACCCCCACTATTTTTGGCTTTGTCGAGATTTCTTGATCTAAGTGGATGAGAGGTATGTGTCCAGTGGTATGGTCCAGACTTACACAGACCTCATTGCTGCCAGGGATCACTCCCACTCTTCACTCTCTTCCCCCATGACACACAATCACACACAGTCTATTTTGCATTCATGCACGCATTCACTCATACACATTGCTCACTCTTTTCCGATCTCTCACACAGTCATAGTCACTCCCTCATTCATACCTGCATTCACTCACACATCACTCTTACTATTCCAATCACACACACACACACACACACACACACACACACACACACACACACACACACACACACACATATAGTCACTTCCTCATTCATACCTGTATTCATTCACACATTGCTCACACTGTGTGGTACACCCACACGCCACACACACACTTACACATTCAATCATACATCCCTCCCTCTCACTCTACCGATCTCACACATACACACACAGCCACTTCATCATTCATACCTGCATTCATTCACACATTGCTCTCACTCTACCGATCTCACACATACACACACAGCCACTTCTTCATTCATTCCAGCATTTCACTCACACATCGCTCTCACTCTCCCGATCTCACACACACACAGCTAACTTCATTCATTCCTGCATTCATTCACACATCGCTCTCACTCTCCCGATCTCACACACACAGCCACTTCTTCATTCATTCCTGCATTCACTCACACATCGCTCTCACTCTCCCGATCTCTCTCACACAGACTCTTTTGCTTTCATGCACGCATTCACTCACACACGCAGGCAGACACACACACACACACACACACACACACACACACACACACACACACACACACACACACACACACACACACACACACACACACGCACACACACACACACACAGGCATTCACTTACCTGACGGTCTGGTTCCAAGTGCTCCACAGCCTGGTACTGGTCTGCGGCCTGGTGGTTGGGGACCGCTGTAATACTTGATACCAGTTCTGCTAAAAAACCACAGTGTAGGTCTAGACTTAGTCTGCCACAAACTAATAAGCTTAGCTGCAAAATAAACCGTGAACTGTTTGCAGTTTATTTTGCAGCTAAGCTTACTAGTTTGTGGCGCCCCTGTGCGGAAGCTGTGGCTCCCCAGGGCACAGAGGCGCACACTTTGGGAACCTCCATTTTTTTCTTTATTCTGTGATATATAACTAATTGTATAGCTAGTAAAGTAATGCAACATGTGCAATGTGCACAATATACTCATCGACCAAGCCACTCGCTAATGTTGCTCCTTTTGACTATTAATGACACAGACATCCTGCAAAAGGGTCTCACAGAGACAAACACCTGGTGTCAAAGTCATGGCCTCAAGCTAAATGCCAAAAAATGCATAGTAATCCCATTTGGGAAAAACAAAGTACCTACAAACTACCACATAGATGGGAATCCACTAAATACAGAAGAAGTAATTAGGGACCTGGGTACCCAAGTAGATAGCATGCGCTCCTTTGATAACCACATAGCCAAAACAGTCAGGAAATTCTTCTATGTGGCACACCTAACCACAAAGGGTTTCTCATCCAGATCCAAGGAGGTGATTGTGCCCCTTTACTCCTCACTCATTAGGCCCATAATAGAGTACAGTGCCCCATTTGGGATGTACCTCACTAGATAGCTGCAACAACTAGAAAGGCCACAGAAGTACCTCACTAAGAGGATTATGGGCCTTAAACAATTACCCTATGAAGCATGACTAAAAAAGCTCCAGCTCTTCTCAGTCACTTACTGTGTGCTCAGAGGTGACCTATGCCTGACCTATAGGGCCATGTCAAACTCTGAACTAATGGACATGCTTCACCTCAAAAAAACAAGATCCCTCAGAACCACTCGTTCTAGCGACTTGAACCTATGTACAACAATAAACAGGACATGCTGGAGGGATAGATTCCTGTCCCAGCGACTCCCCTCACTCTGGAATAGAATCCCAATCCATATTCGACAGAGCTCCTCTCTGACCCTCTTCAACAGAAATCTTGATGACTGGATGGGTAGTCATAAGTTCTACCCTGGGATCACTTCAGGAGCCCTGTTGACAGAGGCCCAGGTTACTAATCTAATGGGGAGGCGAAAGCCATCACTCTGTGGCTAGGCTTATAAATGCCCATGGGCCGATAGCCTAGTACTTACCTATTAGTAGTCACCATTCAGTCTACGTTATTACCACACAGCTCAAGTTTACTTGAAAAGGGAAATGCCATATTTCAAGAACACATACTTCATTTCACTTCAGTATATGATGAGTCTTAGTTTTAGGGATGTAAAGCAGAAGACAAGGGAATATCTGGTAGTCAGAGAAAAGGAGCTGAAACACTATTGTCTTCCTAACCTCAGGGGTGCTTTGTTGTTCTATCTTAACCATCGTGTATCTTGGCCTAAAGTCAGTCCTTGGAATACAGCCAGACAAAAGTGAATTCAAACTACATTTAAATGCAGATTCTAAATCAGCAGTCTATTGGCTGTGCATTCGTCATCAGCAGCAGCGTAAAGTAAAAAGGAAATGCAGGCATGACTTTTCTTCACCGAGCTGAACATTCATTTTTTCTCTGTCAGAGATTGTGTAATGCCCAAATTAGTTTATTTAAGTTGATGGGGGAGGGGTGGAGCCACCTGCAACAAATAGGGTCACTTTGATTTCTGATTCAGGGAGAGAGGGTTGGGAGGGTGGCCTAATGGTTAAGGTGTTTGTCTTACAAACACAAGGTGCACAGTTTGAGTCTCACAAGGGATAATTGGCTAGGCTTAAAATGGCTTGCAAGGGCAGTTAGCTTAGTACTAATCTATGAATCTATGAACTAGTCTGGGTTTGTGAAACTCACTTTCATCAGAATCATTTCACTGCATTTCAGTCCACTGAAGTGAAATTCTTAACAATACGTCCAGCACCCTTCTTTCCGTAGTCTTCCAAGAGACTGGCACAGAATAAAGAAAAAGGAAAATGAACATTTTTTCCTTCCTGTCATGAGTATCCTCAAATTCCTGTTACTATTTCAACAGCATGCTGACAGCTATCACCAGTAGAAACTGGAACAGATGTCTCCTGAAAAGCTGGGGAAGTGGTGATAGAGATGATACAGTAAAGAACATGTTTTGGTTTAGACTGGATCTCTCCCCACAATGGGGGAGACACCGCCCATCAGAGGCTGCCCATTGACATCAACCAGCAAAATGACACTTAAATATGAGACTATTACCGCTGACTGTCTTATTCAGTTATTATGACAGTCTTACTGACGACTGATCCCAATGAAAAGAATAGCTGCAAGTACTTTCAGGACTGCAAATAAATGATGTGACAAAAGAAGATTTAATCTGTGATGGCTAAACTCATTACCCACAAGAAGTTGAACAGATTCCACCTGAGGGAGTCACGAGACAAAGACTAGATGATTTGACTGCTAACACTCTGCTTGATGTGAGAGCAGCATTCCCACTGTTATCATGTGACTCCAGCACGATCAGCTTCAGGATGAGTTTGAGGAAACCTTCTTCTTGTCTTAAAGACTTTTTTTAAGTTTTAAGTTTTGAACTACTGGCATTAGTGTTGACAAAAATGGAAAAACCTTTTTCTGCCTTGTGATGCCCTGAACCATCAATAGACGTGGAAGATTTGATGTTTTAGACTTCCACACTACTATAACTCTTACCCGTTCCCTCTCTCTCAACTGATCTAGTCTGGTCTCTCAAAATTAAATCAGTGAAGCACATCCTCCATAAATAACTGAGATTCTACCACTAAGAAGTGAAACTATAACCATAACAAGAGGTTAGAAAGACAAGCTTTTGCAGAGCTACCAGTTCTGGACAGTCGGTCAAAATGTCAACCTTCCTGAAATGCGGAGAAACACGACAACACATGTCAGTTCAGTCTCCAGCATAACTGACTTCACTGCACAATATTTCAGGCGAAACTATATTGTTAATGATCAGAAGGAGAAATCGCCCCGCAGATGATAACTTGCTCAGCATGGAGTCATCCTTACCAGACAAACACCTGCTTTATATAGTTATTAGATACCATCATTTATCTATAGTTCACTTATCAGTAAGTACTGTTCAGATACTGTGAGATGCTAACTAGACAAGAGAAAGACCACATTAAGACAATGATGTCTGTTCCCATGCCTGAAATACCAGAAGCACAGAAATAAATAAAAATGAAGCAAAATCTCTACTGTATCTAAGTTACAGTTTAGAATGCAACTGTGCTTAAACACCAAACAAGGAAGCTAACATAACTGTTTATTCCCATTTTCAGTGTAAATATTTATATTTTATATACAAAGTAGCTTTTCAATTAAATAATTAAATAATATACATATCATACAAATTAGTTATATAAATAGTTTTGCTTTGTTAGGCACAGGCACAATTTTACTTACTAAATTACAGGCTTAGTAGTACGAATATTACCCCCTATCATTTTTATTATTAAACTTCAAAAGTATTTCTATGGTAGAAAACCAGTAAAGTTCTGCCAATTGTAAATGTCAACAGACGTGGAAATGCTTATGACATAAAGTCTTAACTGGTAGCGTATACAGCACCTAACATTAGCAACGCTACAGTATTTATTTGTGAATCATTCCTTGCCTATACGCTTTGTTAAAAAAAGTCATTCATCACTACCACGGTAAGATTATGACATTTCAGAAAATGCATCTGTTTCTGCAAGCATCATTTCTCATCTTATTACTGAAATGCTAGGTAGCAAATGCAAGAACAAAGCAGTAGTTATTCAAGATTTCAGTATGCATTAATCTTCTTTTCCCGTCGCACGTTTACTTGGACTATTAAAATGTTGTGGTAAGAAGCTAACAGACAACTAGAAATTACCGTTTAGTTTTAAACAAAAAGGAAAAAAAAGAAAGCAATACTCGTTATAAAATGCAGAAAAATAATAATAATATACACGCATATAAAATGCACACTAGTAATAAATCTCTGATGGGACCTCAATCAGCACTTCAAAGAATTAATTCCAGCACCAAAAATCAGAGGTCCGCATCACATTTTTCAGCAGACTTCAACTATGGCTGTCATTAATGGAATCATACAAGACAACCCTGTATGTACCTTTAGACAGCCCTGATGCAACCATATGGTTTTCAATTAAAACAAACTAGGGCCCTTTAGAAATGGTGAACTAAACCGGTACAAATAAGACTGATCAGTCCAAAGTACATTTATAAAAGCAGAAAAGAACCAGTGTCAAGGACGGAAAAAAAAAGAGACGAGAAGAAGAAAGGGAATTGGGACTTGATAAAACAAATTCTCAAAAAAGACGTGTTGCTACTTGTAGCATTTAAAAGTGTGTTCTACTATCTGCAAGAATCACAACAGGTGAAATGAATAGGACAATTCCTACATGGCTGCTTTTGGTATAAGCATTGCTCAAAAGCTCAGGCAGAAAGATCATCCAAAAAGAGTGGTAGATGGAGGTAGAGAAACAGTTAACAACTCCAGTCCAGTTAAAAGTTCAGTATATAGTACACTCAAATGATTGCAAAATGGCTCTTACAAAGGAGGATGTAATGCTAATGTAGGTTATAAAAGCAGAAATATTTGTGATGGAGTAACTGGTAAGGGCAAGAACTATTTTGAGGACTGATGAGAGAAAACTATACAGCGAGCAAACAGTTTATAGCAATATTTATTTCCAGACTACACTTGCTTCACATAATGTTTTACAAAACAAATGCAAAACTGTTCTGACTTTTTAATACCCTTCAAACACAAAATGGAATATTAAAAAAAAATCTGCTTGGCATCTAAATTTCAAAACACTGCTTTTCCTGGACTGGCATATTTTTGAAAAAATAACTCCTCATGAATAAGCAATCTAAAACCTAACTTCTTCTCAAGGGTAACACCTTGATTTTGGAGAAAAATGAATGACTTCTGTCATACAAGCCTGAAACTCTGTGTGACGATTGGGGAGAGATGAGCGAAGGCTGCCAGCTGATTCAAATAGAATTTGATATATAATTCTGGCGTTTGTAAATAAATGTAAAATACAGGCATGTTTTCTTGAATGTAAAAGAATACTGTGAAATGTGGAACTGCAAAATATGTGACAACATTGCACTTTACTGGCTCAGTGAAGCATGTTCTATCCTTTCATGTTAGAATTCGGCTCCAGGGCGGCTGAATGAAGGTTTCATGTCCACTGTTTTAAGGCTAAAGTTTATGACCAGAATTTAGATGTGGAATGTGCTTTATTGCTCTGGTTTCTGCTAGCATGTATATGTGAAATGTCTTCCATTGTTGTAAAGTTCTGAGCAGGTGTTAGATAGCTAAATAATGCAGTTTGTTTGCCTGGGAAAACCTAAGTGTCAAAAATGATGCAATTTGGGGAGGGCCTTAGAGACATGTTTGTTAAGTAATGTTTAAATACTATTTCTCACAAGAGACTTGGAACATTTTGACTTTGGGTATCTAACTTACCAGTACTCTGCCTTGTGCTCACATGTAAGTTTTAGCACTGTGATTTCTTGTAGGAATAGTTAAAGCTAGTAAAGATTAATTGGGTATTTTTCTTTGAAATCAGACCTGTCCTACTGTATTATTTTAAGTTTCTGTGTGATCTCTGAACTCTTAGATATCTCTGTGGTGTAGTAGTTTTGTCTTGTGTTTTAATTATTTATTATTAAATATTTTTAAAACCTTCTACCTGTAGCTGATTTGTGTAGAGATAAGCTCTAGAGTACATTACATATTTATAGAGGCTATTGTAATAGGCCACTCTAAAGTAGGCCTTGACTGTTAGTCATACTACCACTGGATATTAATATTGCACACTAATAACTGGACAACCTTTTAAGGGCCTTTTAGTAGCTGATATTAACTGGGTGGTGGCAGTAATTACTACCGTATAGTCTAGGTAAAGGGGCACAGTTGGAGAATCTGTGTCAGCCTTTCCCAGGAGTGTCTGTGAAGTTGTATAAATACTTATCTCAAAGTGTGTGTGTGTTGTGTCAGCTACTTGGCAGGGACACGAAGCACTGGCTGGACAGAGAGGGTACTGGAGGTTTTAGCTTGCCAGTTAGGCTGAGACCTGGACCCTATAGCTGTGCCAGTGGGGAGTCTTATTGGGGACCTGGTGAGCAAGGGAGCAACCAGACCCAAACTGACTGTGATCTCTGTGTGCACTTAAGGGAAATTGTACTTTACTGTGTGTATTAGTTATCCTTTCCTCTTCTAGGAGACGACCTCCCTGGTGTTAGTGGTGAGGACTGAGGCTCCTTGATTGCTGGGCCAGGATACGATTGTCACACTCTGATTAAAGTTTTCAGAAAACAAAGCAGTTATTTTCTGACCTACTTTACATTTTTCTCCAGTATCTAATTTCTCCTAGCCTGCATGATTTTTTTCAGATTCTCTCACAGATGTCAGACTCAGTTCCTTGCTGTGGTAACTATTACCATATTTGTAAATATTTTTACTACAGCCACAAGAATCCTACAGTAGTCATAACAGTAAGCTGACCACTTTACTTCCAAAATGGTGGACAGTATTATACCTGGTGATGAAAGACATTAGGATACATTCACATGGGGAACTAAATCAGTATAATAAAACAGAAGACAGCATGAGAAAATTGCATCACCAAACAATTTAAAATGGAAATTCAAAACATTTGTTGGTTCATCTTCTGTTTTTATTTCTGCAAGCATCATTTCTCATTATACTAGATATCAACATCTTGCCATATGCAACAAAGTATAATTTTTTTGTCATAGTCTCTATCGCAGTTAACCTTTCAAAAAGGTGCCTTGCTATGAGACCTGTATCGTTCACTTTACTTGCAAGGCCTTTTGTTACACATTTAACATCCCACACAGGATCACCAATCCCACCAAAGCAGCATTAATCTCTCTCACTCTGTCTTTAAGAAGCACATTAATCATTTTTGTTTAATTTACAACAAGCAGATAAGTCAGATAAGTGGACTGGATCTACATGATCTGTTTGTAGTTGCAGCACAGGAAAGTCAAACAAAAACCTTAAGCATCAAAATCAAAGCGTATACCTCACAATTTCAATATTTCTGTATGTTACAATATAAAAAGAAAGCTTGGCAAAATGCACAACACAAAGCAAATGTAGTAACAAGCAACAGCGATCTCGAGCAGTAATCAAAATAAATGACACAGCTCTCTTATGTAAGCAATATTGTTATGGTCATGTTGCAAAATTCCCTTTCAGTACACAGGTGCCTTTTCATAGCATTTACATATAAGTAAATTTTACATGATTTTTCACAGCAATCTGAACCTTGGTCATGGATGATTTGTAAATAATATTATTTGATTCACAGACAGTCTGCACAGTGGTACTTCCCATACTAGATGCCAAAAAAGAGGCACGAATGTAACACCATGTCTGACAATCCAAAGAATTGGACCTATTTTTGATCTAGGTAAGCCCATCGCAACTGCAGAAACTATACATCCTAATGCATTGCCCTTGAAGTTTCCATGACAACAGGTGATTTATTTATAGGCTCATAGATGTATAACAGGATAATAACCACTGGGGCCTTTATAAGCCTAGCCATGCAACCCAAATGTATCCCTCAAGTTACGGCACATTAGAGGCTATTTTAAGGAGTTTATGTTAGTTAGGGCATGATTTAACAGCTATCTCTGTCCATCAGAGACATAGGTGTCACACCAGGGTGAATTTCCAATTTCCCATTCACTGATCCTGACAGATCTTGATTGCAGTTAGGGAAGGGATCTGCTTCACTTGGATGGGAAACCCAAAGAATGGGGATTCTCAAACCTGTCCCTCCAACATGTCCAATTTAAGTCAGAAACAAAGTAGTTCTAGTGATGTTCACTTCACAGGTATGCAAAAGGTCCAGAAGAACAGGATCCAAGGATACCTTGTACACCAGACATAAATTACCTTTCAGCAGTCTGTAGGAAACAGAGGATACAGATAAGGCTTTGAGATGATCTGCATAATCATAGGCCATTGTGGTTGTATTCTTTTGTGATGAACATCTATGGATGTTCCAGCTGCTGCATGTGCCTGGTCAGGTACAATTACATCCCTGGACCTAAATGTCTTAACCTTACTTATAAGGTGATTGATTATGAATGATTTTTCTTACCACACTAGACACACGTTGGCTGAAAGCTAGGTTACTATCTACATGGGTTCCCAAATCCCTGACTACTGTCTACCTTTAGGGGTGTTTTATCAATGAGGTAGTTTTCCTGGGTGACTAACTTCCCAAAAGGTACTATTATGCATTTCTTGGCATTGAGTTTTAAGTACCTGCTGTAGCTGCACCAACACAGTCCCACCAATGGTGGTAAAGTCCAATCTCACATGTCAGAGTGACCACAATTCTTCATGGCCTACTTGAAGAATGGCTTTCAGGTAGGGAATAGTAGGGGGAATGTTTTGTGAAGCACCACATATGAAGTCATTACAGGACAGGCAAAAACTCTAGTGACATTACTCTCCTTATCTATCCAGCAAAACATTGCAGGGTTTGCCTGTAAGATTCTCCCACTAGATCTTAAAACAATGTCTTTCACCAAAGGAGAACAACAACTGTCGAGCCACACATTTACTTCAGAGTTTCTACAAGAGTGACACACATTCCTGCCTCCTAGAGGGGCAGATATAGATAGCATGAGAATGTTGCATTCCCTGCAAGAAAGTAAACTTAGGTTCACAGACTTCAAGTAAGCCAGCAATATAAGGACCACTGAAGGTGAGCTGAAAGTTTTGGTTTGTCACCCATTGTAGGGTTAGCTAACAATGCCACAGAAGAACCACTGAAGGTGAGCTGAAAGTTCTGGTATGTCATCCATTGTAGGGTTAGCTAACAATGCCACAGAAGAACCACTGAAGTTGAGCTGAAAGTTCCAGTATGTCATCCATTGTAGGGTTAGCTAACAATGCCACAGAAGAACCACTGACAGTGAGCTGAAAGTTCCAGTATATCATCCATTGTAGGGTTAGCTAACAATGCCACAGAAGAACCACTGAAGGTGTGCTTAGAGTTCAGAAGATGATGGTATTAGGTAGACTTAACTTAGGAGACAGAGGCACAACATTATCAGCTTTGATTACCGTAGAGAAGAGGGAAATGGGGGCTGTGGAGAAATGCAAGGAACACAGAAGAAAAGAAGGAATGAGGAGGTCTGGGATGTGATAATGCTTAGTTTGGCATAGTTAAAGGGGTTATGGAAGAGACTACTCCTGACAGGTTTAAGCAGCCACAGCAAGGTTCAAGACTTAATGTATACCAAATAAACACTGCACCATTTTTCACAAAGTACAGCCAACACGGCAACACTGAGACTCTGACATACGTGTTAATGAACTACTCGGAAGCAGATTCCTGCCAAGTTCTTCAGATCTTCTTGCCACTACCCAAACCTTGGACACTATTCCTTTTGGGACCTCTTTGGGTGTACACAGACACTTAAATGAGATGCGTTTCTGTTTTTTTTTTTTCAGCCTTCTCAAGATCATCATTATTTTTCAAATTTGTGCATCTAAACTTGTTTTGTGGATTAAGATCATATATATTTTAGTAAGGAGTACATCATGTGTCACACAGGACTCTGAAGGAGGTCTCTGATCAGTTCCTAGTTGTTGATCCTGATCAGTTTCTAATACATCGTGAGGATCACCAACATGAGGCATGATAACAGACCCTTTTCTGAATGTAGTAGCAACAGCTATGTTTAAAAACTTCAAGTTACACTAAATCTTATTTCTTTCTTCCTGTAGCTTTGTCAGCCCATCAACTAGCCCTGAAAATGGATGGTGCTGGAGAGTCGGGCCCATACCCGCCCATTGGCAGTGCTGGGAGCCAAGGGGCCTATGCTGTGATGAGTAGGAGGGTCGCGCAGTAGCACTGAAGCCCAGGGTGAGGGCCTGGGTGGAGCCGCTATGGGTGCAGATCTTGGCGGTAGTAGCAAATATTCAAATGAGATCTTTGAAGGCCGAAGAGGAGAAGGGTTCCATGTGAACAGCAGCTGAACATGTGTCAGTTGGTCCTGAGAGATAAATGAGCATCATTGGATGGATGGATGGATGGATGGACGGATAATGGTCTCCTTCTCCATCAGCTGACTGAAAGCAGATCGGGTTAGGATCCCCGAATACAGAGAGGCAGAGACGGGCACCTTGTGGCATCCAGTGTGGTGATGCAAATGATCTTGGAGAAGCCAGCGGGGGCCCCTGGGAGAGTTCTCTTTTCTTTGTAAAGGGCAGGGTGCCCTGGAATGGGTTCACCTTGAGAGAGGGGCCTGTGCTCTGGAAAGCATCAAGGTTCCAGTGGCGTCAGATGAGCTCTCGCTGGCCATTGAAAATTTGGGGGAAGAGGGTGTAAGCCTTGCACCGGATTGTACCCATATCCACAGCAGGTCTCCAAAGTGAACAGGCTATGGCATGTTAGAACAATGTAAGTAAGGGAAGTCACTAAGCCAGACCTATAACTTTGGGATAAGGATTGGCTCTAATAGCTGGATCAGTCAGGCTCAGATGTGAAGCAGGGCTGGATAAGGAGTCACCCCCTCTCCTCACTTCCCTGTCCCGGGGGGGATGGCGGTGGCGACTCTGGACATGCGCCCAGCTGTGGTGGTTGCAGGTCCCGACAGGCATCCCATATCATTCAGCAGCTGGCAGCTGACTTAAAACTGGTGCAGACTGGGGGAATCCTACTGTTTAATTAAAACAAAGCATCACAGAGGCCCAGGGATGGGTGTTGACATGATGCGATTTCCGCCCAGTGCTCTGAATGTCAAGGTGAAGAAATTCAATGAAGTACGAGTAAATGGTGGGAGTAACTATGACTCTCTTAAGGTAGCCAAATCCCTCGTCATCTAATTAGTGATGCGTATGAATGGATGAATGAGATTCCCACTCTCCCTACCTACTATCTAGTGAAACCACAGCCAAGGGAACGGGCTTGGCAGAATCAGCAGGGAAAGAAGACCCTGTTGAGCTTGACTCTAGTCTGGGACTGTGACATCCACTGTGAGGGATAGGCCTCCTTGAAATTGATTACATGTACAGATCTGCAATCGTGGGACTCCACATATTTGCTGACCTCACAAGACCCAAATGTAGTGAAAGTCTTGAAATATGAGGAGAATAAGTCTAAGATGACTTCCCTGCTTAGGCTAGCAGAAGCATATCAGCATCAAGCAGGAATGGAAGTCAAACCACAAGTGGATTAAAACCAGGCAGCAACTGAATGTGCCAAAAAACAAAATAAAGAATATAAGGTGAAAGACCAAATGAGAAGGCAAGAAATGTGGAAACTGCATAAATATAGTTGCAAGTACTGAAAACTTCTGGAAGAACCTCATGTTGATGAGGAATGAATGCAGGAATGAGTAAGGAGAGGCAAATTCAAGCCAAGAGATGAAAGGTTAATACTGGCAGCCCAAGATAGTGGGCTACATACACATCGGTTTAAAAAGTCCATTGAACATGTGGGAGAAACAGACAAATGTAGGTTTTGTAAAACAGAATTGGAAGTAGTTGCATACCTTATATATTGATATTGTGGTCCAAGAAAAGAAGACAAAAGTAGCATCTGATCATTGAAATCGCCACACACAGTGACTACATTGTCCTGTGTACAGAGAGACACAAAGTCATAAAATATCAGGATTTGCAAGCAGAAACAAGAGCAATGTGGAAGAAAGATACCCAGATAGAGACATATATATAAACATATATACACTGTGTGTGTGTGTGTGTGTGTGTGATATATATATATATATATATGTATGTGTGTGTGCCTGTGTGCACATGTGTATACATAGTGAAAGTAATAAACAGCACCAAAGTAGATGCGCATAGGTCTTAGACTGCTATTGTTAGAATTTTGCTGGATCAACAGCCGTCTTGGACTGGATTTTCTCAAACAGGTCGAGACACAATTACCGCCAACATGGACATTGTTGGCTATTTGGGAACAAGTGATCACCAAACCATCAGCCTGAACTTTATCTACTTTTATTCTGCCAGTGAAAAAGGGCTCTCACAATTGTCATCCACAGCACTTGATATCTGAGGAATTCTCATTAAGGAAAGAGCTTCACATTCCTTTCCTTAAACTAATCTCTGCATATGTCAGTAAACATTGCTCAGGCATTCACATACATCTAAAGAGGGTTTTAAGCACCTGCTTTCCCAAGTGTGGGGTACAGAACCCAACTCAATGAGTCCTCACTGTAACCTTTCAATTATGTACTGGCAGATAAAGTTTCTATGAGATTCAGACATCTGGAAATAAGTTTAATACTGCATAAGACAGTCTCAGATTGAAGAGATGCACTTATGAAACTGGGCCCCAATGCTATAACGCAGTACCTTTCTTTCATCCCTGATGAGCTACATTTGATTAAAATGCATCCATGCTCCTAGAACTTCTCAGAGGTCACAGAAACGCATGCTTTGATGGCACAGAACTTCTGGACATACTCTGTCCATTTCCTGACTGTCGATCTTTGTCGGGCAATACCCTTCACCCACTATGCATTCAAAGTACTGCAGTCAGATAATATCCCACAACCTGTACCCCCTTGCAATTAGTGCATCCACCGACTATTCCACATCATCTACTTTTCCCAATATTACAAGCAGAAAAAATATCTCGCATCCCCCTCCACTGTAATATTACAGCCAACAAATATTTCACACCTGCTACCTCTTCCTGGTGTAATAAGTAGCAAATATCCAATTACCCTCTTCCATTCCTAGTATTAGTCAGTAAATGCTGCACATTTCCTGTACTTCCTAATGTTCTAGCTAATAAATATTTTGCATCTCCTACCTTTCCTAATACTGCAGCCAGCAAATATCTTATCCCCTGCTACTTCCTACTATAATGTCTAGCAAATACCCACATCTCCTACCTTTCTTAGTACTGTAGCAAACGTATTTCATATCCTCTGCTGTTCCCTATTATTGGAGTCAGCAAATATCCCACATACCCTGCCATTCTTAGTCTTACATTCAGCAAATATACTACACCAACTTGCAATCTCTATTTTATAGTTAGGAAATACCTTGTATCTCCTACTCTTTGTAATACCGTAGTCAGTAAGTATTCCACATCCCCTACCCCTTCTAGTACTGTAAATATTCCACATCCGTTATCCAGCCTCGTACTATAGCCAGTCTGCATTACACATTCCTTCACCTTTCCTTTTGTCGTACCCAGCAAACATCCCACATTATCTTCCCCTTTAAAGTAATGCAGCCAGTATTCCACATTGTTTGCTCTTTCGTAATACAGTATCCAGAAAACATCCCACATGTTCTACCATTCCTTTTACTGTAGTCAGCCGATATCTCACACCCCCTGCTCTTTCTTAGTACTGTAGGTAGCAAGTATCTTAAATACATACCCTCTTCCTACTGCTGTATGATAGCCAGTATGTTATGTGGATCTGGTTCACCATTCATTTGTAATATTATAGCCATCCAATACCCCATACCCCCTTTGCAGGTACTGTAGTTAGATAATAGCCCACATACTCATTCCACCCCCTTCTAGCAATAGCCAATTTCCGACATCCCCTTGTTCCTCACTAGTACTGCAGTTCACCAATTTCCTAAGTCACATGTCTCTTCTTAGTGCTTTATTTCTTTCCTATGCATTTTTAATTCTCCTGTGATGATGAATTCTTCCACTAAAGAAAGGTTACTTGCACATCTGTTGATACACTTTTTCAGTGGCAGGAAACACTTTACTGTTTTATTTTTCAAGATTTTACCCTTTGTTTCTTGAAATGTGCTCCTTTGTTTTTGCTCATCACATATCCTTAAACATGTTAACTTTGATTTTACAATGTGGATACTTAAATATCTACATCCTTTCTGTTGAAGCTTTTACTTGTATATCAAGTTCCTTTAATATCTGCTTTAATGGCTTCTTATTTAATAGCCAGGGCTGATAAAATGTTAAAATTACAATTTCAAAGATTTGGTAAAAATGGCCATTAAGTTATGTAAACTTTGGATACAGCGACTCTAAATACTGTACATCTGAAGTCATTACATAAAATACATTGTTCAGGTCACATCTGTGCAAACCTCACATGATGGATTAAACAACCTGAGGTTGGATAATTAAACAAGAGCAGCAGTTACATCTTACCAAAAGGCCAACATTGACAGTAACTAAATCTTATTGTTTTACAGTATTTTTCTTTAACTATTGTGAAATGAGTGCCACTGTCACCTAACTGTGCTGCTGCATCTCCGAGCAAACACTGGACTTCCAAAAATGTGTATGGTGCTGTTTCTTTCTGTCCTCTCTTTGAAAACCATCAAGCTACACTATTCCTGATCAGGTCCAATCACTCCTCCTGACCCCTGATATCTTACCGTACCAGGAGAGGGAGGCAAGAACCTAGGTGTCTTGGCTGTATCCAAGCTAAGGCTAGGAAACATTTTATTATGCTCATAACAACCCTCTGTAATCAGAGAGCACAGAGCAATGACCACTATGCTGGAGCCAGTGTGAGTGGCTTTGCAATGAGCACTACACGCTGGAGCAAGTGTGAGTGGCTTTTTCCCCACATCCATGATTTCGGCTGGAGTGCTAGCACACTCCTTCGGATGCAGGATGGAGCTCATGTTTCCTAAACTCCTTAATGGAATTCTGGACACTTCTCCAGGTAGAGGTCTTACAGCGAGACTCTACCAACAGCCTTCACACAGGATGGGTGAGCGAATAGTCCCACCCCCGCTGCTTTCTGGGGCATACATTTTACCAAAGTCATACATCATGGGGCTGGCTCACATATGGGATATAGTGCTCTTCTAACAACAACTAATGCATAAATGAACAAGGCAGCATTACACTCAAAGGAAATCATAAAGAGATTAGCATATGCCTGAAAATACATGAGAATGAGAAGCAGATACACTACAATAACCCACTGTTGTACCTGCTTTTCAGCTTTTGGGCTCCAGCAGATATATTCTACTTGTGTCAACCCACAGGGGATTGACGACCAAAATCTTTCTTATTCATAAACTAAATATTTTCCCATACAAAATCTAGGACCCCATTCTATGAGTCGTAGCAATTCTAGCAATAAAACGTGATTCAAACAAAAAACACAAAGTTCAGAGAACTCACTATTATACCTTTAAGGTATCTCTGGAAGAGGGGTTATCCCCGACATCCCTGTTAATTATGCATACTAACTGTAAATCTGCTGTACCCTAAAGTAAGGGAGCACACGGAGATTCTGCAGCACCAAAGTTAGTATCTAGTCTAGGATAACAGTTGCAATCTTTGAAATTTCAATAGGCACCCTATATGACACCTCCTCAATAGATGCCAACTGATTACCCACTGAATTCTAAATATTATCTCTGGCAGTTGTGGAAATTCAGGGCAAGCAAATTAAAAATATCAAAATAAATTACAATAAGTATGACAGCAAATTAATTGCTTTGTTCCTGGGGGCCTGCGCTTAGCAAAAATAGAGTTTGTAATGCTGGTGATATTGGTTACTCATATAATAATGCAGTCTGGATATTACTGGGAGACAGGGGGACGGTCAACGTTCTCCAACTATGTATGGATAGAAGAAATTAAGGATACATATCTACATTTTCCCATAAAACCTGAATTATAGTACAACATTACCATTGCTTTCTGTGCTGTGAAACTAACAGTGCGGTCGAACACTGTCAGCCTTTTGGGATGGTTTTATTCTGGAGCTAGCCAGCGAAGACACTGTACCCTTTGAGGTGCTGCACTTCAAATTGCTTCCACCTTACTTGGTTCCTTGCAAGTAAGGGAATCTCTGGACCAACTAAAAGGAAAGAGGACAAAGCTCTCCAGCCCTTGCAAGAAAATAATCTCTGCAGCGGGTCTTCTACAAGCCGGACTTTCCTGCAGAATACTGCAGGGTCTCTTATAATCTGCGCAGCGAGGTCTTCTACAAAACGGACTTTCCTGCAGAACACTGCAGGTCTCTTGTGCTTTAGAACTTGGTTTCCCTGATCACTTCTAGCCAACATTTCTAAAAACAATGTCTCCCTACACATAAATAACCAAACAACTAATTTATCTGTTAGAAGCATTATGCACAAGTTAAACGAGCGTGTATAAAACTCATCTTGTTTTCAAAAGCTCACCATAAGCAGTTTTGTAACACATTAATATGAAAGAACAGTCACATATAAAATAGATTAACCACAGTAAATCAGTATGTATTTTTATAGAATCATAGGTAAGTACTAGGCTAGCTGCCCTTGCGGGCCATTTTAAGCCTATCTAGTTTCAATTTTCTTTGCTCAAAATAACCTATCCTATTTGGTTATATATCGGCCCTACCCATCCCCATCCCATGGTCAATAAGTATACATTATGCCTAATGAGAATAACTTAGATCATCCTGCAGATACTCTGACGGGAACCCATGCAAGGGTTAAGGCATTTAGGAACCGTCTCAGTCCGTTAGTAGTTTATGAGGCAGTCCTGGGGTAAATTTTCTGTTTCCCATCCATAGGTCCAAGTTGTGCTTGAGTATGGACAGGGATGAACTTGGTTTTATGTGGATGGGGAGTCTGTTCCACAGCAGTGATATCCTCTGTGAGATAGACCTGTCATGACAAACCATTCTGTTGATGTTGCAGAAGAGGTTTAGATCCCTAGCCTGAATATTTCTGATGCCTTTTTTCTTGGTGATATGCAGTAAATCCATCAGTCAGTGAGTTGGAGGTTGCCTTGTATACCAGACATAGGTCACCTCTTAGTCTGTAGGATACAAAGTATAGCGATAGGCTTCTAGTCAGTCCATCTAGGACATGTTGTGTAGGATGGTATCATTTTAGTATTTATAGGCTTAAATGCTGCCAGTCCATTTTGTCCAAATGCTAACTACACCATGTATCAGCAGCTTTCATTTCACATATCTAAAGTGTTGTAATTGTTATGCAAAGAATGGTAGCCATTTTATTCTTCAGAAACAAAACGGAGGTAAAATATTTAGAAAATACTCATGTTTTGATATAATTAAAAGAACAGAGCTACCAAACATATTCAGGTGATTCTTGGAATTTACGTTCCAAATATGTGTCAACATACACGAGTCTACCTGTTTTAATGTTCATTAAAATAATTTCTCTAATATTTTTTTCCACAAACTTTCCTAAAAAGAAGGCTATCAGAAGCAGTCCTGTGTGTGAAAAAATAAGAATATGATTGGAGTTTACTGAAGAAAAGTTATTTACTAGAGCTGGTGACAAATAACTGCCCAAACCTAGGTGGGTAGGGTGCAATGATACAGTGACCATGTATGTAAATGTTACTGTGAATGTAAAAAAAAAAAAAAAAATCCCACAGCATTTACACAAGCAACTATAAACATGATAAGAAGAATTTGCGTAACAGTCTACATCATTATATTTATAGTGACAAATCTCCCTGTACTGCCACATACAAGAGACTTTACCCCCTGTACCAAACTCCTCATAATCGGCTCTGCTTTTCTTGCCCTATAGGGTAAAGGAGAGTTCCAACTGCAAAAACCATTTCTGGTATGTGGGTTTTATTCAACCATATATGTATTTGATGCTCCCAACAGAACATGACAACCCCTTTATACACAGCAGAGAGTCATTGTCCCAGATGACCTGATATTGCTGATGATAAAGGCCAAACTTAATGGGAAGCCAAAAATGCTCTTAAATGTCATCGGGGTTGCCTTCGGATTGCCTTTCAAATACATAATTAAATATGTTTTGCATTACGCAATAAAAAGAGCAGGCTATTAACAAGAAAACCTACAAAATGCTGCTGCTGTCTTACACCTGTGATAAAGCCAGGTTTAGGCCTTCTACTTTAGATGTTACAAGCTCTTAAATTAATATTAGTCTTAATTGCAGTGCTTACCAAGAGACCGGTAAAATGAATTATAGCACCGAAAATGTTATAACCCAAATGAAGTTTATATTCGTAGTCACTGGAATTAGAAAACAAAATTAAAACTCTAAGTACTTTACAATTTCAAATGAAAAATGGTCTGCCTGGTTAAATAAATTTAAATACCAACATTTCTCCACTGCTGTATATTAAGTATATCTGGAAGTGCAGTGGACTCGTGTTGAGTTTTTAAACAGCTTAGAGAACAGAGCAACCTCTATAATGCAAAAATAGTGTTGTGTAACTATGTGTACAAGCTTCTGCAAACACTCTGCAATATTTATAATTACTTTTAAAACAAAGTATATGTTGCTCCACTTCTAAATCAAATTTACTGCCCCTGTACTCGTATACCACCCTCATCCTGGTTCCTGATATTACTAGACATTTATTTATTCTTGTTCGGATTAAGAGAATACATATTAAGCATATCCTAGGAACTCACACATTTAAGACATAATAAATACATCCTACAACAAAAGTAGCTTGCATTCTAAACTAAGAAATAGAAAATGTACATATGTCTTGAGAAAGTTCTACTCACATAGATGGACTGCAAACACTGTACTGATGTTTTGACGTACATCTTTATGGACAACACAGATATGGCATTTTTGTTTTTTTATGAAAGGAAATTATCTTGACCCATGACCTCACTTAATTCATGGAGATGTCTACGCCTATAATCCTGCTCTGTATATTATAACAGTACACCTGTTTGGAAAGGGCTTCACATATAACAACACGCAGTTCTTTGCTTTCACATTCTGCATCAAACACAGGACAACTGGTCAAACGCTGCAATACTCACTGTTCTCTGAAAGTTCAACTACGTAGTGAAGAATGGGGCTATTGCCATCAAAGGGACGAACCCAGACCAGATTGACAGAGCGACTGTCCAAAGAGTTCAAGCCTGCCTGCAGATTCAGCGGAGCATGAGGAAGCTCACTAAAAAAAAAAACAAAAAAAAGCACATGTAACACTGTGTGTAAAACAGTACAAGTACACATGTAATGTGTGTAACAGTACAAGTACACATGTAACACTGTGTGTAATACAGCAGAAGTACACATGTAATGTGTGTAACAGTACAAGTACACATGTAACGCTGTGTGTAATACAGAAGTACACATGTAACGTGTGTAACAGTACAAGTACACATGTAATGTGTGTACTACAGTAGAAGTACACATGTAACGTGTGCAATACAGTAGTACACATGTAACGTGTGTAACACAGTACAAGTACACATGTAATGCTGTGTGTAATACAGTACAAGTACACATGTAACGTGTGTAACACAGTATAAGTACACATGTAACGTGTGTAACACAGTGCAAGTACACATGTAACGCTGTGTGTAATACAGTAGTACACATGTAACATGTGTAATACAGTGCAAGTACACATGTAATGCTGTGTGTAATATAGTACAAGTACACATGTAACGTGTGTAACAGTACAAGTACACATGTAATGTTGTGTGCAATACAGTAGAAGTACACATGTAATGTTGTGTGCAATACAGTACAAGTACACATGTAACGTGTGTAATAGTACAAGTACACATGTAACGTGTGTAACACAGTGCAAGTACACATGTAATGTTGTGTGTAATACAGTACAAGTACACATGTAATGTTGTGTGTAATACAGTAGAAGTACACATGTAATGTGTGTAACACAGTACAAGTACACATGTAACGCTGTGTGTAATACAGTAGAACTACACATGCAATGTGTGCAATACAGTAGTACATATGTAACGTGTGTAATACAGACGTACACATGTAACATTTTGTGTAATACAGAAGTGATGCAGTGCAGAGATTAAAAAAACATAAAAAGTACTTAACACTTCTGACACATTCTTATTCTAGTTCGCTGCGATGATTTAGTTTTGTACAACATAATACTTGTTTTTATATAAAAATAACCTCAGCAGCAGAGTGAAATGCAGCTTACACTACAAATCATAACTAACATCTGATAAGTGGTACATCTGAGGTTGGACATCACTTGACCTGGACAGAAAACAACATTGTATCCGATTTGCAGATACTCATTAGTGTAGGAAACATACTACAAAAAGGGACCTTATGCTGGCACACTTCTTTCAGGCATTGCATGTGCTCACCCAACAAGTATGAAAGACAAGGATCAGTTCCCCCAGCCTGCAGATTAATGCTAATATGAAAAATATCAAAAACCCCTGCAGGAATTTGCACTTTGTGATCAATGAGGGGTATTGAAATGGTTAGAAAATAATGCAAAGCAAAACTTACCATAGCAACCTAACGACAAGCCATATCTGTGCAGCCAGGAAGTAACACACACACACACACACACACACACACACACACACACACACACACACACACACACACACACACACACACACACACACACCGACACAGACACACACACAGACAGACACACACAGACACACACACACAGACTGACACAGACACACAGACAGACACACACAGACAGACACACACAGACACAGACACACAGACACAGACACACACACACAGACACACACACACACAGACACACACACACACAGACACACACAGACACACACACACAGACACACACAGACACACACACAGACGCACACAATATTTTGACAAAAGTATATACTGTTTTCACCTAAGCTACCTAGATTTTGTAGCTTGCCTCCCAAGAGTACCTACCTCCTCCCATTGTACCATCTCTTCTACGTGTCCTAAATCTCTGTGCTTTTTTCACTACTAATTCAGGCAGCTCATTGCATTACCCTTCCTGTGAAGTAATATTTCCTTATGTCTAGACTAGACAAGAATGCTTGCTTCCAGCTACAGGCTATGCCCTCTTCCCAATCCTCATATTCTCCCTACAGTTCAGGCTTCTCACTGAAACCAGTGATTAATGCGAGAACACATCACATCATATTCCCTTATCTTTCTCCTGGTTGCCACTGGTGAATACAGCCCCGGCCTTTTCTCATATGCCATTTCTTTCATTGGTTGTTGTCTTCTATCCACACTCTTCATGTTTAGTTTCCCTCTCTCTCTCTAGTTTCCAGAAATCTGGTCTTACCAGTAACATAATGTGGCAAGAACCCCTACCTTGTCCTGTGAGTCCAGACTTCTCACTTGCAGCTTAACATTTCTCTGGCTGTGGTTGTGGCCTTCTCACTCTGTTCATGATGGCCCACTGCGATTGAGATTAATAAACATTTGGCATTTTTTTATTCAGTGCCTTGCAACTGTATGTCTACTTTAGGATGTTACTACTTAGGCTTAGTACTTTGCAGGTCTTAGTAAATTAATCTTGGTTGCCATCTATGTCAGCATAAGATTCCAGTCAGGCACCTTTCTCAAAATGGCTTCCTCAACTACTCATCCTCGCCTGATTTCATCCATAAAAAGTAATCCTGTTCTTTTATGCTCAGTATTATACGTTGTTCAAATGTCTAACCCACACGCCACGCTGCTGATTACTGGACATCATCTCCTGATACTGCCCTTTGTGTTGCCCCCTTAGGCAGTTTCTAAGGCATAACAAGTACTTTCTTCCTACCCACAACCACTCAACATCTAAGAAATTCCAATGTGGAACTAAACCAAAGTCTTTGCTACAGGCCAGACAGACCACATACAGCAGATTTCCTTTATCTATTTATTCTATTTTTTAATTTATTTATTTACCATTTGTTTACTGGGAAAGTCCGATTGTGTCAGAACCCATTTTCAGTGGAGGCCTAGGGAGAAGCGCTCCAGTTGTAGTCCTAAAACTAGATCATGACTTAATTCCCATAAACTCAACATAATTCTTTATAATACAAGGAGAGTTTTAGCTGCCTCAAACCATTGCTAGTTAAAATAAAGTACAGGGTTGCAAAGTGTAAGATATCTTTAAAAGCTGTAATACTCTTCATACTATGACAGACCATGGCCAGAAGCAGAGTACATCTCACAGCAGCTCACATTACTAAAAGCTGTTAAACATTTTATCCTGCCACATTTTTTGTGGCAAAACAAATTGTGTTACCTCTTTCAAAGATGTAAGGTTTCCAAAACAGGACCTTGGTGGCTCTTTCTGTCTGACAATGCAAGGTTTGCTAACAACATTGTGGTTAATATTCAAGCACCTCAGCAAAACATGCTTATTTATAAAATCTGCTAGAACAGAGTTATTTTTTCTCTCAGTTTTTGTGCACAGTCAGTGCACTCTCTGTACTGCATGTCTGAATTCTTCCATCTCTATCAATACATTTATCATCCTGAAGGTCACAGGCAGTCAGTGTCTATTGCGGCAACAAAGGGGCATAACACAGTAAATCAATCCCAGGTAGGATAATTGTCCATGAGCAGGACAGATGCAGTCATGCCAAACACATGCTCATGCACACCCCCGCTTCTTCCAAGGGTAATTTGTAGCACCACCAATCCAGATGTGTGCACACCATTTGTTAATATGAGGAAATCAGATCCCATGGCAAAAACACATGCAGACATTGGGAGAACAAGCAAATGTCTGAAATACAGCATCGCAGCCAGGTACTAAACCAGAGAACCAAATGGGTGAGGCAGAACACTAAATATTGCACAACTGAATGGTTCTGTGTTTACTATAATCTTCCCTCATCCCAATGTAATGTTTATAAATCTCTCTTTTTAAGTGATTTTATGCCATTCTTCAAAATTCATCCAACCACAAATTTGAGATATAGGTTTAAGACACATTCTTACCTCTTGTTCAAGAGATGCACTGTCACAATTAAAAGCTATTTGTACTACTGAATCCCTGCGCCATTTACTATGACAGCAAGAACATGTTTTTTTGTGATAAAATTTCTGAGAAATCGATATGAGCTGTCCTAATCAAGACATAAGTGATTGGTATGATCATTTCACTTTTCCGTTTTTTCTTAAAAAAAGATTAAAATCCTCAGTGAAAGACTTGTTACAATATACAACACATTATTTGAAAGTAATCAATATATCACTTCACAAAATTACATGCAATCATGCATTCTTACTTAAAAAAATGTAAAGATGCAGATAAATTGACCCTAGAAACCAATAACATACAATATAATTCTGAATCCTGTTACATTGGAAATGTATTTTGCTACATAATGTTACACTTAATAAATGTTTTGGCAGCAGGGGAAGAACAACGTAAACACATCATAACAGAAATAATCACTGTTATGTAATGTGTTTTTTATTTCTTTTCATCCAACAAAAGTTAGTCATTGAGATTTCAAATCAAATTCACAAAAATGAGGAAAAGAAAACTGACCTATAAATAAACATTAAAACAGCATGTGAGAGTCAGTTAATTTGATTAAGACGGCCCTAGAGAAAAACTACGGAGTGGTAAGTTACCACTGAATAGGCTCAAGGTCAAACTTCTGATCAGTTAACTGCCTTATTTAACTTTTCATAAACTAGAAATTGACCCATTATAATAACGCATCTGTGATTCAAATGTTTAAAAACTATCAATGCATAACTTCTCATGGCTATCCCCGATCTTACCCTCTCCATCTGACGCTGACAGCTAAGACCCCCAGGACACCCTTAGGCTCTGTGACTGGCCCCAGCAATACTGAAAATACTCCATAGGAGTATAAAGTAGCGGCTAGACCTGGGGAGGACATGGGGCGCTGGGAAGGAATTCCAAAGGATGAAGCAGGGAGCAAAAAGTGCCGTAAAGAATACATGAATGCATATGTTAGCTATGTGGTAATTGTTTATTCGACCAATGTCGCTGAAATATTTACAGATCACATCATTTTTGACACTGGTCCTGTAGCTCTTCTTTGAGCTCTTGTAGTGACCCTTTTGATTTAATTTTGGGTAGAACTAGGCTAACAACCACTAGGGCCTTAATAGCCTAGCTGGGCAACTCAAATGCATCCCACAAGTTATATGCTTTTAGACATTTATATTTGGGTGATTGCTGGTTATGACATGATTTATTGGCTGCCTCTGTCCATCAGAGACACAGGCTCCAGACCAAGGGAGAATTTTTGATTTCCTATCCAACAGTCCAAGTTTTGCTTAAATAGGGTTAGGGAGAGAATGCATTTCACATGCATGGGGAGCCTATTCTAAACAACTGGAGTTCTTTGAGATATATATTTATCTTTTGAACATGTCCTATTTATTTTTAAGCAAAACTAGTAGTTATGATGCTGCTTGTTTTTCGGCTGTGCAAAAGGTTCATGTGAGTGGGGTCCAGGGATGCCTTGTACTCCAGGCACAGATCGCCTCTCAGTAGTCTGTAGGAGACTGAGTATACAGAAAGGGCTTTGAGGTGATCCATGTACAACATTGTGCTTAAGCCTTGTATTTTTTTTTCTAAGGAACCTTCGCAGATGTTCCAGTTGTTGCATTTGTCTGGTCAGGTACATATCAAAGGGAGCATTACACTCAATTATGGGTCTGATGAGGACCGAATATAGTGGTACAAACACTTCCCTGGACCTAGATACCATGCCCTTACTTACAAACACAGCAACTTAGAAGGATTTCCTCACTACCTTGGACACACTGGTTGAAGGACAGGTTACTGACTACATGTGTTCCCAGAACCCTAACTAGAGGGTCTACTCTTAGGGGTGTTTTATTAATGAGGTAGTTTTCCTAGGGTGGCCAGTTTCCAAAAAGATACTACAATGTATTTCTTGGCATTAAGTTTTAAGCTGTCAGTTTGGTACAAGTCATTTGTCTGTGTTAGATCCTTTTGTAAGATTGCTTGCATTTTGAGGGATTCTGTGACTACTCCCAGTTTGCAATCATCTGCGAACTTGGTCAGCCAGAGGGCTTTGACATCAGCATGGACATTTTCTGGAAAAAGCTCGTCCTCCCATAACAATCTTGAAACGAGGTCTGCTCATACCTCTCAGCTGTCCAGATTTTCACAGAATGTCCAGATTTTTGCCTCATATTTTTGGACCATTCCTCATAAAACCTGTGGTTTTCTGGATTGTTGCAGCAAATCAGTGAGGGCTGAATTTACCAAAAGTGACAGGCATTTGAGTTTCAGACTTCACATCCTTCAGAAAATGGATGATAACGCATAGCATTTTATTCTGGCAACTTTCTAAGTTTATAAGAGCAATATGTCAAATTTTTCCCTATATGTAGGGCTTTGTCCCCCCATTACTTTTGGATTTGGCCAGAGTTTTTGTACTAAGAGGATGAGAGCTATTGGTCTGCTAAAGAGACGCAGACATTTTGTGTTATTCTTAGTGAATATACCCACTCTCTAATGGGGAGTTTTCATCTTAAGTATCAACAATAACCTTGGTTTGATATATTAAATATTAGGGTGCCCAATAAATGGATTTCCTTCTCTGTTATGGGGAGCTATCTTTCTTTCTGTAGAATACTGCAACAATGGGAATTACCATATACAAGTACTGCAAACTGGCATATTTCCTTTACAGCAATGTGTAGCCTTTGTGCATTGTGGACTGACTACATGGATAGAAGAGGCAGGCAATATTCTAATCTGGCTAACAGGACATTTTTGGGCAGTAGGAGAGAGTAAATGACACATTTTATAACACAGTTTTAATTCGGAAAGTACTTTAACAGTCATGTTGGTGGGTGCACTGAAATTTTAAGTTGTGACAAAATGTTAGTCCTAAGGGTTTGTATTAAGAGACTACAGGGATGATGATGACGTGTTTGGGAGTAACAGTGATGTCAGCTATTTTGTTGTATTTTGGAGATGTAAATAAAACACTGTTTTTTGTGGTTTATCAATATACTGTTACAGGAGGCCAATGGGCAAAGACTAGAGAAGCAGTGGTGTAGCTGTTTTGGAATCAGTTTGCTTGCTTTTGGTAAGAGAAAATATCATTTGTATATAAACTAATATGTAGATATGGGATGTCATCTGGGAGATTATTTATACATAAAAAGAATAGCAGTCTTCCAAACACTGAGCCCTCTGATGCACCTGTGGTAAGTGTCCCTTTATAAGAGAGCTGCTTATTAGCAAGGATCTGAAATCTCCAGTTTCACAGATAGTTTTGGAACCAAGAGACTGAATTTTGCCCAAAGCTAAATTTTGCTAATGCTGAAAGTAATAAACTGTGGTTAACATTTAAAAATGCCCTGGTCACGTCCACAAATGTTCCTTCATTAATAACACTTTCATTCATATTGCAGCAAATTGGGTCAGCTAATATGAGTAATGCTGTAGCAGAAATATGTCTGAAATCCTGCTGCTGTCTGTATGAAAGGAGGCCTTAGTCATTTATATGCTTGAGTAATTGACGATTTTTTTTCACATTGTTTTGCAAAAGGGCATATAGTACAAATAGGTCTAAAGTCTGAGGGATTTAGAGGGGGGAACTTCACAAAAAGGTATAATTAAGGCACTTTTTAAAGATAGGGGTACCATACCTGTGCTGAGGTACAGGTTGAAAATGTATGTTAAGGGTCTACAGACTATCTGCATTTTTTTTTAAAAATGTGGAATGGAGATCGGAGGATTTTGAAGATGCATTTTTTATGTTTTTTTTTAGCAGAGCAGTCATTTCTCTTGGTGAACTCTCCATGAAGTAGAAGATGGTTGACTATCTGCTAAAGAGCACAGTATATAACACACTACAGTAGTGCTTTTAAAGGCACAGTACAGAACACATTATACTAGTGCGTTTAAGGGCACAGTATACAACACATTGCACTAGTGCTTTTAAGGGCACAGTACATAACACATTATACTAGTGCGTTTAAGGGCACAGTATACAACACATTGCACTAATGCTTTTAAGGGCACAGTACATAACACATTATACTAGTGCATTTAAGGGCACAGTATACAACACATTGCACTAGTGCTTTTAAGGGCACAGTGCATACATTATACTAGTGTTTTTAAGGGCACAGTACAAAACACATTATACTAGTGCTTTTAAGGGCACAGTATACAACACATTGCTCTAGTGCTTTTAAGGGCACAGTACATAACACATTATACTAGTGCTTTTAAGGGCACAGTACATAACACATTATACTAGTGCTTTTAAGGGCACAGTATACAACACATTATACTAGTGCATTTAAGGGCACAGTACACAACACATAATACTAGTGCTTTTAAGGGCACAGTATACAACACATTGCACTAGTGCTTTTAAGGGCACAGTACATAACACATTATACTAGTGCTTTTAAGGGCACAGTATACTAGTGCATTTAAGGGCACAGTACACAACACATAATACTAGTGCTTTTAAGGGCACAGTATACAGCACCATTGTTCTAGTGCTTTTAAGGGCACAGTACATAACACAATACTAGTGCATTTAAGGGCACAGTACACAACACAATACTAGTGCTTTTAAGGGCACAGTATACAACACATTGTTCTAGTGCTTTTAAGGGCACAGTACATAACACATTATACTACTGCCTTTAAGGGCACAGTATACAACACATTATACTAGTGCATTTAAGGGCACAGTACACAACACATAATACTAATGCTTTTACGGGCACAGTATACAACACATTGCTCTAGTGCTTTTAAGGGCACAGTACATAACACATTATACTACTGCTTTTAAGGGCACAGTATACAACACATTATACTAGTGCATTTAAGGGCACAGTACATAATACTAATGCTTTTAAGGGCACAGTATACAACACATTGCACTAGTGCTTTTAAGGGCACAGTACATAACACATAATACTAGTGCTTTTAAGGACACATTATACAACACATTGCACTAGTGCTTTTAAGGGCACAGTACATAACACATAATACTAGTACTTTTAAGGACACATTATACAACACATTGCACGAGTGCTTTTAAGGGCACAGTACATAACACATTATACTAGTGCTTTTAAGGACACAGTATACATCACATTGCACTAGTGCTTTTAAGGGCACAGTATACAACACATTGCACTAGTGCTTTTAAGGGCACAGTGCATAACACATAATACTAGTGCTTTTAAGGACACATTATACAACACATTGCACTAGTGCTTTTAAGGGCACAGTACATAACACGTAATACTAGTGCTTTTAAGGACACATTATACAGCACATTGCACTAGTGCTTTTAAGGGCACAGTATACAACACATTGCACTAGTGCTTTTAAGGGCACAGTACATAACACATAATACTAGTGCTTTTAAGGACACATTATACAACACATTGCACTAGTGATTTTAAAGACACAGTATACATCACATTGCACTAGTGCTTTTAAGGGCACATTATACAGCACATTGCACTAGTGCTTTTAAGGGCACAGTATACATCACATTGCACTAGTGCTTTTAAGGGCACATTATACAACACATTGCACTAGTGCTTTTAAGGGCACAGTACATAACACATTGCACTAGTGCTTTTAAGGGCACAGTACATAACACATTGCACTAGTGCTTTTAAGGACACATTATACAACACATTGCACTAGTGCTTTTAAGGGCACAGCATACAACACATTGCACTAGTGCTTTTAAGGGCACAGTACATAACACATTGCACTAGTGCTTTTAAGGGCACAGTACACAACACATTGCACTAGTGCTTTTAAAGGCACAGTACATAACACATTGCACTAGTGCTTTTAAGGACACATTATACAACACATTGCACTAGTGCTTTTAATGGCACATTATACAACACATTGCACTAGTGCTTTTAAGGGCACAGTACATAACACATTGCACTAGTGCTTTTAAGGACACATTATACAACACATTGCACTAGTGCTTTTAAGGGCACAGTACATAACACATTGCACTAGTGCTTTTAAGGACACATTATACAACACATTGCACTAGTGCTTTTAAGGGCACAGTATACAACACATTGCACTAGTGCTTTTAAGGGCACAGTACATAACACATTGCACTAGTGCTTTTAAGGGCACAGTACATAACACATAATACTAGTGCTTTTAAGGGCACAGTACATAACACATTTTTTAAGGGCACAGTACATAACACATTGCACTAGTGCTTTTAAGGGCACAGTACATAACACATTGCACTAGTGCTTTTAAGGGCACAGTACATAACACATTGCACTAGTGCTTTTAAGGGCACAGTATACATCACATTGCACTAGTGCTTTTAAGGGCACAGTACATAACACATTGCACTAGTACTTTTAAGGGCACAGTACATAACACATTGCACTAGTGCATTTAAGGGCACAGTACATAACTTATTGCACTAGTGCTTTTAAGGGCACAGTACATAACACATTGCACTAGTGCTTTTAAGGGCACAGTACATAACACATTGCACTAGTGCTTTTAAGGGCACAGTACATAACACATTGCACTAGTGCTTTTAAGGGCACAGTACATAACACATTGCACTAGTGCTTTTAAGGGCACAGTACATAACACATTGCACTAGTGCTTTTAAGGGCACAGTACATAACACATTGCACTAGTGCTTTAAGGGCACAGTACATAACACATTGCACTAGTGCATTTAAGGGCACAGTACATAACACATTGCACTAGTGCATTTAAGGGCACAGTACATAACACATAATACTAGTGCTTTTAAGGGCACAGTACATAACACATAATACTAGTGCTTTTAAGGGCACAGTACATAACACATTGCACTAGTGCTTTTAAGGGCACAGTACATAACACATTGCACTAGTGCTTTTAAGGGCACATTATACATCACATTGCACTAGTGCTTTTAAGGGCACAGTACATAACACATTGCACTAGTGCTTTTAAGGGCACAGTATACAACACATTGCACTAGTGCATTTAAGGGCACAGTACATAACACATTGCACTAGTGCTTTTAAGGGCACAGTACATAACACATTGCACTAGTGCTTTTAAGGGCACAGTATACAACACATTGCACTAGTGCATTTAAGGGCACAGTACATAACACATTGCACTAGTGCTTTTAAGGGCACAGTACATAACACATTGCACTAGTGCTTTTAAGGGCACAGTACATAACACATAATACTAGTGCTTTTAAGGGCACAGTACATAACACATTGCACTAGTGCTTTTAAGGGCACAGTACATAACACATAATACTAGTGCTTTTAAGGGCACAGTACATAACACATTGCACTAGTGCTTTTAAGGGCACAGTACATAACTCATTGCATTAGTGCTTTTAAGGGCACAGTATACATCACATTGCACTAGTGCTTTTAAGGGCACAGTATACATCACATTGCACTAGTGCTTTTAAGGGCACAGTACATAACGCATTGCACTAGTGCATTTAAGGGCACAGTACATAACACATTGCACTAGTGCTTTTAAGGGCACAGTACATAACACATTGCACTAGTGCTTTTAAGGGCACAGTACATAACACGTTGCACTAGTGCTTTTAAGGGCACAGTACATAACACATTGCACTAGTGCTTTTAAGGGCACAGTACATAACACATTGCACTAGTGCTTTTAAGGGCACATTATACAACACATTGCACTAGTGCATTTAAGGGCACAGTACATAACACATTGCACTAGTGCTTTTAAGGGCACAGTACATAACACATTGCACTAGTGCTTTTAAGGGCACAGTACATAACACATTGCACTAGTGCTTTTAAGGGCACAGTACATAACACATTGCACTAGTGCTTTTAAGGGCACAGTACATAACACATTGCACTAGTGCTTTTAAGGGCACAGTACATAACACATTGCACTAGTGCTTTTAAGGGCACAGTACATAACACATTGCACTAGTGCTTTTAAGGGCACAGTACATAACACATTGCACTAGTGCTTTTAAGGGCACAGTACATAACACATTGCACTAGTGCTTTTAAGGGCACAGTACATAACACATTGCACTAGTGCATTTAAGGGCACAGTACATAACACATTGCACTAGTGCTTTTAAGGGCACAGTACATAACACATTGCACTAGTGCTTTTAAGGGCACAGTACATAACACATTGCACTAGTGCTTTTTTTGCTGCTACCAAATGAGTTGGTCATTTCTTCTATACAAGTGATAAGGAAATCCCTGCAGTCTTTAGCGAGGCTTCTGTTTGCAATACTATTTGGAGAATTGTAGGAGTGTGTCTTGTTTGTCAGTTGTCCTGTGAGGAGTTGTATTTCTTTCTAAAATTCTGCGGGCTTATCTATGGCTGCTATTTGTTTGCTATGCAAGTGGAATGCTTTGGCAGAATCAAGTAATTATTTGGTTTTTCAGAGATTTATTGGTTTCTTAGGTTATCATCTAGTTACGTTTTTCAAGCTGTCCAGGGATTGTCCATCTGTTTCATAAGTTGTATGGTCATTTATCAGCAATTGGTAATGGATCTCTACGTTTCCTTTTAGACATCGGGAACAGTGAGTCCTAAAAAGAGGACATACTATTTATGCAATACGTAAGCGATGATGTTGGGTCATTTATAAGGTGCACTGGAGACTTGTCTATATTGTTTACTAGTTGTCCTAGTAAAACTATCTTATTCTCAGGTAATGATAGTCCTGTTATAATCTAGGGCAGTGGTTTTATTCCTTTAAAAGACCAGAAAAATGTACAGGTCAGTAATCACTTATAGCCTTGTCAGGAATGATAACTTTGGTTCCTGCACTAATTGTTCTGGGTTATACTATATGAGTATCTAGTTTAGACATTCTGTACCAGATCCTTATGCATAATACTTGAGGTTCCCTACAATGATGGTGTTTTTAAGGAAGCGATTGGTGAACACTTCCAGAAGGGCATCTTTAATGGTAGAAATAGTAAATGCAGGGGGATGTAAAATGACAGCTATGGGGAGATGTGTACAATTTCCTACTGTACAATTCAGTAGTATCCAATTTGAGTATTTGGATTTAGGTGAGTCTGAGATGGCCACTGTTGTATTGTGTTTGATCAAAAGCAGGACACTGCCATCTGTTTAGGTACGTTATATTGTCAAAATAGCAAAACTAAAAACAGTATCAAAATCCTTGAACATTTAAGGACTTTCATTATTTTTAATACCCAAGACTTTGTCAGAAAATGTTAGCAATGTCCGCATTAAAGATATACTCACAAGTAGTATGACCTCAACAATATACAACCAATGAAACAACAGGAAAACATATAAATAAACAAACTTCCATTCTTCAAATGAAAAAATGCAAATTCCTTTTCTTAAGTTCACATTTAATATTTTCATAACTACTTGATCCTGAGTTAGTCTTGTGTATTAAAAAAGGAAATAAGCCTTTTGTATTAAAAAGATGAAAGAAGTCTTGTATATTAACACACAAAAGAAGTTGTTTGTATTAAAAACACAAAAGTGTTTGAACATTCAAGGATTTTGCTACTGTGTGTGCTTGTAGTTTTGTGACACCTTGAGCACTGGTTAGATTTTTACATTGTCAAAATAGATTTTTTAGTGTGACCTTGTAAAGACGGCACAATAACCATCTCATCTGCATAAAGCCACACAGATGAGGAACAACAAATTATGCAAGAATTGACAAACAGCAGCCCAAGTAAAGAGCCCTAGGGATCCTCTCTAAAAATCTTCAGTCCACCAGAGAAATTATGGTCCATTTCTATAAAAGATGAACATCCCTGCAAATACTGAGCCACTGACTTGACTGGTGACTTGAGGAACCAAAGGCAGGCAGGAGTCAGAAAGGTAGCAACAGTCTGTTGTACCACAAGCATTACCCACCTTAAACAAGACAAGTCCTGGGTGTTTTTACACCAGCAGTATGCTAAGTAAAGTGTAACAAATAGTTAACATCCCCTGCAGTGACACCTGCAGTAACTAGTCTTAACACAAGAAATATTAATTTTAAATGTCTGGGCCAATAACTGTGTCCTACCTGTACTTACATTACTCCACGAGAGAGCATAACAGAGAAAGGCCTTCATTCATATTATGTTACAGCTCGCAGTGCCTCTACAACAGGCATTACTGACACTACTAAAAGACATGCAACAGCTTTCTGACATTTTTATTATACAAAACTGCATTTGACTAAAAGTTGTTCTATAGATGATAAAGTTGCCATTTATGCTGTAAATCAATAAGTCAGTGCTGTCTACTTTGATATTCTATTTTTCATGTCTACCCATTTTACCTGCATGATCCACATCCCTGGAATGATATCATGGAAGAAAATACTCAATATTCTGCTTAAGTAACAAAACATTTGTGTATTCAGTTCCAAGTCAGTTCTTCAGATTTTAACTAATTTATTTATGCTACAATTCCACTATTATACCTCACACACAGAGTACCAGATTAATACAGTTTACTTGAAAATCTTGTTTGGAACATACATCTCTATGGGAAACAACAAATAGGAAAAACTCTGTGGCCCATGTGATAAGTACTGTGAGCTATAGTGTGTAATAGTAGACAGGAAGCGGTTCTAATCTTACATCAGCCAACTGTGTGTGTGTTCGTGTGTAAATATATCCCCTTGCAGCACTACAGACATGCCCATGTGGGCCATCTCCGTGCAATGGTTATATCAGAGGAGATCAGCATAATGGTTAAGATATCTGCCTTATAGGCATGAGGTGCAGGGTTTGATTCTTGTGTGTGTTAATTGGCTAGGCTTAAAATGGTTCACAAGGATAGTTAGCCGACTACTAATCTGTGAACAGTTCCCTGTGGTAGCATTTACTACAGAAATACAGGAACCAATGTATTCCTATAGATAATGAAGTGTCTGGATAAAGCATATACAAAAGCTCTTTCTACTTAAATATCATACGTTTATAATGTCATGAAAGGCAAGTCACAACCCTAAGAAATTTGGAGGAAGTCTTCCTTAACAACACAGTATTGCAAATACAAATGTCTGTTTTCAGCAACCAAAATATCACTGCATGACATTAGAATAATCACCATCTCTATGTGTTACTTACATCAAAGTGCTTCAAAAGGATAACTCATGCTCCTTAAGGTTATTTTACACAATTGTCAAATTCCCTAACATTCAAAGCCCAGTATCAGCTGTTGATATGAAAGGCAGAACAAGGCCTACAGCAAGCTGTGAAGGAACAACGGGTAGAAAAGTACCTCAAAGCCCATATAACCACATCGCTCTGCCAGGGTACCTCCAACCTTACCCAAAGGGCACCTTGGACTAGTGCAGTGTACGATAGCAGGGGGCAAGACATACCTCAGAAAAGGGGCTTTGGAAAATTTTATATCTCACTGGATGCAAAAAAATTCTAAAGAGGTTCATTATTCTACAGTTAGAATCCCCTAAGGAGAAAATACACGGAAAGAACAAAGTAACTTAATTAATCAACAATACCTCAACTTAAAAATACACATTTTATTTCTCCCGGCTAAAATTATGTATGTTCTCTTTTCTTGTAGTCTCACTTCAGCTTTGTTTGTTCCTCCTTCACAACAACAACCAGGTATTGATATACATATATGACAGACTCCCCATCCACATAAAACAAAATTCATCCCTGTCCATTTTCAAGCACAACTTCGCTGTACGGATGGGAAACAGGAAATCTACCCCTGGACTGCCCCCTGCACTACTAATGGACATATGGAGCTCCTAAGTGCTTTAAACCATGCATGGGTCCCCTCAAATTATCTATGGTATGAACCCAGTTATTCTCATTAGGGACAATATATAATTATTGACCATGGGATGGATGAGGCTAATTTATAACCAAACAGGGCAGGTTATTTCAACCATAAAAAGGGAAACTGGCTAGGCTTAAAATGGTGAGCAAGGGCAGCTAGCCTAATACTTACCTAAGACCTATGAATGTAGAAAAAAAGGTGAGAGATTGTGACTTAGGACACACAGGCTGATAATATGGCACCCAGTGGATTTGCATGGTCTCATTGTTGCTCAGTTGTCATGGTGACCGGTACCTGGTAGATTTGCATTGTCTCATTGCTGCTCTGTTGTCATGGTAATCAGTACCCGGTGGATTTGCATGGTCTCATTGCTGCTCAGTTGTCATGGCGATCGGTACCTGATGGATTTGCATGGTACTGCAGCCCACCCCACACACACATGACCACCCACCCAATCGCACTCATGGACCTAATCAGTTATTCAATAGGCCTGCCCACCCATTCACCGCAGCACATGCACACCACCCTAAATATCCTTGTATAACACCCCAGCTACAACTACCCAGTCACACACTCACCTAAAACCAAACACACAGCCACACAACCACACAACCACAACTACTACCACCTATCCCTCTAAACTCCCTCGCACTTAGCTCTAATATAATCTTACCCACTGAACGTAATTGATGAATGCAAACTTTTGGCTGAGTTATTTAGCTTGGCTAACTTGGGAGCATGGCAGAGAGAGAGAGTTGGTGAAGGCCAAGGATAAGGCCTATGGAGACTTGTATGAAAGCTGGACACTAAAGAGGGAGAAAAGGACCTGTACTGATTAGCTAGACAGAGGAACCGAGCTGGGAAAGATGTGCAGCAGGTAAGGGTGATAAAGGATAGTGAGGAGAAAGGTACTCACAAGTGAGGAGAGTGTGTTGAGTAGATGGAAAGAGTACTTTGAGGTGTTGATGAATGAAGAGAATGAGAGAGAGAGAAGGTTGGATGATGTGGGGATAGTAAATCAGGAAGAGAAACAGATTAGCAAGGAGGAAGTACGGACAGCTATGAAGAGGATGAAGAATGGAATGGCTGTTGGCCCAGATGACATACCAGTGGAAGCATGGAGGTGCTCAGGAGAAATGGCAGTGGAGTTATTTTTGTTTAATGAAATCTTGGAAAGTCATAGGATGCCTGAGGAGTGGAGAAAAATTGTTTTGGTACCTATTTTTAAGAATAAGGGTGATGCGCAGAGCTGTAGTAACTACAGATGGATAAAACTGACCAGTCGCAGCTTGAAGTTATGGGAAAGAGTAGTGGAAGCTAGGTTAAGGGAGGTGATGATTAATAATCAGCAGTATGGTTTCATGCTGGGAAAGAGCACCTACAGATGCAATGTTTGCTCTGAGAGTGCTGATGGAGAAATATAGAGAAGGTCAGAAGGAGTTGCATTGTGTTTTTGTGGACTTGGAGAAAGCATATGATAGGGTGCCTAGCGAGGAGTTGTGGTATTGTATGAGGAAGTCGGGAGTGGCAGAGAAGTATTTTATTTTATTTTACATTTGTTAACCGAGGGTGCCTGGCTGAGCCGAAAAGGCCCTTTATCAGCAGAGGCCCGGGGAGAAATGTTCCACATAGAAAAATTACAGATACATTTAGATATTTAGACATGATCAGTATACACACAAATTACAATAGACATGTTTTTACAGTGGTATGCAGCACATCAACAGTTACAGTGGATAGAAGAAACAAGAAAATATTAATTTAAAAGTAATTACTAGATTTGTGGTGTGCAGCTGGAATTTGGAACACAGATAGAATACATAGTACACAGGTACAGTACATACATTGTACATTAGCCAGTGTTTGAAAACTATTATCAAGTACTCTAGGTTTAGTATGCATGTGTGTAAGTATGTAAAAGTGATACAGGTTATGTATGAGGGTAGTGTGACAGTGGTGAGGTCTGCAGTGGGAGTGACAGATGCATTTAAGGTGGCGGTGGGATTACATCAAGGATCAGTTCTGAGCCCTTCTTATTTGCAATGGTGATGGACAGGTTGACAGATGAGATCAGACAGGAGGCCCCATGGACTATGATGTTTGCAGATGACATTGTGATCTATAGTGAAAGTAGGGACCAGGTTGAGGAGACCCTGGAGAGGTGGAGATATGCTCTAGAGAGGAGAGGAATGAAGGTCAGCAGGACTAAGACAGAATATATGTGTGTGAATGAATGAGAGGCTAGAGGAATGTTGAGGATGCAAGGAGCAGATTTGCCGAAGGAGGATGAGTTAAGTACTTGCGATCAACAGTTCACAGTAATGGTGAGTGTGGAAGAGAGGTGAAGTAGAGAGTACAGGCAGGGTGGAGTGGGTGGAGAAGAGTGTCAGGAGTGATTTGTGACAGACGGGTACCAGTAAGAGTGAAAGGGAAAGTCTACAAGAGAGTAGCGAGCTCAGCTATGTTATATAGTTTCATAGTTTCATAGTATAGTACTAGGCTATCTGCCCTGGGGCATTTGTAAGCCTAGCCACAGTGATGTGGCTTTTGCCACCCCATGAAATGGTACAAAAATGTACAGAATAAATCTAGAATACTGTGCCTCTGTCTAGTAGTGACACAATGAAGGTCCCCTTATATAATAGAATTAGTTTACTGTGCCCCTGTCTAGCAGTGACACAGATGTGACCCCTGGAGTAAACTTTCGATCTCCCATCCACTCATCAAAATTTCTCTTGAAGAGAGTATGGGTTGGAGACGGTGACCCTGACAAAAAGGCAGGAGTCAGAGCTGGAAGTGGCAGAGTTAAAGATGTCAAGATTTGCAGTGGGTGTGACAAGGATAGACAGGATTAGGAATCAGTATATTACAGGATCAGCTCAGGTTGGAAGGTTTGGAGACAAAGTCAGAGAGGCGAGATTGCATTGGTTTGGACATGTGCTGAGGAGGGATGCTGAGTATATTGGGAAAAAGATGCTAAGGATGAAGCTGCCAGGTAACTGGAAAAGAGGAAGGCCTAAGATAAGGTTTATGGATGTGGTGAGAGAGGACATGCAGGTGGTTGCTGTGACAGAGCAAGATGCAGAGGACAGGAAGAAATGGAAACAGGTGATCCGCTGTGGTGACCCCTAACGGGAACAGCGAAAGAAGAAGATTTAGCTTGGCTAGCTGAGGTAATTTATGCAGCTGAGTGATTCTATGAATTGCTTGGTTGCATAAATGCCTTACCAAGGCATTTCCAGGGGAAAGAGCATGGCTAATTATTATATCTCCCCAAATGCCACAACAGCACATAGCTTAACCAAGGAGGCAGCCCACAACGGTGATTTTACAGACCATGCACGGTCACTGTAGAGAGCCTTCTCTGAATCAGAAAGGGGTAGCACCAGTGTAAACCGGATGAGTTGGGGCTTACTGCTACTGGTGGAAGCCCTTTCTGAATCCCAGAGAATATTTAGAGTTTTAAGTAAAAATACTAAAAAGAAACAAAAAAAATAAAGATTTTTGATTCTGAAAATTTAAATTTCATCAAAAATAATGCTATGAAACAAAAGGCAATTATTTTATGATACTCTGAGCCAAAAAAAATTAAGGGATTTCATGTCTTGCATCGGGAAAATATACATAAACAGATATCTAAACAAGCTCTAAAAATAGTAGTTTAGAAAAAGATTATTTATGAGAAACCTTTAAACACAACAGGAAAAGAATGAAACCAAAGTAAGTTTAAAAAGACGTCTTAGAAAGAAAAAAAGGCCATTTTAAGAAAACCAAAACAGTAAAAATTATTATATGACTGAAGTCAGTTCTTGCAAGACGTTTGGCCACAAAATCATTCAATTATGGGGAAAGGTGGAACTCTGCATCTGGTGATTGTTCATTGGTATTTTTCACATACTAATTTGCAAAGCAGACAAAATTAAACATCGTACTTCGCAATGAAATGAATGACCCCATAACTTCGCAATGAAATGAATGACCCCATAACTTCCCAATGAAATGAATGACCCCATAACTTCCCAATGAAATGAATGACCCCATAACTTCCCAATGAAATGAATGACCCCATGACTTCCCAATGAAATGAATGACCCCATAACTTCCTAATGAAATGAATGACCCCATAACTTCGCAATGAAATGAATGACCCCATAACTTCGCAATGAAATGAATGACCCCACAACTTCGCAATGAAATGAATGACCCCACAACTTCCCAATGAAATGAATGACCCCACAACTTTCCAATGAAATGAATGACCTCATAACTTCGCAATGAAATGAATGACCCCATAACTTTGCAATGAAATGAATGACCCCACAACTTCCCAATGAAATGAATGACCCCACAACTTCCCAATGAAATGAATGACCCCACAACTTCCCAATGAAATGAATGACCCCATAACTTCCCAATGAAATGAATGACCCCATAACTTCTCAATGAAATGAATGACCCCACAACTTTGCAATGAAATGAATGACCCCACAACTTTGCAATGAAATGAATGACCCCACAACTTCCCAATGAAATGAATGACCCCACAACTTCCCAATGAAATGAATGACCGCACAACTTCCCAATGAAATGAATGACCCCACAACTTCCCAATGAAATGAATGACCCCATAACTTCTCAATGAAAGAAATGACCCCATAACTTCCCAATTAAATGAATGACCCCATATGTTATAAAACATTCAGTAAGGGAGTTCTGTTTTCCTCCACCATCACAAAGGCATGCCATAATGAAATACTGATCCTAACTGTTCACAGGAGTGTGAGTGTGAGTGTGTGTGTGTGTGTGTGTGTGTGTGTGTGTGTGTGTGTCTTGTGAAAATTCAGTAACCTATCCAGGACTGATTTCTCTTTCTTGTACTTTCTGGATGCTGGGATAGGCAGCAGTTTCCCCATAGTCCTGCACCGGATTAACCAGATAGCACAAGTATAAATAAATGATTTAAAAAAAAAAAGAAATGTATCTTACAGCAGTACAAACATGAGACTTCTTAAAAGGGTGGTGCATTTGTTAGAACAGTTCTGGCTGAAATGTACATGCATGTAACCAGCATTCTGCACATACCTGCGATGCTAGCAGTAAACGTTAGAACTGTTCTGGCTGAAATATACATGCATGTAATCAGCATTCTGTACATACCTGCGATGGTAGCGGTAAATGTTAGAACAGTTCTGGCTGAAATGTACATGCATGTAATCAGCATTCTGTACATACCTGCGATGGTAGCGGTAAACGTTAGAACTGTTCTGGCTGAAATGTACATGAATTTAATAGCATTCTGTACATACCTGCAATGGTAGCGGTAAACGGTATCAAAGAAAATAGCAGATGAGGCAGACGGGAACTCAGGAAGACATACCAGTGCTATCTTACAGGACGACTGTGCGAGACAGTTGTCACCTAGGACTATGCCTAAGCTGCAGCCCTGAACTGGGGAAGAAGCCTTGTTGCCCAACATTTCTAGCATGAATGGAAGACTCTAAGTGAGGTGCCAATTGGGTAATCATTTGAAATGCCAGGACTTGCTACAGTGAGTACCAAAACATGGAGAATGAATGACCAAAAAAATGGACTTATATTTACCAAGTCTGACATGAACATTTCTTGGGATATTCCCCTTTCTTTGGGATATGGTGCTCTCAGAGTTGCTATATACAAGTCCAGGGAAGTGGGGACAGCTTGCCCCCCACATAAGGGGGTGCAGGGAGGCTTGTTCTCCTGGATTTTCATTTTTCTTCCCAGCACTTGGAATTTCGAGTGACGACATTTCAATAGGGAACCCAGAAATTGTGCTTCATGCATAGATGATAAAGCAAAAACTAAAACGTACAACTTGTTAACTACAACACTTCAGCATAAAATGTGTGCACTCTGTAACAAAAAAGATGCAGCGCTGTGAAAGACTAATAATGACAAAATATGTTTGTATTTCTACGACTTTTAGTGGTAAAATCCTGATAAATGTGGCTGCAATCAACAGGTACAAAGAACAGCGATCTCACTTTGGACTCGAGTATTGAATATACTAGGCTGACAGATGATGCAACACACATTTGATTACTGAAAATGCTATATGGCTTAAGTGTCTATCAAACCTGACTGTTGTGACTGCTCATTTAAATGGATTTGCCGAACAGAAAGTAAAGACTACAGTTTGATAAAGTACCTAGAAATGTGTATGGACTCGTGCAGCTTGCATATAAATTGCTCTGTGTAAGGTTTCATTCAAACAACAGCTTCTGAGATGATCAGAAATGCCTGATGTAAACCATGGGCAAATGTAGTAGCTCTGGTCATTTTACATCGTAATGCACAGACTGTTAGTATGTCAAAAATCATTGCAATGTAAAGATGAAAGAAGCTTCAAAATATTTTGTAATACAGCTTAAAAACTACAGTCTCAAGCCATAAGGTTAGTATCCCATCTCCTAACTGTTACTACATAAGAACATCAACAGAACCCATCTTGTACCCAAACTGTTTACAGAAAATATAAAACTTTTATTTCTGTCGACAGCTGCTACTGTTTATGTCTGTGACTTACTACTTAATACCTGACAAATAGAATTTTACACTAATGCGATCTGAGTAACATTCCCAACTCCTACTTTACCGCCTTACTAATGTATGCTTAACTAACCCTGCACCTTACCTTTGGAAAAACATTTGCATAACACTACCACTACTACTACATAAGACAGGCTCAGGCTCAGACACACACACACACACTAAAGCTATTGCCTTACCTAACCCGTATTCTAACCTTAACCTGCCAACATACGCATATTCCTAGCCCTAATAAAAATCAACTTACATCTGTCAACATTATGACCTATTAATATTCAAACACTGTCCTTCTGAGTGTCCACTTTCTAAAGGACAACCATATATATTACCTTTTCATGTAGTCTTCTTAGCCTTGGGCTGAAAGGTTCTATATACAAAACAAGGCAGTTTGCACCTACGTTACAAGGACCACTGAAGTAGAGTTGCACCACCTTCCAAGGGTCTTTTTAATAAATGCATGTCAATCCAGTGACAGCACTTTCATCAAATGCTGCCTGATAGACACAAAAAGAGTGAAACAAATTTCAATGAACCTCAGAGGTAAATATTTTTGCAGGGGTCAAGCACCCACCTGCACATCCCATATGGAGAGAGCATCCCCACGTTCACTGGAGTTTACACACTCTGAGGTAGCAGAGGAGTGCAGAAAAAAAGAAAAACCCACTGTCAGCAAAACATATTTCGCTCTTTTCCCATCAATCATACAGAATGAGAAAAATGTCAGTGGATCAACGGATCTCAGTGGTTTGCTAGATGACCCTTTCAAAGTGCAAAACTGAACTCCATTACGTCAGTGAGGTCTCCTCCCTCTGGGCAATCAAGAATAATCAGAAATTCTAAATACGGTATAACTTCTAGGAAAACTGTCAAACTACTTACTGTATAAAAACACAGTCTCTATTTGAATAATTCCATGTGTGTGTTATGCAGAAATGTTTTGACTTAACCAGGTGGTTTTATTTTCTATACTGATCTTTCACAAATACTCTCTTCCTTTCACACTGTAGTAGCACTAAAGCTTTTGTTGTAGGCACTAGGTTGATCTTACCAGCTACAGCTGCTGTGTAATTGCACTTGCCCCTTCTGACAATACAGGCCACAGAACAAGGATCTTACCTACCCCACAGGAGTACCAGGGAAAATTCTGGGTTACTGAGCTATTTAAAAATCCTGAAGGTCAGCAGTTTGGCCAAGCCTTCCAGCCAGTGAGTGAATTAACATTGCCAACAATCTCAAACAACAGGAACTATAGAGATTGTTTGTTTATTTAACATTTGTTTACTGGGAAAGTACAACGCAGACAGAGCCCATTTTCACCAGAAGCCCAAGGAAAAATGCTCCAGATGCCATGTCTTTGGAATGTGGGAGGAAACCAGAGCACCTGGAGGAAACCCACGCAAATGCAGGGAGGACATGCAGACTCCACACAGAAGGCACCTCAGCTGAGAATCGAACCAGAGAACCTCTTGCTGTGAGGCGACAACTCTAACCACTGCATCACCCATTGTTCTGCTTTTAATAGCAGTTAGCAACTGCAGGCCTTGGATTGCTAATTAAAGTACCTGCACCCTTATGCTGCACAGGTATGCATATTCACCATCCCATGACCCTTAAGTTAAGTTTACTCTGAAACATAAGCCTAATCCTACTAGCTAGATTTATTACAAAACTGTAACCCTCAGTTAGACCCCATCGCATACAATTGGAAAACATGATGTCACCTATACAATCGCATCACCAAGCATCACACTGTGAATCATAAAACTGTTGTCAAGAAAGCAAATTCCTCATATTGACAATACTACCCCCAAAAATTAGCAGACAAGCTGTACCCCTCCCAAACACACACAACATTGCAAACCTAATACACTAAATTGAAGACTGCACAATCTTGTGGGGGTAAGGAGAAACTGCCACATCTCCAGAGCTCTGCAACGTATATAGATATACTTAATCTACATGTGGGAGTTGATTAAACACAACAGACTCTTCCTTTTTCTGAGCACAGCAAGTCTGATCATATCCAGGACTCCCATTCTACAACGGTATACAAAAAAGCATTATATCATACATTTTAAACCACACTGTTCACTAATTTTATAGCCATTCTTATCTACTTTACAAATACCAAATAATCAATGAATTTAAATTGTGATAACCATATGGCCCCAATAACCGCCATCTGAGAACACAAGGAATACAGAGTACATCAAAATAAACCATAGAGCTAGCAAAATACAATAGTAAAAGAGCAAAAAAAATGTGTAACTATTACACTACACAAGTGGAAGAAACTAACCAACGCTATACAGAGCTCTTGATTTCCAGAAATGCGTATCAGTCAGATGTAAAATAATAATTACACACCACTGAAATGTAGCAGCTGTATCAGTATACATTAAATAAACGTGCTCAGCTGTGCAAATTAGCACTCCAAATAGCACTGAGGCAGAGGTTTCAAGGAAAGACATGATGGCCATTATTTTCCTTAAAGCCACAGTCTTCAAGACGGATGAATCTAATTGCCATTAAAATGAGAGTTGGCTATTGTAAGGTGTACACAATGACAAAAACAAGCTCTAGCTGTGCACCAAAACGCTGAATGCTCTTTGATCAGCTAAAGTCTACTAGTATAAACAGACTTCAAAGCAGCAAACAGCAGAGTGGAGAAACCTTAAAGAAATGTGGATGAACGAAGATATATCAGTCCAGGGTTCTTCTCATTACAGGACATAATGCATTACTAACAATAACAATAGTGAAGCCTGCATTTAAGTAGGGGTCAAAATTCATACAGAACTTGGATATGCAAGACTGGTACGATGCACCCAGGGCAAAACTCATCAGAGGTGCATGTTTTCAAGCTTCGCAATGTCATTTAAAGACAAGATTAAAAAAACAGGAGGAGGGACAAAAGGGACACTAATGTTTGTAGCATGCTTGACGCAGAAGTCGAAGACATCATTCGTCTGTACTTAATATGTACAACAAATTTAAGAGGAGAGAATTTATATGCCAAGTAAAGATATTTAAAGTCAAGTACTGCTTCAAGAACAGTGTCAGGCAAGATGGCAGAAAAAAGACGAAACCTGTAGTCTTCCACAAGCTTCTCAATCCATTTATACCGTTTTCATTTTTGAAAGTACTAAAAGGAAACTCAAACAGAGAAAAATTCTGCAGCAGTGAGGAATTAGCAGTCTGAAAATGCAGAGAAAAATCACTACATTACCTGCAGAAATAAGCAGTTTACTTTTATTGCAAGAACAAAGGGAGATCTTCAACCAAGCGTAGTAGAATATTCTGTGATATGGGCATTCAGTCTAACACAAAAATTAACTACATTTATTTTAAAACAAGAAACATCTTTATTAAATTATCATTTACGACACAGGCCATGTTACGTTTATATAAATAACAGTAAACCATAGCAACACAATCTCAGCTGCAAACATTATACATTCCAAACCGTGCCAACCCAAGTCTAGCTGCAAACATTATGCATCACTTTTAATGTATCCAGTCACTGTTAGTCAACCATTACATAGCTCATTCAAATCCTGCCTTCTTTAAAAGACATTCCACCTCTGCATGCACTGATCCCACAATTCCCATATTTTCCTATGTAATTTGCTCCTACCCTTTTCTAAAGATTCCACTTCCAATTGTTTTAACCCTGTTATTATCTTCACTACTTCAAGTAAAGTTGGTTTAGACTTTGAGTCCCATTTTCTAGTAATTACTTTTTTTGTAGCCATAATAATTACATTCAGCAAGGCCTTACTATGCAAGCCAATTCTAAGTTTGTATCATAACTCAAAAAAATAATCCTTAGCTACTTCCACCTTCGTATGATACTTGGGAACCAAATGGTTTGGGGTATGTGGCTAAGCTTGCAAGGATCCATGTGGTCTTTAGCCTAAAAACAACTTATGAATATGAAGGCACAGAACCTCACAGAGGAACACAAATCTAACAGTGGAGGACTACCATGGAACATCTAAGTCACACAAGTAGAACAGGTCATATTCTTAGTCACAGTTATTTATTTTGCATGTGTGCAGATATCTCTTATGCCTTTGCATAAGTAGTGAGTATGACACAATTATATACATAACACTACATTTCCTTGCATTCTCATCCAGAGGTACTTGCACAGGATATTGATCAATGCACTATTTTCTAGAATGTTCCAAGTAGCATATGGGCAAAGTCAGTAATTTTTTATATAAAACTTTATGTTTTAGGAATGGAACCTGTGACCTGGGAAGTACAGCATGCTTCATAACATATATAGCCCTATGCTGCATGTGGTACCCAGATTATCATGTCTGGGTTTCAATTAATGCATGGTGCTTTTGCCATTCTTCATCAGTTTGTGTGCAAATCATTTTGGTGCCTTCAACAGATGTGTGCACATGTGTGTATGTATGTATGTATGTATATATATATATATATATATATATATATATATATACACACACACACACACACAAAACTAGTAACAATGTGCCTGTTTTATCGGATGAATGCATCACTTCAGGAATTACGCAAGTACATCACATACAGAACATCATCGTATACAACCAAATAACTACCAGACACACAGCCAGATAATGGGGTCTATATTAAAAACCAGAAATGACAAATGCTCGAGTCTATGTACATCGACACATTAAGGTCGATGTACATAAACAGCGAAACACGAAAGCCGCAAAATTCAAAGCGCCGAACGTGTTTCCTGTCAGCAGCATGTGTTGATGTACATAGACGCGAGCATTCGTTTTTCGGGCTTTTAATATAGACCCACATAATATACCTACCACGTACGCACGGTCGTGTCACATACACTGCACCTACCACATAAACATCCATATCATGTACAAACACTACACCTATCACACACACAGCTGCATCATATACAAACACTGTACCTACCTCACACACAGCTGCATCAAATATAAACACTGTACCTACATCACACACACACCTGCATCACATACAGAAATGTACCTACCTCACACACAGCTGCATCATATATAACACTATACCTACAACACACATACACATAGCTGCATCATATACAAACACAGTACCTACAGCACACATCTACATCACGTACACTCTACCACACATACACAGCTGCAGCATGTACAATACTGTAGCCACAGCACACAACTGCATCATTTACAACATTGTAGTGATCACACACAGCTGCATCATATACAGCACTGTAGCTACCACACACATAGCTGCATCATGTACAACACTGTACCTACCACACACACAGCAGTATTATACAGAAACAGCGCACCTACCACTCACATAGCTGCCTCATACAGAAACACTGTGCCTACTGTGCAGCTATGCCATATACAACACAATACCTACCACACATAGTCAAATCATATACAACACTGTACCTACTACACACCCACTCACTGACCCACACCCATACACACCCTCACATCATCTACAACACTGTAGCTGCTACACATTTAGACTCAGCTAATGCTAGGGAGTCTGAATATACCTCCCAACCTCTTCTCAAACAAGATTTCGGGATTGTATTGGGAAAGTTTAAACTAAAAGTAGACATTTACAGAAGAGAATACTGGCTTACATTAAACCAGTACAGTGAGCGTCTCCCACACATAACTGGTATTACCTTACCTTACTGCTAAACCATACATTAAATGTAACATTTCTACTATATCTTCAGATATGTTGCCCTGTCTTCAGTTGAGCAGCAGCCCCCCCAACTATTATCCCTGGTTACTCTCAAGACATGTACTATACATAATTAAGCAACTCTGTACAATCACAGCAAACTTGCAACAATTCTGATAAAACAACCTAAAGATTAAAAAAATATTTAACATTACATTTTGATTACACTGCTGCTGAACAAACAGTTTTTTGTACATTATCATAGTTCAGGATCCAATTTTTCTCTGGAGACTAGACCCTCCTCAGATCAGCTACTCTGCAAGCAGCTTCACTATACTCCCCACCCACCCCATGACATTAAATCTATTTTTTTAAACAAGAAACATCTTTATTAAATTACCACTTAAGACATAGACAATTGTACATTATTGACATATTTTAGTTGCTAACATTATACATCACTTATAATCTATCCAGTCATTGTCGGTCAAACATTACAAAGCTCATTCAAATCCTGCCTTCTTTTAAACCTCATTCCTCCTCCAAAATGTTATTGTGCATGTCTTTTTCCCATAATTCTCATTTTTGTACTTAGTTTACTCCTACCCTTTTCCAAAGATCCCAATTCTAGTTGTTGTATCTCTGTTACCATATTCACTACTTCTAGTAAAGTTGGTCTAGACTTTGATTCCCATTTTTTAGTAACTTTTTTTTTTTTTTGGACAGCCACTATAATTAGACGCAGCAAGGCCTTATTATGTCTAGACAATTCTGATTCCGTATCATAACTCAAAAAATAATTTCCTTAGTTATACCAATTTGCTCATCCAGTATTTCTGATACAGTAGTCTGCAGGGAATTGCTTAAGTCTGCCAACTCTTTACATTCCTAGAAATTATGTTCCCAATTACCTCTTTCTTTTCCATCAGACCTACAATGTTTGCTATCTACTGGAGGAAAGAATTATTTGTACTCTACTTAGGGGTATATGAATACCTATGTAAACATGTCCAAGTAAAGATCCTAAATCTCCTAGATTTTGTTGCATGCTTGGGAGACATACATATAACCCCCCCAATTGTCTCTCTGTGATTTGCTTATCCAGTCTCTCTTCCCAATCCTTATTAACCTCCACTGATTTATTATTATAGTTATCATGCAATATTTTATATGCTATGCTATTTCTTTTTTAATAGCAGCTCATGTTCTAGATTCTACTAAAAACTCTACCAGTGCTGGTCTTTCATTTAGGATCATCTATTTCTTTCTCTTTGTCTATACTTTGATATCAGTCCTTGATAGGGAAGGCAATCTCTGACATGCAGTCCAAATAAATTCTTGGCCTCTTCCCATTCTTTTACCTTTCACTCTCTAACTATATGCTCCTAATACCTTGGTTCCCTTGCCAGTTTTCTCCAATAAATTCCAGCCCCCACTTGCCTATTGTCTGTATCCCTAATTGCAATCATCCCTATCAGTAGAATCTCCATTCTCCATTCCTGTGTTGGCTTAGTTCTCAGAATACTTTGTTACTTTATGAATATAATATTCTGTATGATTATTATGATTATTGTTATTCCTCTTAAGGATCTGCATCAAAAATCCCAGTGTCTCCTTGTTTCTTGAACCCCCCCCCCCCCCCTCCATTTCATCATCATCCCTTTCTACACTGAATTATAGCTTTCTGGTTGTCCTATGTATAGGAGCCTTAACTGTGCAGTTCTGAAATATCCCTTCAAATCAAATAATCCCAAACCACCTTGTTTTAATGGAAGAATCAGCTTATCGCACTTGCCTCTTGCTATTTTCCCCTCACAGATAAATCCTTCAGATTTTTAATAATTCTATTCACAACTTCTTCTCTGGCGATAAAAATATACCTGACCTATGTATAAAACTAAAGGGACTAAAATCATTTTAACTGCTTGCTTCTTGCTATCCATAAAACAGAGTTTCCACTTTCTTAGTTTTTGTATTATTTGTTTAGTCTTCCCACATATCATTAGCTGCCACACCAGAAGCCTTTTTAATCCATATTCCTAAATACTTCATTTCATCATGTCTTCATAAATATGGATACTGCTGAGCCAATTCGTGTGTGGATACATACTTTACAGCTATTGCCTTTGTTTTATCTTCATTAATTTTGTATCCTGAAAAGACTTGAAACTGTTTCAAAATGTTCCACAACACTGAAATATTCTTTTCTGTTTTTATCAAGTATAAAATAATATCATTTGCAAATACAGCCAGCTTTTCTTGACTACAATTATATCCTTGAATTTCCAAGTCACCTATTTTCTTTGCCATTGGTTCGAAATATAACGCAAACAACAAATGGGAAAGAGGATACCCCTGCCTGATTCCTCTGTTCAAACAGAAATTATCGAAGAGGAACCCACCCACTTTAATTTTCACCTCTCATCCCTCATATATTCTCCTAATCAACCTTATAACTTATCAGGGAATGCAAATGCTTCCATTGGCCGGTTTATAATCTCCCAGCTTACACTGTTGAATGCTTTCTCTGCATCAAGACCCACCAACAACAGTTGTATTGTCCCCCCTATTATTTTTGCCTTTTCCAGATTTCTTGGGTTAACAGATTGACAGATACGCAGGGAGACAGAGATACAGTTCTCCTGGGATCCTACGTTTTGCCCATGTAGCTCTTTGATCTTAGTTACAAATGCAAGATTTGCGAGCTGCTAGATCGCATTACACTCATTTCGTCATCTTTGCTACAAGGAGTCTCATGCTTTCTACAAATTGCATCCTGTGCACTGATGGTGCTAAGTTTGTCTAGTATACATTTGTCCACAGTCTCCTCTACATTATCAACTATTGTCTGATACTTTTCTTTCCTAATTAGAGATTCCCTATCTTAATTTATATTAACTTTGAATCGGCACAAGGTTTGATGACATACGTCTGCCAAGTGCTAAAAATTTCACACCCCAATCAAATATTTTGTGTTGTAGCTGTCTGACAATCAGCCGACATTAAGAATATTTTCTGATGACTTTTTAATGTCCTGGTTACACTAACTTTTCTAATGACTGCATTTACTGAATTTTCTTATGGCTGTGTCTTAGGTTTTTGTAATAGGATCTGCATCTGAGAAATACAGATCAACTGCATACCTTAATAATAAAATAGCAGCGTCCTAAAATGTTTTGATAGTAAGCACCTAGCTTTGCTGTGTGAAATGCTCTATTAAATCACAGCAAGTCATATTTTTAAATTTGTATGTATTGCAAAAGGTTAACGTGAGGTATTAGGGGAAAAGTCTACCAAAACATTAAAGTCTATGTGGAAAGCAGGTACAATTAATGACTAGTTAGTAATAAAATGCAAAGGGGGAAAAGGCTAAATAGCACCTGACCTCAGGAATATGCCAGGCTTTTTGAAAAGGGAAATGCTGCCCAGTTTTTTACAACACAAGCATAAGGCCTTTGTAAACCAGATAGGGAAAGCATTCCACTTATCTCTTCAGATAACAACTGCACCTGGAATCTAAAATAGTTTTCATACTCATCTGCAGCACAGGGGATTTATTTTAATCTGTATGCTTCAGACCACATCAAGGAAAAATGCATTAACTTGTTAGTAAATGACAGAACTGATTGCTTGACATTATGAAAGAATTCTGCTTCTAGGTAATTTGGAACTACTGGAGAAATACATACTGCATGTCCTGATCTTCCATTGCCTTCCAGTTCCAACACACACAAACACAAAGATGCACTTCTTTAAAACACTTTCCTTGAGCAGACCTTTGGAATGGTTTCTTTTTGCATATACACTCAGCTGGCCATTTCCTAGCCCTTAAGTGTTATCTGTGTTCAATTATTATACCCATCTATAAATATACTAAATCATCCTGCTTATCCCTATCTACTTCATTACAAAACTCTTTAAAAAAATATATTTTCTTGTTTTTTCTCTCTCTGTGTCATCCACCTTGCAAACCTTATGCATACTTTTAAAAAAAAGTTTATTTTCTTGTTTTCTCTCTCTGTCAGCTTATGCATACTTTCTCTTCACTTCCTCCTACAACCTTCCTCTCAGTCTTCAGTCCTGCTTATTTCCTTCACTTTGTGACCATTTTCCACCCCCACCACGCGATTTATGGGCTGCAGTTTCTTACACTAGAAAAAAAACTTCTGAATTTTTCAAACCTTTCTTCTCTACCTGTAATAATTTACAAGCCATAATTTACAATGGGTACTTGGCATGGTGTCCCCTCTTCAAGTACACCCAGTACTTTACCCCATTGATCTGTGGATTCATTTTTGTTGTGGTTGTGTGGCTTACCTGATACACAGCTTTCATTCATTTTATGCTCTGTCACATTGCAAAAGAAATGTGCATGTCTTTGCTTTCATAGTGTTGCTTTGTGTTTTTCTTACTTAGTTCTCATGCCCTTCCTAGACAAAAGTTAGTTATGATGGGCAACAGGAACTTTAAGAAGCAACAGAAATAAGCAACAGATAAATAAACAGTTGCAGGAAAAGTGTAATTTATTAAGTTGGGTAAGTTATCTGGGTAAGGGTGAAATACAGATATCAGTGCTGACAGTATATTCGTTGTTCATGACTGTAGGGTCTTCAACTGCTTTGTGAAAAAAATTGCAATATGTTCTTCCTATGACCGTATGTAATGAATAAAAGTAATGCACTGACTGCATTGGAGGAGTGTCTTGCAAATTACATGGGAGATGTATACATAAATCCGTAGCAAGCAGAGGTCTAGCCTGAATATAATGTTTAAAACTTGGTAATACATAGCCACGTGGATGGCCAGCTAGTTGGTGAAAGCAAAGATGGAAGTCTTCCATCCCTAAACTAAGGATTACTGCATTCCATATAATTAAGTATCTTTTGAGACACAAAAAAGTAATTAGAAGCTGTAGTTTGCACATGAAAATGGATAAGAGAGAATTTTACTCAGCAACTTGAAGACATGACTGTTTATGCAGTTCTTAACAAGACTGGGTATGCACTGCTTCTCATGAGAATTTCCCCAGCCACTGCCAAGGCCATATACAGTACTTCAGTAAGAAAACCAAGGGCATAGTAACAAAACAAGAAATTTCCAAAGCAAAAAGGAGAAAAACAAGACAATAGGACATCCACTCACAAATAGTAAATTTAACAAAGTTAAAGAAGTAACCTAAAAGGCTACCTCCTGCAGAAAGGATACAGAATTTTAGCTACATAACCAATACGCGAGTGCAGTAATAACATTTTAACTGCAGTAACATAACATGAGTCAGTTACTCTATTATATTTGTTTCAGATATATCTGTGGAAGAACAGAACAGGTGCAACCTCTTCAATGAAGTCAAAAAGACAAGTGCGGCAGTGGTGAATGGGGATCGTCTCAAAGGATTTAGACACATTTATCAAGAAGGAATTTTGGGTAACCATTATGGTTCATTGCAGATAAAAAGTAAATTCTTTAGTTAGGTTACAGTCTGATGTCAAACATCAGCTGGGGAAGGTATAAATAATGGGGAAAGGATGAGTGGGTGTTGATGCGTGGAATTAATTACTTGAAAGGGTGGTAGGGAATCCACAGAGGCATTGACGAGGTCATGGGACAGGTGAAGATAGGGTACTGCTGAAGTGAAGAAAGGAAAACAGAGTGTTAAATGTACTTAAAAGACAAACAAATTACCTTCTTGAAATTGATTACACATATAGATCTGCAGTTGTGGGACTCCACACACATCTGCTGACTTCACAAGACCCAAACGTAGTGAAAGTTTTGAAACATGAGGAGAATAAATCTAAGATGACTTCTCTGCTTAATCTAGCAGAAGCATATCGGAATGGAAATCAAACCAGAAGTAGATAAAAATCAGGCAACAACTGAATGTGCCAAAAAACAAAATAAAGAATATAAAGTGAAGGAACAGATGAGAAGGCAAGAAATGTGCAAAATGCATAAATATAGTTGCAAGTATAGAAAACTTCTGGAAGAACCTCATGTTGATCAGGAAAGAAAGCAGGAATGGTTAAGGAGAAGCAAATTCAATGTGAAAAGCCACCAGACACTCGAAATCTGTTGTCCGTAAATGTACTTTACATTTGAAATCCCAGAAATCTTGAAGATTAAATGGTAGCGTTCAATGCTGATACAAATAGACAAAATCCAGTGGAAAAAGATCGAAAACTTTAATTTGTAGAACCACAGATAAAAACAAGCGCTTTCGCCTGGTGTATCCCAGGCTTTATCAAGTTAACAAGTGAAGTATAGCCATCCCTTCTATTTATATCATGGGATAGGCCAAGCAAACCATTAATTAATTAATCACTTAAAGTCATAACCAGAAAAACAGTTTGTTGTTTCTAAAGGTATGGATACCATACAAATTACATATGAATAAAAACTTTAGTATAAATAGTGTACTGGTTAATGAATAAAAAAAAAAAAAAAAGGTACATATAGCAAAATTCTGTGTCAAAATAAATGCATAACACAATTGTCTTTCCTATATTCTAGTTTAAAAAACATCTAACAAATAGAGTGTAAATTATTGCATGATAAATAAGATAACATTCTACAAAAAATAATACAATAAATAACAATCATTAAAAAACATAAAAATCATTACTTAGTCAATATGTTGCACACAGTTTAACAAAAAACAAATGCACCTCATGGTTGTCACAGTGCAAAAACTACCCAAATCATAGATACTAATCACACTATTGCCCCAAAAAAAGGGTGTCCACATCACTAAACAACCAAAGTGGAACTCCTTACTTGCAAATTATAACTGTTTACTTCTAATCTTAAGTACACTTTTAAGACTAACCGCATCATTTAGGCCTGGGAACCTAGTAGCATCCAATTGTAATTGCCACATCAACTCTCGATGCTCAAGGAAATTCTCCCAATCTCCCCCTCTAGGGTCGGAACTGACCCTTTCCAAAATGAAAAATCTTATCATCATGTTACTACACTTTAAAGAATGTCTAAAAAGCATTACTTTCCTTTTTCTTTTCTACCTCGTATGTATGTTCATAGATTCTTTTCCTAATAGTTCTAGTTGTCTTTCCTACATAAAAGGCGGAACATGTGATACATGTCCCCAGGTAAACCACTCCAAATGAATTGCAGTTAAAATGTTCCCGTGACCTCAATGTACGCCCTCTAGATGGAATATATATTTGGCCTTCATTTAATAAGTAGGGGCATTGTTTACAAAACCCACACTTAAAGGAACCATTCCTTCTGTGTGCATTATTGTTGCTGTTAATCATATATTTATGACCAACCTGCTCAAATATATCTTTTAAATTCCTGTCACGTTTTCTGATAAAATGGATTTTTTCAGGGAGCCAGGGTTTAATGTCATTTTGGGACATAAGTAATGGCCAAAACATGTTCATTGTATGCTCAATGCATTCAGAATCCCCCGAATAAGTATAAACAAACCCTCTAGAAATTCCCTCATGCTCATGCCTTTTATTGCTAGGTAATGGTAACCCCCGACCTAATAAGGGGGGATATTGTGTGTCTCTCTTTGCTCTAATCTCATCAGCACATTGATTAATCAACCATATCGGATACCCCCTTTCCTCAAAAAGGGAAGAAAGATTCTGGATTTCATTCTCGAATACATCCGGACCACTGCATATTCTTGATATTCTAATCATCTGTCCTCTGACTATTCCTCTCTTAGTATAGTGTGGATGAAAACTGTCGTAATGCAAAAAAGCATTCGAAAAAGTTTCTTTTCTAAAAATCTGAGATGTAAAAGTGTGATGCTGTACATCCTTTGTCAAAGTGACATCAAGATAATTCAGGGAATGCTCACTCAGCTTATAGGTAAAGGCTAAGAAGTTAGTGGAAGAATTTAAATGGTTGAAAAACGCTAGGAAGCTGTCCTGAGAGCCTTGCCATAATAAGCACACATCGTCCAGGTAACGCCTGTAAAAAATGATGTTTTCTTTCCAAGTAAGCATGAATGAATTCAGACTCCCATTTATGCAGTACAATGTTAGCATAGGAGGAGGCACAAGGGGCACCCATTGCCACCCCCTTACACTGCCTAAAGAATTCTCCATTAAAAAAGATGTAATTATTAGTCAGAATAATTTCCATGAATTCCACTATTAAGTTAACTGTATTGCTGTTAAATCCTGACTTAGTGGCCAAAATTTCGGTAAACCACTCAATACCGGTGTTATGGGGTATGCTAGGGAACAATTCAATGACATCGATGGTTATCATTAACAAATCAGGATGATACCTGTCCAAAGGAATGCTAGCCAAGAATTCCCAAGAATCCTTACAGATGTGTGGTAACAGAGAAACAACACTTTTCAACCAGAATTCAACAAATTTACTCAAAGGTTCAGTGATTCCACCAGCTCCTGAAACAACAGGCCGGAATTTTAGGGGTGCTAACCCTTTATGAACCTTCGGTATTCCAAAAATAATAGGTATTCTGGGATTGGTAACCTGGAGATAATTAAATAACTTCTCGTTAATACAACCTTGCAACAAATGATCTTTCAACATATAATTTATCTTAGCATAGGCCACATTAACTTCATTCTTTGATACTTGTTCATAAGTGTTGTAATCTTGCAATATTTCTTGAATGTGGTTCTCATAATCAAACTGTTGCATCAACACCACACCCCCACCCTTATCTGCTTTCATAACTCGGGTCTTATTATCTTTTAGGATATTCACTACTTCTTCCAAATTCCTGTCAAAATTGACCATCCTAGAATTGCATGGCGTACGCATCACAATTCCTTCTAAGTTCTTTTTCCACTAATTCTTCGTAAATTCTCAAGCTCGGGTGAGTGGGTGGGTTAAAAATACTACTTCTATGTAAAGAGTTGTCAGTAATGTTCTGTCCTTTAAAGTAAATAGACAAATTTAAATTTCTAATAAATAACTTCAGTTCCACTAAAAGTTTGGATAGATTAGATGATTTTGCTGGAACAAATTGAAAGCCTTTGACAAACAAGTCAAAAAAATCTGAGGTAATGTCTAAACAAGTGAAATTATAAAGGTTTAGGTTGTTACTAGTTATAACCTTGCAGTTGTTGCTAACGTCCATATCCACTCCATAGGGGGATTGCTCACCCATAGAAAAGTTATGAGTTCCCTCGCCCGGGCAGTCTGTAACCAAATCTGTATGCCTTGGTATATAATCATAATCAGATTCCAAAAAAATCGGGGTATTAGGTTGTTGATCTATACCATCACAAAATTCACCAAGAGACATTATTATCTGCGACCCCTCCCCCAATTCTGTTGAAATGGTGCCTGATTCCTCCCCATCGGTCTGCCCTGGGGAAATTGAAAAAAATGAGGGGAGCTGTTACCACCCTTTTGGGCCAGCCGTTCACTTCTCCTAGGGGGGTCCATATCCGGGGTACTGGTGTTATTGTCATATCTTCCAACATTGTCTACATTAGCATTATTTAATGTGTTTGAGTTGTGACTCATAAGTGAAGGATATGCCTTACCATCCCTGTATTCCTGAAGGTCCCTTTCCAACTTCCTAGTTTTCCTTTCTAAAACTTTTAAACAATGCTGGTCTACCTCTAAGAACACATCGTCATATTTCTTTTTATAACCAAGAAAGTTCTTATGCCTAACGATGGTATCATTTAATTCATTTAATTCATTTAGAATGCCATTAGCTTTGTTCTGGTAGTCATTTATCATAAGTTCCAGCATTTCAAGACCAGTTCGGTTAAACAAATCAACTAGTTGTGCATGCAGGTCTGAGCCAAGTTTAGCTCCATTAGGAAATTTATACACACGTAAACCTTTTGGTACTCTTTGCACCTTAAGACATTCAGATAAATAATTAATCTCAAGCTGTGTATTTTTGTATATATAAAGTTTCTTATTGAACTCATCAAAATTAGAGTCCAACTTGTTAAAACTGGTGGTTACAGTACCTTGCTTAAAGCTCGGTTGGAACTCAGTCCAAGCTTTAAAATTAAAAGTTCCTCCATTGGAATTAGAGGGAACAGTAGTTTTATTCCGTTCCTTCTCCTTGCTAATATTCCCCGTAGCTGTTGTTGTAGTTAAAAAACCTTGATTACTTCCAGCGCCGTTCGGCTCCTGAATATTGTCCATGCCCCTATTTAATAACGCTTCATGCTGTTGATTTCCCGGAATCGATGTGTTCCGGACATCGTTGTTATTACTCAAAGCATTGCTAATTTGAGTTAAAAGCTGCAGGACACGGTTAAACTCCTTCCGTGTTACAGGTGCCTCTTCAGGCTCGTCACGCAGCAACGCTGGTGTCTGTAGGCAATCCACAGTATCCGGAACTTCTGCCATGAGCAAACTGAAAAAAACGGAACTGCCAAGGAACAAAAAACAACCCAAAAAGCACAGGAAACCAATGTGAAAAGCCACCAGACACTCGAAATCTGTTGTCCGTAAATGTACTTTACATTTGAAATCCCAGAAATCTTGAAGATTAAATGGTAGCGTTCAATGCTGATACAAATAGACAAAATCCAGTGGAAAAAGATCGAAAACTTTAATTTGTAGAACCACAGATAAAAACAAGCGCTTTCGCCTGGTGTATCCCAGGCTTTATCAAGTTAACAAGTGAAGTATAGCCATCCCTTCTATTTATATCATGGGATAGGCCAAGCAAACCATTAATTAATTAATCACTTAAAGTCATAACCAGAAAAACAGTTTGTTGTTTCTAAAGGTATGGATACCATACAAATTACATATGAATAAAAACTTTAGTATAAATAGTGTACTGGTTAATGAATAAAAAAAGTACATATAGCAAAATTCTGTGTCAAAATAAATGCATAACACAATTGTCTTTCCTATATTCTAGTTTAAAAAACATCTAACAAATAGAGTGTAAATTATTGCATGATAAATAAGATAACATTCTACAAAAATAATACAATAAATAACAATCATTAAAAACATAAAATCATTACTTAGTCAATATGTTGCACATAGTTTAACAAAAAAACAAATGCCCCTCATGGTTGTCACAGTGCAAAAACTACCCAAATCATAGATACTAATCACACTATTGCCCCAAAAAAAGGGTGTCCACATCACTAAACAACCAAAGTGGAACTCCTTACTTGCAAATTATAACTGTTTACTTCTAATCTTAAGTACACTTTTAAGACTAACGCATCATTTAGGCCTGGGAACCTAGTAGCATCCAATTGTAATTGCCACATCAACTCTCGATGCTCAAGGAAATTCTCCCAATCTCCCCCTCTAGGGTCGGAACTGACCCTTTCCAAAATGAAAATCTTATCATCATGTTACTACACTTTAAAGAATGTCTAAAAAGCATTACTTTCCTTTTTCTTTTCTACCTCGTATGTATGTTCATAGATTCTTTTCCTAATAGTTCTAGTTGTCTTTCCTACATAAAAGGCGGAACATGTGATACATGTCCCCAGGTAAACCACTCCAAATGAATTGCAGTTAAAATGTTCCCGTGACCTCAATGTACGCCCTCTAGATGGAATATATATTTGGCCTTCATTTAATAAGTAGGGGCATTGTTTACAAAACCCACACTTAAAGGAACCATTCCTTCTGTGTGCATTATTGTTGCTGTTAATCATATATTTATGACCAACCTGCTCAAATATATCTTTTAAATTCCTGTCACGTTTTCTGATAAAATGGATTTTTTCAGGGAGCCAGGGTTTAATGTCATTTTGGGACATAAGTAATGGCCAAAACATGTTCATTGTATGCTCAATGCATTCAGAATCCCCCGAATAAGTATAAACAAACCCTCTAGAAATTCCCTCATGCTCATGCCTTTTATTGCTAGGTAATGGTAACCCCCGACCTAATAAGGGGGGATATTGTGTGTCTCTCTTTGCTCTAATCTCATCAGCACATTGATTAATCAACCATATCGGATACCCCCTTTCCTCAAAAAGGGAAGAAAGATTCTGGATTTCATTAAATGATACCATCGTTAGGCATAAGAACTTTCTTGGTTATAAAAAGAAATATGACGATGTGTTCTTAGAGGTAGACCAGCATTGTTTAAAAGTTTTAGAAAGGAAAACTAGGAAGTTGGAAAGGGACCTTCAGGAATACAGGGATGGTAAGGCATATCCTTCACTTATGAGTCACAACTCAAACACATTAAATAATGCTAATGTAGACAATGTTGGAAGATATGACAATAACACCAGTACCCCGGATATGGACCCCCCTAGGAGAAGTGAACGGCTGGCCCAAAAGGGTGGTATCAGCTCCCCTCATTTTTTTCAATTTCCCAGGGCAGACCGATGGGGAGGAATCAGGCACCATTTCAACAGAATTGGGGAAGGGGTCGCAGATAATAATGTCTCTTGGTGAAATTTGTGATGGTATAGATCAACAACCTAATACCCGATTTTTTGGAATCTGATTATGATTATATACCAAGGCATACAGATTTGGTTACAGACTGCCCGGCGAGGGAACTCATAACTTTTCTATGGGTGAGCAATCCCCCTATGGAGTGGATATGGACGTTAGCAACAACTGCAAGGTTATAACTAGTAACAACCTAAACCTTTATAATTTCACTTGTTTAGACATTACCTCAGATTTTTTTGACTTGTTTGTCAAAGGCTTTCAATTTGTTCCAGCAAAATCATCTAATCTATCCAAACTTTTAGTGGAACTGAAGTTATTTATTAGAAATTTAAATTTGTCTATTTACTTTAAAGGACAGAACATTACTGACAACTCTTTACATAGAAGTAGTATTTTTAACCCACCCACTCACCCGAGCTTGAGAATTTACGAAGAATTAGTGGAAAAAGAACTTAGAAGGAATTGTGGTACGTCATGCAATTCTAGGATGGTCAATTTTGACAGGAATTTGGAAGAAGTAGTGAATATCCTAAAAGATAATAAGACCCGAGTTATGAAAGCAGATAAGGGTGGGGGTGTGGTGTTGATGCAACAGTTTGATTATGAGAACCACATTCAAGAAATATTGCAAGATTACAACACTTATGAACAAGTATCAAAGAATGAAGTTAATGTGGCCTATGCTAAGATAAATTATATGTTGAAAGATCATTTGTTGCAAGGTTGTATTAACGAGAAGTTATTTAATTATCTCCAGGTTACCAATCCCAGAATACCTATTATTTTTGGAATACCGAAGGTTCATAAAGGGTTAGCACCCCTAAAATTCCGGCCTGTTGTTTCAGGAGCTGGTGGAATCACTGAACCTTTGAGTAAATTTGTTGAATTCTGGTTGAAAAGTGTTGTTTCTCTGTTACCACACATCTGTAAGGATTCTTGGGAATTCTTGGCTAGCATTCCTTTGGACAGGTATCATCCTGATTTGTTAATGATAACCATCGATGTCATTGAATTGTTCCCTAGCATACCCCATAACACCGGTATTGAGTGGTTTACCGAAATTTTGGCCACTAAGTCAGGATTTAACAGCAATACAGTTAACTTAATAGTGGAATTCATGGAAATTATTCTGACTAATAATTACATCTTTTTTAATGGAGAATTCTTTAGGCAGTGTAAGGGGGTGGCAATGGGTGCCCCTTGTGCCTCCTCCTATGCTAACATTGTACTGCATAAATGGGAGTCTGAATTCATTCATGCTTCGCCTTGGAAAGAAAACATCATTTTTTACAGGCGTTACCTGGACGATGTGTGCTTATTATGGCAAGGCTCTCAGGACAGCTTCCTAGCGTTTTTCAACCATTTAAATTCTTCCACTAACTTCTTAGCCTTTACCTATAAGCTGAGTGAGCATTCCCTGAATTATCTTGATGTCACTTTGACAAAGGATGTACAGCATCACACTTTTACATCTCAGATTTTTAGAAAAGAAACTTTTTCGAATGCTTTTTTGCATTACGACAGTTTTCATCCACACTATACTAAGAGAGGAATAGTCAGAGGACAGATGATTAGAATATCAAGAATATGCAGTGGTCCGGATGTATTCGAGAATGAAATCCAGAATCTTTCTATCCTTTTTGAGGAAAGGGGGTATCCGATATGGTTGATTAATCAATGTGCTGATGAGATTAGAGCAAAGAGAGACACACAATATCCCCCCTTATTAGGTCGGGGGTTACCATTACCTAGCAATAAAAGGCATGAGCATGAGGGAATTTCTAGAGGGTTTGTTTATACTTATTCGGGGGATTCTGAATGCATTGAGCATACAATGAACATGTTTTGGCCATTACTTATGTCCCAAAATGACATTAAACCCTGGCTCCCTGAAAAAATCCATTTTATCAGAAAACGTGACAGGAATTTAAAAGATATATTTGAGCAGGTTGGTCATAAATATATGATTAACAGCAACAATAATGCACACAGAAGGAATGGTTCCTTTAAGTGTGGGTTTTGTAAACAATGCCCCTACTTATTAAATGAAGGCCAAATATATATTCCATCTAGAGGGCGTACATTGAGGTCACGGGAACATTTTAACTGCAATTCATTTGGAGTGGTTTACCTGGGGACATGTATCACATGTTCCGCCTTTTATGTAGGAAAGACAACTAGAACTATTAGGAAAAGAATCTATGAACATACATACGAGGTAGAAAAGAAAAAGGAAAGTAATGCTTTTTTTAGACATTCTTTAAAGTGTAGTAACATGATGATAAGATTTTTCATTTTGGAAAGGGTCAGTTCCGACCCTAGAGGGGGAGATTGGGAGAATTTCCTTGAGCATCGAGAGTTGATGTGGCAATTACAATTGGATGCTACTAGGTTCCCAGGCCTAAATGATGCGGTTAGTCTTAAAAGTGTACTTAAGATTAGAAGTAAACAGTTATAATTTGCAAGTAAGGAGTTCCACTTTGGTTGTTTAGTGATGTGGACACCCTTTTTTTGGGGCAATAGTGTGATTAGTATCTATGATTTGGGTAGTTTTTGCACTGTGACAACCATGAGGTGCATTTGTTTTTTGTTAAACTGTGTGCAACATATTGACTAAGTAATGATTTTTATGTTTTTTAATGATTGTTATTTATTGTATTATTTTTTGTAGAATGTTCATCTTATTTATCATGCAATAATTTACACTCTATTTGTTAGATGTTTTTTAAACTAGAATATAGGAAAGACAATTGTGTTATGCATTTATTTTGACACAGAATTTTGCTATATGTACCTTTTTTTTTTTTTTTTTTATTCATTAACCAGTACACTATTTATACTAAAGTTTTTATTCATATGTAATTTGTATGGTATCCATACCTTTAGAAACAACAAACTGTTTTTCTGGTTATGACTTTAAGTGATTAATTAATTAATGGTTTGCTTGGCCTATCCCATGATATAAATAGAAGGGATGGCTATACTTCACTTGTTAACTTGATAAAGCCTGGGATACACCAGGCGAAAGCGCTTGTTTTTATCTGTGGTTCTACAAATTAAAGTTTTCGATCTTTTTCCACTGGATTTTGTCTATTTGTATCAGCATTGAACGCTACCATTTAATCTTCAAGATTTCTGGGATTTCAAATGTAAAGTACATTTACGGACAACAGATTTCGAGTGTCTGGTGGCTTTTCACATTGGTTTCCTGTGCTTTTTGGGTTGTTTTTTGTTCCTTGGCAGTTCCGTTTTTTTCAGAAGCAAATTCAAACCAAGAGATGAAAGGTTAATACTGGTGGACCAAGATAGTGGGCTGCATACACGATGGTTTACAAAGTCCATTGAACATGTGGGAGAAACAGACACATTGTAGGTTTTGTAAAACCAGACTGGAAACAGTCGCACACGTTGTTGCTGGTTGTGACACACTAATGGCAGGACTGTATACTGAAAGGCGTAACAATGTGGCAAGATTGTGGCAACTGGGGATTGTGCAAACATTATGGTACCGAAGTAGCTGAAAAACACTGGAAACATGAGTCACAAAGCATCACAGAAAATGATGAAGTTTGCATCACATGGGATCATCCATTACCAACAGTTCGAAAGATAGATGCTGGAAAACTGGATATAGTGGTCCATGAAAAGAAGACAAAAGTAGTTGAAATCACCACATCCAGTGATTACAGTGTCTAAAGTCATAAAACATCAGAACAGGCAGAACAGGCAGAAACAAAAGCAATGTGGAAGAAAGATACCGAGACAGTCCCAATAGTAGTAGGAGCAATGGGGCTTATAAAGAAGAATTTACAATCGTATTTAGATACATTACCAATACATGTAACTCCATACGAATTGCAGGAGTCATTACTGAGAACATTGCGGGTGCTGCGTAGAGCACTTATGGCTGACATCAAAGACTGAAACCATGAATTTTAATTGTAATTTGTCTTAGGAATGAGGTCTATTCCCATCTTGGTATTAGAAACCTAAAAGATTTGGAGAAATTAAAAACAGGAAAATGTAATATAAGAAACTAATGGCAGGTCAGAAACAGACCTGGGTTCAACTACTGAATCCAGGTGGCAGAGGAGTTGGCCAGCAGGATGGGGTTGAGTGACTGAAGTTGGCCTATCCATCCAGGTGGGAGGTACATAATTCAAACGACTGTAAGACCTCACACAGCAGATGGTGTAGCAGTAAATTGCCAAATGCCAAGGGCTTCAGCCTGTCAAGCAGTGCAGCACTGAGGTAGCTGGTGTGTGTGTGTGTGTGTGTGTGTGTGTGTGTATCTAAGTACTTTTTTGCACTTTCTAGTCACTCAGAAACATTACACTAAGTGTACAAGTAGTCTAAACTTTCTGGTAACCTTTATGAATCCCCCTCAGTATTTAAATATAAGAAAATTAGTAGAAAAACTAAAGTTAGGAGAAAGAAGGTATGAGTGATGTTTGTGTTGTCTGTTCCCTCAGAATGGTGTACACTTAGTGTAGGAATTAATGAATCCCAGGGATAGACTATAAAATAGGCTAACAAATAGTATGAAAACTTAACAATTGCTAGCTGTCTGAAGAGCTCTCTGTAAGGCCCGCAGGACTGTGTAATGAAAAGGAAGACTGTCTGGCAGAGATGAAAAAGAAAAGACAAAAAAAATGAACAAACATAAAAGCAAGAGCTCTAGTACACCAAGTTAATCTGTAAAGGATAAGGTAACATACCCAGGACATTATCAGTGGCACATATATCTCTATCAATGTAAGAAATATGCTTGTTTTTCTTTAAGGTAGTCAATTTAATCTGTACAGGCAGTCATGTGATTTCAACATAGTGAAAGCACATCCTGTCTAGTGCTTCTTATTTGTTCATCTTCATAATGTATATTTTAAAGCAATACTTGCATCAAATGGTGTCAAAAAAAAAAAAAAACTTAAATCGGTTCCTTAACATTAGACTTTAGAAATATATTGGTCTGTTCTCTAGTATCCACCTTAAATACGTCTATCTTAACTTTAATTGGCCAGATTACCAAACACACAGCTTTTTGGAAAGAGAAGCTGCTGTTTCAAAGCCGATTTGCATTTTTCAGGCCTACTCATGTTCCAACACGTACCTTCCCAGGGCTTCTACTTTAGCACATCCCAAGGTGATAGATGCAACTTGCTGGTGGACTGCTATTTCCTCAGAGTTTACTGAAAGACTTGCTCTCAATAGCTTCAATTTGTTTTTTTAACTAAACACATTTCTGGTAAAGCCTTGAACCTTCCTCGAACAAGTATTACTTTCTTTTCATTCTCCAGTCTGCAGCAGATGCATTCTGTTTGAATTTTCTTCAATTTCTATTTCAAGATGGCTATACTACAACCACCAATATCTCAAACTATATAGGAATCTTCAAAAACAGGAAGTTGTGGGTTCAACATAGGAACAAAGACAACTTCTCTATTAAAAGATGAATTCTAAATATCCTAAAAGGAAAAGATGAATCTACTTCACGCAAGGTATTTACTTTTCACCATAAATCAGTCAAGAGATGCTTTTGTAATGGACTATAAGTACAGAGCGAGGCCGGAGCTGTGATTTTGGTAGTTTGGCTGATAAATGGAGGTGAAGGAGACTTGTGTGTGTGGAATCAGAAATGAACAGTTAAAATGGCAGATTAAGTGACACTGTAAGCTTTAAAAGCAAGACAAAAGAGTTGCAAAATGACAGCTGCAAGTGTGGATGAAAGCAAATTAAAACCTAAAAATGGAAGCAAAAATTATGTCGATCACATAAGCATGTAAGATAGTCCTTGAAAACAAATGAGCAGACAGAAGACATACCTAATGCACACATTATGGTTATAGGCCAGAAAGAGCAGGTTACAAAGCAAAACATCTGCACACTCTGTCTAGATATTAATCATTTTGCCAGAGACTGTTAAATATCTGAATAACAAAACAATGAAAACACAAGTAGCTTGCAATTAGTTAACACACTACATGCTTCACAAAATGTTAAGTTAGATAGCAACTAAATTTAAGGAATGCATTAAATTCAAGGTACCACTGACAAACAAGACCAAATTTTCGTCAGAGAATCTGCTGAATAAAGGCAAACCAGATGTCTTTAACCCAGACAATGGGAAATAGTGCAACATATTGGCAGTCTAATGTCATGGCATTGAATATCAATGTTAAAATGTTCAAATCAGCTTGCATACTTCTGTCATGCTGTCATTGAAGAAAGCTTTTAGATCAAATATGGCTATGGTGAATATGTAAACAACAGAGCTTGTTATTTAATATAGTCTCCCTTCAAGTTCCAAAACAACCAAATAATCTATGCAACAATGCTTCAGAGCAAGTCAGACAGATGTATGAAGGCACTTTCAAGCGAATGCTGATACCACAAAATCATTTTTTTGAATGCCACTTTCAGTAATACTGGAATTTGCAGTTTCCCTACTGCTGTGCAATGTGAGTTGCTACATATATGTTTGGGTCTATGGAGGGTGCCTTCCCATGTAGGATTTGAATTTGTCCCCATGCAAAACTCTGAGTTTCACTGAATGTAGTTTCCATAATTTAATTTTACCACTCGCTGAAATTTATTTTGTTAAGCCAACATAAATCTGCCTGTGAAACTCTTGGAATGTTGCAGAGATTTCTTGCAGTACGGGTGCAAAATGACTTATTAGCTCCAAGATGGAATGGAGGCATGGAAGTCACTGCACTACAGCTAGTGGAACCCAACAGTTACAGAGGAGTGCAGCATGAATGTCTGAGCATCACAGAGGTTTGCTGCATGAATGTCTGCGCAGCACAGAGGTGTGCATGTCTGCGCAGCACAGAGGTGTGCATGTCTGCAAAGCACAGAGGTGTGCAGCACTGATGCGCAGCACAGAGGTGTGCAGCATGAATGTCTGCGCAGTACAGAGGTGTGCAGCATGAATGTCTGCGCAGCACAGAGGTGTGCATGTCTGCGCAGCACAGAGGTGTGCAGCATGAATGCATAGCACAGAGGTGTGCAGCACGAATGTTTGTGCAGCACAGAGGTGTACAGAATGAATGTCTGTGCAGCACAGAGGTGTGCATGTCTGCGCAGCACAGAGGTGTGCAGCATGAATGCATAGCACAGAGGTGTGCAGCACGAATGTCTGCATAGCACAGAGGTGTGCAGCATGAATGTTTGTGCAGCACAGAGGTGTGCAGCATGAATGTCTGTGCAGCACAGAGGTGTGCAGCATGAATGTCTGTGCAGCACAGAGGTGTGCAGCATGAATGTCTGTGCAGCACAGAGGTGTGCAGAATGAATGTCTGCACAGCAGAGAGGTGTGCATGTCTGCGCAGCACAGAGGTGTGCAGCACGAGCAGGTGAAATATAACTAAAATCTTCCTTGATTCAACACCAGTGATTCAAGCTCCAAGTAGATTACCAGACATACTCAAAGTTAGAAGGCAAGAGCAATTAAAATGTAATAAAGCTATGGCAGTCATAATCATATAGTGACAACTGAGACTGGGTGCATAGAATGGCAAAAATTATAAAGAAGAATTATAGACCAGCTTAAATCCTCAACATCTAAATAAGGAGATTCAAATGGAGCATTACCCTTTCCATAGAACTGAAAACATGGTACCCGCTATGACAAATTCAGAGTTTTTCTCTGTTCTTGATGCTAACCGAAGAATCTGCAGTTTAAGCTGGATGAAGCTAGTTTCAGGCCATCTACCTTTAATATACTCTTAGTAGTCTAAGCAACCTTTATCTGCCATGTGGCATCTTATTAGCTCCAGAAATGTTCCAAGGAGCAAAAGCAACTATAGCCAAGAGGCTAGAGAAAAAGAAAGAGTGAGTGGGACAGTAAGAGAAAGGAGTCAACATAACTAACAACATTCTAGTCTTGTGTGTCACCAAGCAGGAACATGACATTTGTCTGGTAAGGGTAGTAGGCAGACTGAGATCTAACAGTCTAGACTACAATATACTAAAACAGCAATGGAGATGCTGGAAAATATAGTAGTGCACATTGAATATAGAAGCCTCCATAACAATTTGTGTATCATGGGGACCTTGGAGAAATCAGTCTGGTATAACGGAGTGGATTTTACTACACTAAGTTTGCCAAGTGTTCTGGTACACCTAAAGGGGTAGGGGAGATGGCCATTGAAGCAGCTCATCATGGCTTTGGATCTTATCACCTAAGACAGCATTTCTCAAGACTAATATTGGTGAGACTGGTAAGCTATAAAGTGAAAAAAAATATTTTTTGAGGAAGTTATGAGTGCCTGGCAATCAGCTAACTTTTAAATGGTATTCTTTGAACATGACTGCTCCTTGCCTACGCATCAACAGAGAGCAGAGTTTTGTCCGACAAAGAAGCTCTGTAAAAGTAATAGCTGAAATATAAATTGATTTACCCAGCCAGACTTAAAAGTCGAGTAACTGAGTGAGACACTCTCCTTTATGGACTCAGAAAATGAGATCACTAAACTTAGGTGTCCTCTAACAGAGCCTTAGCAGTAAATGACACTATCTTGGAAGACACTACCTCCACAGCAACCACAATGGGAAACTTGGCAGAAAACAGTCAAAACTATTTACTATGTTTAAACAGAAATTGCTAAATAAACAAAAAGCAGCACATAGAACAGCCTTGGTGGCCCATGAGCAGCAATTGTTGCAATTCTTTTCAGTTTTGAAATGACAGATATGGAGTTTGCTATTAGAATGTATAGCCTCTGTATAGAACTTTTCTATCATCTTGTTTTCCAATTAATAACTCCATGACTAAGTGGTAGTTGTGTGTTTTTTATTTGTTATATTGATATTTTTGGCTGTATAAAGGGACAAGGAGACAATGTATTATACAAATTAGGTGGGAGTTTACTAGATGGGTGTATGGATCTCACATGCACTTTTTAAGGCAGTGTTGAAGTAGCTTTGTCCAACTTGTTTCAATACGTGGCTGGCAATCGCCTCCTGCATTGTCTGTACACAAAATTGTAATGACTTTCATGTTTGTATAAAGCTGCCTCTTGAGGCAGGTTTTTCTGTTTAGATTTGTTGATTTTTTTCACACTGCGGGGGAGGTGTCCAAAGTCACAGCAGAACCAAATTATTATTTTTGGACAGTGACAGACTGGTTAAATAGAGGCAGTAATAAATGCGCCATTGGGCTCCCACTTTGGTCAGGGAATGAAGGTGCTGGATTCCTGCTCCTCAGCAGGAATAAACTGAGCAAGTGAGCGGTGAGGGGGTTCCAAAGTGATCATGTGTGGGGAATGTACATCGTCTTCGGAGGGAGGCAAGGGCCCCCATATCACCTGCACACCTTTTTTGATAGAATTACAGTCAACAGTTAACAGAAAAATATATGTACCTCACCACTCGGAGGTCATAGCACAGGAAACTGTCAAAGTTACAAGAGTCCAGTCACAAAATTATACCCTGGCTCAAAACAGTAATGGGCGTCAGCAGTTTTCATTTTGGCAATACTCCGATATCTCATTCGCTACATCATCACTGTTCACTTTATTCCTGAATGACGACTTCTGAATTTAACACTTGAAGAACTAGATCTAAAAAGTGATAGCTCTCCACTTTATGGGCAAGTTAGAAGAATTGATTTTTGTAATAACTTACTGTTACCAGTTTTCATCATGTTGTCCAGTAAGGACAACTATTAGCCAAAGTAAAAACTGATCTCATAAACATGGAAATTATCTATACATTTAGGCCAGATGTTGAGTAAAGTTACTTTACAGAGTCAACCTAAAAACTATGGTAATGTTAGGCTGTAATTCCAAAACCAAAGATGGTTCTCAGCTACTGGACGAAACTATGTTTTGTGGGATCTACTTTACAAGCTCAAAGTTTCAAAACTTTGAACTGTAAATGGTTGAGACTATATGATCAAAGTTTTGAAACTTTGAAAGTGCAAAAAAATAAATAAATAAAAGCAAAAAAATTATATTTTTGTAGGGGGGCAAGCCCCTTGCACACCCCACACCCCTGCTAAATAAATATACCAACTCCGAGATTACACTACAGTGAGGAAAACTGTAAATTTCCCATTCCAGCCTGTACAGCAATCTCCAATAAAAACGTTCAAAGTTTCAAAACTGTGATCTTATGGTCTCGACCATTTGTAATTCGAAGTTTTGAAACTTCAAGCTTGTGAAAGGAATCTGTTTTGAGACAGAGATGTACAACACATATGCAACTGCTATGTAAAACATTAAGATCCTCCCCAACACACACAACCCCCCCCCCCACAAAGGATGTGTTAAAAGACTTTAGCCAAAAATGTCAGCAAAAGCCAAGAAGAAGACATTAAGAAATGTTTACTTAAATTGATAAACCAAGAAACCACAAAGAACTATGGTACAGGGCTTGCTTACCTCAGTTTAAATATATTGTCTAAAATGTAAGATATGCTACTAATTTTAGTAGGAAGATGATTCTGTAGGCTCTAGACAGAGGGAGATGGAGACCAGAATCTTCAACAGTAAGAAGAAGAAAATGCAAAGATGGAGAGGATTTTGGTGGTAGAAGGTGGTTTTCTTTATTTCACATAACAGGTACTGGCATACGGACATCCATCAGTGCCGCTACATGCAAGAACTGGCATAGGGGACCGGACATCACCTTTTACGGGAATTACTGTTAGATGTAGGAAAGTAGACAGAGAAAAGACAGGTAATTTTTTCATATCCTTTTTAAGTATACTGAATTAGCAATGTTGTTTTATGCATTTCAGGTTATGAGACACTAAAGGACAGGCCCATCACCTGTGTTCCAAAGGGTGGCAAACTGGCACTCGTGGATTTGGCATGCCTAGCACCATCTAATTTGGGGATACGTGAGGAAAGCACACACACAAGATATGGATGCATTAGCTCTTTATGAGATTAAGTCTGAAGCAAAGTTTGTAAGTGAGAATGTTCTTCACTCTAAGCATGAAATAGAAACAAATCAGGATACCTTCCAGGTTCAGGGGAGTTGGGCATCTCCAGTCATTTAGTGAAAAGTTTTAATGCAACTGCGATGGGCACAGAAACTAAATGGATTTTTATTTCTTTATTTAAGGAACAAGATGCACATACAGGGCCTCTGACAGCAACATTAGAAGGGTACTTAATTATATAATGTGCAATAATCAGGAGTGAGGCAGCATTTACCTTCAAATTTTCCCTTAGAAAGCTCTACTCTTAGAATAACCAGTCTACTCATTATATTTATAAGCATAGCACTTGTTCTCTAAGCTACTCTTCTAAGCAAGCACTCTCAAACTCAAGTAGCACTACATCCACCTACCACCCCAACCACTTCCCTTAAAGGCACAGCACTCTCTTATAATATTCTAGCATGTCGAGTGGTAGATTGCTAGCATCTTCTCTTGCTCAGCTGTTTAATCTGGGAATCTTGAGACAATGCTATAATTGTCTCATGTACACAGACAACCCTCTCCTCCTCCCAACAAACACAAACACATGTGAGAGATGCAACTATATAGCCAAACTGGAGGCTGAACTCTCTCAACTCAGGACTGGCAAGACCAGACAGGAGGAGAAGGTAACCACACACATAACAAACCCAGTCACACAGACCTACCCCAACTGCAAATCAAGCACATAATAACACAAAAACATACTCGGAGGCTCTATTAAAAAACTTACCAAAACAACAGAGGCTCCCAAAGCAGACACCCAAAAATCCACCACCTCAACACATAACACATGCAACACATACTTCAATAAATTGGTGTGTCAATAAATCACAGCCCTTAAGGCCAAACACTATGCCTGATACACTAGTGATAGGTGACTCTATAGTCAGACACACTGACGTCCCACTTACCAGGCTGAGCAAGGAGAGGGTAACGGTAAGCTGCCTATCGGGGGCTAGGATCCGCCATATAACACACGCACTCAGGTCACTCAAGAGCATGTACAAATATGACTCCGTCATTGTCCATGCTGGCGTGAATGACCTGAGACGTACCTCCTTGGACTACATGAAAAGAGACATTGAGGAGCTCTCTGATTATGTAGCCCAGGCTGGTATGACCCTGACCAGCATCCTGCCCTCACCAAGAATGATGCCACAATACAAAGACAAGATGATCAGCTTTAATAATTGGCTCCATTACTGGTGTCATTCTAGGGGGATCCAATGTCTGCTTGGGATGACATGCTGGACAAGCCACGCTGCTTCGCAAGGGACGGCTTGCACCTGTCACCACTGGGCTTCCGGATATTGGCTAAGGCTCTTGCCACCCCCATAGTGCCTTTTTTTAGGCAAGGCTCAAAAGACGAACCCACCTCCTTAGAAAACAAAAATGGAAAAAAATTAAGGGTAATGCTGCTCAATGCCAGAAGTCTAAATCTCAAGATGCAGGCTCTCGAAGCACTCCTCAGTATGGAGAACATCGATGTCTGCACTGTAACCGAGACCTGGTTCAAGGCTCCTGAGAGCACCCCAGCGCTACCAGGCTTTACCTCGTATCATGCTTTTCGGCCCCAAAACCCGGGCCGAACCACAAAGGGAGAGGGAGTGTCCATATTCATCAAAGATACCCACACCTCTAGGTTAGTGGCAACTCATGAAGCATCGGAGACCATCCAGGTGCAGCTAACCATAGGCAAAACTGCTATACAACTGGTTGCATGTTACAGACCAGCCTCCCAATCTCAAGAACCCCACTCAGCCTTCCTGAAGACATTGGAAGATATGAATGTCTCACCAAATACCATCATACTGGGAGACTTCAACTTCCCTAACATAGAATGGGTGCACTATTCTAGCCCTAACACCCTAGCCCAAAGGTTCCTGGAATTCATAAACTCAAATGCAATGGAACAGCTAGTCACCTCTCCCACAAGGGGGGATAATATACTAGACCTGATCATCACAAACATGGGGACAAAATGCTCCACACCGGAAGTATTGCCCTCACTGGTGAGATCTGACCACAAACTAATCACCCTGGATATACATTTACCACCTCCACACCCAGCACAAAAGACTACAGTGAGAAACTTCTCAAAAGCCGACTTTACACTTCTCAAGACTGAGATGCTATCATTTAAGCCCTCGGGGCCAATGGAAACCACATCCCATAATGCTGAATCCTACACAAATGCTTTCTACGGACATCTCCAAGAATGCATGGATCGTGCAATCCCAAATAAAACCAAGACCCTCTCCACCAAAGGAAAGCGTCCTGTCTGGTGGACCCCAGCCATAAACAAATTGTATAACAAAAGAAGGAAGCTACTGCACGACAGAGCAAAATCCCATAAAGGGAAGGCATCTCTGATCAGCCCTAGTAGAAAGCTACGTTCTCTCATAAAAATATCCAAGGCCAACTTTGAGAGAAAAATCGCCAAGGACACTAAAGATAACCACAAGGCATTCTTCAGTTATGTTAGAAACCTGGGCGGAAACACTCAGATATGCTCAGAGTTAGTACACAACGACAAAAAATTTACCAAACCCACAGATATTGCCAACATTCTGGCAGACAGGTTCAGTGCAAATTTCTCCCCTCCCTCACCTCCAAAAGAAGAAATACTCATCCCAGCTGAATGTAACCTCCCTGTCATCTCTGATGTCCAGGTGAGAACTGCCCTCAACAAAGCAAAAAACACAGCATCTATGGGACCTGATGGTATCCCCGGCTGCGTGATACGTGAACTCCAAGAGGAGCTAAACCCGCATATAAAAATGTTATTTAACCTTAGCCTTACTACAGGATATGTACCTGAACACTGGCGTACAGCAACAGTGGTACCACTCCACAAGGGAGACTCCACTACAAACCCTGGGAACTACTTGCCTCATAAGCTTGACCAGCCTGGTTTGCAAAGCTATGGAAAGAATTATTATGGAACTCATAAACAACGACATTGGGGACCTACAGGCACTTGATCCCACCCAGTTCGGCTTTGTAAAAGGCAGATCCTGCCTTTTGAACCTGGTTGACTTTTTCAAAACAGTCACTAGAGCCATTGATGAGGGCAAGGCAGTCCATACAGCCTACCTGGACTTGGCTAAAGCCTTCGACACAATACCCCACTCGGGGAATCATAGAAAAGCTAAACAGCTTAAAAGTAAATCCATATGTCACAAGATGGGTTGCAAACTGGCTAAAGAACAGAACCCATAAAGTCAAGATTGCGGGAGCCATGTCAGACTCAAAGCCAGTCACAAGTGGTGTCCCACAGGGCTCTGTCCTGGGACCCCTCTTGTTTGGCATTTACTTCTCAGATGTGAAAGCAAACATGGGAGGGTTGTGGCTGACAACGTTCGCAGATGACTGCAAACTAGGCGCCATAGTCGATACACCAGCTGACACATACATCCTACAGAAAGGCCTCACCGAAACGGACAACTGGTGCCGGAATCACAGCCTTAAACTGAATGCCAAGAAATGTATAGTCATCCCCTTTGGGAAAAACAAAATACCCACAAATTATCACATAGACAGTAACCCACTGAGTACCGAAAAAGTAATCAGAGACCTGGGGACCCAAGTTGATAGTGATCTCTCATTTGACACCCACGTTGCCAAAGTGGTTAGAAATACTTTCTATCTTGCCCACCTTATCATGAAGGGGTTCACATCCAGATCAAAGGAGGTTATCATGCCCCTGTACTCCTCCCTTATCAGGCCTGTGATTGAATACAATGCCCCATTTGGTATGTACCTCACCCGGCACTTACAACAGCTGGAGAGACCCCAGAAGTACCTCACCAAGAGGATCAAGGGTTTCCAACATATGTCATATGCTGCCAGGCTAAAGAAACTCCAGCTTTATTCAGTAGCATACTGCCTGCTCAGAGGTGATCTGTGCCTGACATACAAGGCCATGTCCAACCAGGAATTGATGGACATGCTCCACCTCAAAAAATCAAAATCCATAAGAACCACGAGAGCCAAAGATTTAAACCTCAGTACAAACATGAATAGAGCATGCTGGAGAGACAGATTCATAACTCAGAGGCTTCCCATACTCTGGAACAAAATCCCAGTCCATGTTAGGCAGAGCCCCTCACTGACTCTCTCCAAGAGAAATCTTGACGAGTGGATGGGAGATCGTAGGTTTACCCCGGGGGTCACCCCTGTATCGCTACTTAACAGAGGCACAGTAAACTAATTTTAATAAGTAAGGGGGTCTTCAATGTGTCACTACTAGACAAAGGCACAGTATTCTAAATTTATTCTATACACCTTAGTACCACTACATGGGGTGGCGAAAGCCACATCTCTAGGGCTAGGCTTGCAAATGCCTCAGGGCAGATAGCCTAGTACTAAACTATAAACTATTTATGTTCCTGTCTCTGCAATACAAAAGGAATTTACATGTTCTTAAATTGCATCCTCCATCTGTCCTAATAATATGTCAAGAATGCAGGCCAAGTAGTGGGTTTTAAAAACTCAGAGGATAATTCCTGCTGTAAAAGCCAGAAAAGATTCCTAACTGACACAACACTGCATATTTCCGATAGTGACGCTAGAAAAATAAGTAAACTAAACAGATGATATCTCTAAGTTACTTATTTTTGATAGGCTTCCTATGTTTACATCAGTCACTATGCAGCCTCAATAATAGCTAACACTACTCCACTAGCGTAGTGAGTAGATTTACACCTGTAACAAAGACAGTGTGCACCCAACTACTGCTCCTCTCATTCGGTTAGGTGGGTTATGGGCCAACCCTGCACAAGCGGGACCCCACAGAAGATATTAGTGACCCTATGCAAACAGCCATACTGTGTAAAAATGAACACAAAGGTTCTGTGCGTGATTCAGAAAGACAGGAGATTCTGCTGCAAGAATGTATTTCTCTCTTTAATGAGACAATAAATCAGTACTAAATGAGCCTCCACAAAGCCCACACCTTTAGCACCTATCTTTACAGGTTGATGCCCTGAGGGATGTAGTCAGTAAATGTCCTACACAGGGCCATAAGGAAAATGGATTATGGTATTTGTGAGACTGTAGTAAGTGGAAATAATCCAGAAAGCATTCTATACCTCCATATAGGCATGTGTGTAAGCTAGTATAATTTACGCAGGCACTGCATATTTGAGTTTCAATGTCTCTGTAGGGCACTAACGGCAACATTTTTGGGAAAAGGAATTCAGTATTCACACAGTGGAGGAGGCATTAATGGTGCAATTAGTGAAATAGGCAAGGTTACAGGCACACTGAAAGGGGCAAGTCCCAAGCCTAGAGCTGAGGGAAGAAATGTAACCACTACTTTGTGTGGGCGTGTGGGGGAGTACAAGTTGGACCAATGGGTAAATTAAAACTGGTAATTTCAGTGGATTGGACATCTTCATGAATGGGATGAAGACTAACACAAACATTTAGAAATCTAGGTAGACAGTGTAGCAATAAGTAAACAAATGTCATTATTCTTTTGATATTACTTGAAACTATAATTGTGTAAACTTGGTTGAAATGCTCCCTTAATGCAGGTGACTAGTTACAAAAATGGATTTAGTCAAAAGCTGCGGGCAACATTCAGGTTATTTTTGTTTTAGTATCACTCCAAATTTCCTTTCTTAATAACAACACATAAAAAGGGTAATCAGCTTCACTAATACAGCTGCTAAAAAGGAAAATAAACACTCACATGACTTCCAAACGGGCAGATCTAGAATCATTTCCCGCTGATGAATGCACTTCACAAGTATAGTCTCCAATGTCACCTGACCAAGTTTGACTGATGTAGAGAGAACCATTTTGACCTAAAGACACTCTTGAATTGCTGTCAGGGTTAATAAAGGTTCCATCTTTCCTCCATATGTATCTGAAAATGCAAAAATAAAACAGGCTTTTAGCATTGACCATCAATAAGTTATATAAGCAAACTAGTCAATAAACATTAGCAATATCCAATGAAGACAAAACATTCAAAATAAGCAACTTCCAGTCATGGTCATATTTTACTATGTCTCCTCTAAAGTTACAGTAAGGCATGAAATTACTCGCAATATCTGTTTTAATTCAGGAGGAAGCAATTATTAGGCATTTTATTGCCAAGTAATCCATTTTTATGTGATTATTTTGATTTATGAGGAAAGAGGTGAAATGGAAACACAACTGGACTAAAGACTGAAATGATCATACAAACAATTATCAAGATACGAGTGAATCAAACACTGTGCAATGCTATTTATTTGCTTCATTTAACTTCCATTTAAAAGTATTGACCACTGTTGTTACAGAAAGCATTACTTTATTATGGTATTATATTAAGTAATCACACCACAGTTTCAGTAGAGTTTTATCGGTCATTTTGTTTTTAAAAAATCAACAGTTATAATAGCACATCAGAAAACAACTGTATAACAAAAACTATTTTAAACTGCAAAATGCAGATTATACAATGACTGTTCATGACTATTCAATACGAGAATGCTGATTGGATAACGCATCCAGTGTGACCATTGTAAATCAAGCATGTACCAACAGAAGTCCAGCTGCTAAGGCACCATTGAGCAGCCAGACTTTCTATTGGTATAGGCTGAGACAGAGCAAAATACAAGAAAAATCAGGTACATACTCTAAAGCTGAAGAACCGGAAACGTACCAGATATTTTCCTTGTGTTTATGCATTGTCCCACTCAAAATCTCGGCAGTTAAAAAAAATAGAAAAAAAAAACAAACAGCAACAGAGATTTTCTCTCTCCTCCTGCATTGTACTGATGTAGTGCACAAGCTTGGGAAAGTAAGTCCCATGCACATGCGCAATACATCAGTAAATAGTGAAGAATGTGGAAGAACACTACACCACCATTATATAAGAACATTACTTAAGAAAGGTAAGCAATTTCTTAATTAAATAATGTCATTGCATAATAGCAATAATCCAGTCCTGTGTATGGCTATATCAGGATTTACCCACACTTACCTTTGTTTGATCACTCAGGCTTCACCCTTGTGATAAAACTACACCAACCATGGCTAAATCCTGATATACCCACGTACTGACAACCAGTCATTGACTATTGCTTAAACAACTAACAGACCACAATACTTACTCTCATGTCATAAAGCAGGTCAGGGGGTGTAGCCAGAAATTTCATGTGTGTATGGCACACTCTCATGGAGCGTCCACACCCCAAACAAATATATTTTGTTTGTAGCTGTGAGGATATCAGATATCATTATCTGTGCTAGCATATCTGGCTGGAATTTTGTAAATACTTAGAAATAATTGTAAATTTCCCTGTGTTATAAATGCCAGCATGATTAGCTATAATTTTGTAAATAAGTTTGTTTTTTGATTGTGTCTTTGATTTGTGTAAGATGCTTGAATCAGTGTTCTTCCGACTGACCAAATGTACATGTCTTTTAAAAAGAATTCTGAATGCAGGTTGTACAAGTCAGCTGACGTAGAGTGATGTCATGTGTCAGAGCTGAAAGGAACAGAATCTCCACAGCAGCTGTTTTGTTTACTTTTCAAAAGTCTGAAATGACAGAGAGAATTTTAATAACAGCTTTCTGTGACTTTTAAAAGATGCTGCTATAAAAAGCAGATGCTGAGTCAGTTAAGGTTCAGTTATCGGTTGTTCAGTAGACAGTGGTTGTTTTCCAGATCAGTATTTATCACTCTTTGAGATGTTCAGCATAAATAATAGGATTTGCTATTCCATTCGCTGAGGACTGGACAACAGCCTGAAGAGTGGGCATGCACTGTATTCCTGTTTTACTTGCCGAAGTATTATTGGAATCGGTTATTCACTATATATACTTGTATGTTTTAAATCATTTTTATTTAATAAATAGTTTACTACTTTCTATTGTGGCTGGCTACTTAGAAACTACTTTTAATCACCTGAGAGTGTTTATGCTTAGTGTGATAACACCAGGACCAGTCCAAAAACCTTACTGCTTGGATTACATGCAACCTTGCTACCTTGTACATCAAGATTTATTTTACCCAATATAACTCAACACCCCTTTTGAAGGGTAACGTGGTATTTTGATTGGAATTTGAGAAAGAGAATATAGCAGGTAAGTCTGTGCCAGACTTTCCCAAGAGTGTTTGTGTGTGTGATTATCAAATATTTAAGAGTGAGTGTGTCAAATAACTAGAAAGTACAGTTTTGTACCTACCATAAATGTAGATGTTCGAGGATTCCATTGCTGCAGTCCTGACTATTGGGTATAGTCCGCGTCCAGTCGGCCCGAATACCAGAGTATAAGGCTGACGTCAGTCATGGCGCCTTAGACTGACGTCAGTACGTCAGGGTACTAATGCGCATGACCGACGTCATATCCTCAGTCTTTTCTTGCCCCAGATGTCAGAAGACCCAAAAAGACAAGTCCCAAAAAACCTGCACCAAAAAACATGTACAATATATACAACAATATATACAAAAATATAAGCATGTAAACTCACCTACACAACCACCCCTAAACACAGAGGGAAGGAGGGAGGGTAATTGGACTGCAGCAATGGAATCCTCGAACATCTACATTTATGGTAGGTACAAAACTGTACTATGTTCTTCGTCTTCCATTGCTGCAGTCCTGACTATTGGGTAGAATCCCAAAGCAGAGGTAAGGGAGGCTGGCAAATTATAAGGAAGTAGGAGCTGATAACATGCCCTGCAAAACAGCTGTGGCAAAACCAGCCCTAGACTTAGAGTAGATAGGAAGATGATAATGCCTAGAGAAAGTATGCACTGAACTCCAAGTAGCTGCTTCCAAAATATCCTTAGTTGCCACCCCCCTTAGAAATGCTGTTGAAGTGGCAGTAGCCCTAGTGGAATGAGGCCTAATCCCAGCTGGAATCTCCTTGCCATGATGGGAATAACAAAATGCAATGCAAAAGCCAATCCACCTGGAAATAGTTTGTTTTGACACAGGCTTGCCCTGTGAACTCAAAGCAAAAGAAACAAACAACTGCTGAGACTGCCTAAAATCCTTAGTCCTGCTTAAATAATATCTCAATTGCCTGTGTACATCTAAAGTGTGCAAAATCTTTTCCCCTTTATTTTGGGGGTCTGCATAAAAAGTAGGCAAATGAATAGTTTGGTTTAAAGCCACACTAGAAACCACCTTAGGCATAAAGGAAGGATTAGTACGTAATGATACCCTATCCTTATGGAAAATCAAAAAGGGCTCTACTGCCATAAGGGCCTGCAACTCAGACACCCTTCTTGCAGAAGTAATAGCCAACAGAAAAGCAGTCTTCCATGACAAGTATTTCAATTCAGCAGTAGCCGCAGGCTCAAAAGGTTGTAGAGTAAGTTTTTCCAACACAAAATTGAGATCCCAAGCAGGAGTAGGAGCTCTACGGGGGTCTTATATTCTTTGCCCCTCTAAGAAACTGCTTGAACAAAGGATGCGAAAACAAAGGTGGGTCACAATCATAGTGAGCTGAAATGGCTGCAGCATGAATCTTAATGGAAGAGAAGGACAAACCTTTGTCCAATAACTCAGTAAGATATTGTAGAGCCACACTCAAATTAGGCTCAGAAATCTCCAAATTCTTTGCTGTACTCCAAAATAAAAATCTCTTCCATTTTTCTGCGTACACCTTCCTTGTACTCGGTCTTCTAGCTTCCATAATTACATTTAAAACTTGTTGAGGAAGTTGAGACCTGCTGTGCTTCAAGAGAGAATATGCCAGGCTGTTAGATGAAGAGAGTGAAGCTTGACATTGAGCAGATGACCAGCCTTCTGAGATAACAGATGAGGAATCAGAGGTAAAGGCCATGGAGGCTTCTTTACCAGACTCCGTAGTAGTGGATACCAGTGTTGCCGAGGCCAATCTGGAGCTATCAAAATCATCCTTGGCCTGTCTTGTCTGACCTTTAATAATACCTTTGGAAGAAGAGGCAGAGGTGGAAAGGCATAGACATGAAGGTTTTTCCAACTGAAAGACAGAGCATCCACTTTCCAAGCTGTGTGATGAAACCCCTTTGTGCAATACTTTGGCAGCTGGTGGTTTAGTGGAGAAGCGAACAGATCTATGTCTGGAGTTCCCCATGACACTGTCAATTTCTGAAATACATGAAGATCCAGTTTCCACTCGTGGGGATCCATGATTTGTCTGCTTAACACATCTGCTAGGAGTTCTGTGCTCCTGGCAGAAACCTTGCCTGAAGAGTTAGTTGCAGGCTTAACGCAGTCTCCCATAAAATCATTGCTTGCCTGCATAGAGGATAAGAATGTGTTCCCCCTTGCTTGTTGATGTACCACATGACAGTTGTGTTGTCTGTTAGAATCAACACCTGCCCTGGAAGAAGTAACTCCTTGAAAGCCATCAATGCAAACTGGACTGCTAACATCTCCTTCATGTTGATATGTAGATGCTGTAGTCTGGCAGGCCACTTGTCTTGTATCCACTTTCCATTTAGATGAGCTCCCAAGCAATGTCCGAGGCATCTGTCGTTAAAATCTGACTCGCCTCTGGCCGGGTCACAGAGAGTCCCTTGTTTAGGTGACATTCCTGAGCCCACCACAAGAATTCCTTTTGAAGGCAAGGTATTATTTGAATGACAGTGTCCAAATCCTGGCAGTGCTGTGTCCATACATTTTGAGATACCATTGCAGCTTCCTCATATGCAGTTTGGCATTGGGAAGCACCAGAATACAAGATGCCATGAACCCTAATGCTTGAAGGACTGTCCTTGCAGTCAGCACGGACTGATGAGATAGTTGATGGAAGTAAAGTGACAGACTCTTTTGTTTGTCCGGGGTTAAAAGGCCATCTGGGCTGCTGTATTCAGTCTCACACCCAGAAAGCACATGTCTTGAGAGGGTACTAGACTGGACTTTATTTCGTTCACAGAATACCCTAGGCATCTTAGCACTGCTATGACATAATCCAGATGCTGTAGAAGGTCTTCCTTTTCTTGAGCCAGAATCAGGCAGTCGTCCAAGTAAGGATAGATTTGAATTCCTTGAAGCCTGAAGTAAGCTATCACTGGAGCCAGAACCTTTGTGAATACTCTGGGCGCAGTAGATAAGCCAAAGGGCAATGCAGAGAACTGATAATGAAAATCTCCAGTTCAAACCGCAGATACTTTCTGCAACCTAGCCTTATAGGCACATGAAGGTAAGCTTCCTTGAGATCTAAAGTTACCATCCAGTGATCTTTGCCCAGCAGAGGTAAAAGCTGTTGTAACGTCAACATCTTGAACTTGGGAATGTCCAGATAAGTGTTGAGGATAGATAAATCCAAAATTGGTCTCCACGTGTTCCCCTTCTTTGGTACTAGGAACAGGCGAGAATAAAATCCTAAGCCCCTTTCTGATACAGGGACTGGCTGAATGGCCCCTATCTGGAGTAACTGAGAAACTTGCTTGTGAGCCTCTTTTCTTTGTGGAGGAGGAACGTCTGGCATGCCTTTGAAGGGGGCATTGTGTGGAAATAAAATCTGTAACCGTGATGAATGATATCCAGCACCCATCTGTCTTGAGTGATTAAATCCCAATTTTCTTTGAAAAGAGACAGTCTTCCTCCCAAAGGAGCTGCCAGACGAGAATCCACTGGCAGCTGAAAAGGCAGGTCATTGGGTCTGCTTACGAAAGGACTGACCCCTGCCCTCACCAGAAGTCTGAGCAGGTGAACTCTCTGATCTAGGCCTAAAAGAACCTTGAGCCCTGCCCCTACCACGTCTAGACCTACCCCTAGACTGGGAATCATAAGCAGGATATGTCCACCCCTTAGCAGGCCAATTTCTACTAAACTTGGAGGCTGCACCTGCAAAAATCTTTAACAGTCTGCATAGACTTAGCTTTGTCCTCCATTTTCTTTAAAACTGCTTCCACAGGCGGTCCAAACAACACATCAGACTGTAAAGGAGCATCCAAAATCCTTGTCTTAACATGCTCAGCTAAATTCTGATCCTTCAACCAGGCATGCCTGCGAAGAACAGAACTAGTAGCAGCCACCCTCGAGGAGGCCTGAACAGCATTAAAACCACACTGCAAAGAATGCTTACCCACTTGTTCAGACACATGAACCAAATCCAGCAATTCTGTACACTCAATACCTTCCGCCAAAGCATCCACCTTAGATTTCAATTGTGAAAGGAGATAATTTTGATATTTTAGCATGTGAAACTGACAATTCAACGCCCTCATGGCTAGAGTGGAAGAAGTATACACTTTCTTACCCCACCTATCCAAAGCCCTTGCCTCTTTATCAGAGGGTACAGGATTTTTAACCACAGAAGCTTTAACACCTTTAGGCCCCTGAGAAACAGTTTCTGGGTCCGCCCTAGGACTCTTAAACAAATACTTATGAGCTTCGGGCACCCTATAATACCTATCAGGCTTAACAGGAGCAGGAGGCAAGGAGTCAGGGTTCAGAGAAGCCTCTGCAAAAACATCCTCCACCACATTCAACACAGGAGGAATAGCTAAGGGCCTATGCTGGGGTAAAAACAAGAATTCCCTAAGCCTCTTCCTGGAATCAGAGTAATCCTGGCCTTCCCATTTAAAGTGCTCCCTCATGGAGTGTAGAGTCTCTGAAAATGAAAAATCCTCAGGAGGAGAAGCCGTAGGAGTGGAATCATCCGCATCAGAATCAGAATAAGTAGGATACTCCTGTAAGTCTTCCACAGAAGACTCTGAAGCCTGTGAACACTGTTCAAAACTATCAAACTCCTGTTCCACTCTAGGCCTCTTATCAGGCGGGGGCATAGAACCTCTAATCATAGTAATCAAATCTTCTGCCATTTTAAGCATATGTTTCTTAGGCACAGAGCCCGAAATGCTAGGAGAAGCCCCCACAGAAGCTGAACTTGGCCTACCTCTAAAAGAAGCTTTGGCAACAGAAGGAGAGGCCCTAACTACCTTGGGAAGAGAGGGAAGAACAGTTACCTGAGAGGCCCCCTCAGCCTGGCCTACCTCCTGAGAGGGCACATCCTGTAACAACAAAGTATCTGCCTGAGACTCCATGGAAACTTCTGGCAAAACCTCTGGCTCCACTGAGCCTTCCAAAGAACCGACGTCCGGGACTGCCGGTTCATCAACCCTAGGCTTCACTGTTTTATCCTTGCGCTTCTTGGATGAAGCAGGCGTCGGAGTATCCGACGGCATATTATAATTGCAACGCTTCCCAAACACTAACCTAGCACAATCTAGCCTCCTCTTAATAGTGCGTTTGTTAAATCTAGCACAAGAGCGGCAACCAACAACGTCGTGCTCAGGCCCTAAACAAGGTATACACAATGTATGATAATCCCTATGCGGTATCTGTTTCCCACAAGAAATACAGTTATTCACTTTTTCTGACATCCGGTTAAATACTGAGGCAAGAAAAAACCAAAATGTTCCCCAACGGGGTACTTAGCCAACTCTGTTTCGGTCTGAAACTCCGGTTTCGGAAAAATCTCAGAACGCCAACCTGCACTCGCAAAATTGCTTCTGCATCGGACCATGCGGCAAAAAAGACTGAGGATATGACGTCGGTCATGCGCATTAGTACCCTGACGTACTGACGTCAGTCTAAGGCGCCATGACCGACGTCAGCCTTATACTCTGGTATTCGGGCCGACTGGACGCGGACTATACCCAATAGTCAGGACTGCAGCAATGGAAGACGAAGAACATCTGGGATGTAGTGCTCTGCAGTGGGTAGTGTGAAGACTCATTTGGAGATCTGGATTGAAGCATATAGTCTAGTCCCAGGTTTGCAGCCTGTCCCCGGTGCACTCTTAGGGGAAATTGTGTGTTCCATCCCTGCTTTCAGTGACACTCCCTTATTGGATACAGTGGTGAGGACAGAGGCTACTTAGTTACTGCCCTCTGGGATTTAAGTAGGGGGTCATCACATCACATTATTTGGTGGCAGCAGTGTGGGATTTTAATTGGGCTTCAGTTGCCTGTGGGTAGTTGTCAGTGAGGTGTGCACTCTTGACAGCCACAAGATAAACATACAGAGTTTCATTTCACAACAGTTCTAATTATTATTTAGTCAGTTAGTCATGGATAAGCAGGCAAGCATATCAGCAGAGGATTACAGCAAGCTGACCAGGAAGCAGTCGGCTAGGGTGTGTGAAGCCAAAGGACTGGTGCATGACAATCTGACTAAGAAAGCAATGATGTTAGAAGACCAGCAGCTCGGAGGATATTCAGTTTGGCATTGTGGATAAGTACCCTTCCGAGGACAAGACAATGTACACCTTTACTTTAGAAGACTTAAAAATTCATTTGGAGTTAAGGGGAGTCAAACTGGAAGCTAAGGAGAGACAGAAGCAGTGCTAGCATGAACTGGAAGCCAAATGTTTGGAGGCTGAGGAGAGGGATAAGCACTGTCAGCATGATATGGAGGATGAGGAGAGGGAGAAGCACTGTCAGCATGATATGGAGGATGAGGAGAGGGAGAAGCATTGTCAGCATGAAATGGAGGCTGAGGAGAGGGAGAAACAGCATCAGCATGAAATGGAGGCTGAGGAGAGGGAGAAGCACTGTCAGCATGAAATGGAGGCTGAGGAGAGGGAGAAGCACTGTCAGCATGAAATGGAGGCTGAGGAGAGGGAGAAACAGCGTCAGCATGAAATGGAGGCTGAGGAGAGGGAAAAACAGCGTCAGCATGAAATGGAGGCTGAGGAGAGGGAGAAGCAGCGTCAGCATGAAATGGAGGCTGAGGAGAGGGAGAAGCAGCGCCAGCATGAAATGGAGGCTGAGGAGAGGGAGAAGCAGCGTCAGCATGAAATGGAGGCTGAGGAGAGGGAGAAGCACTGTCAGCATGAAATGGAGGCTGAGGAGAGGGAGAAGCAGCGTCAGCATGAAATGGAGGCTGAGGAGAGGGAGAAGCACTGTCAGCATGAAATGGAGGATGAGGGGAGAGAGAGGGAGAAGCACTGTCAGCATGAAATGGAGGCTGAGGAGAGGGAGAAGCACTGTCAGCATGCAATGGAGGATGAGGAGAGGGAGAAGCACTGTCAGCATGAAATGGAGGCCGAGGAGAGGGAGAAGCACTGTCAGCATGCAATGGAGGCCGAGGAGAGGGAGAAGCACTGTCCGCATGAAATGGAGGCTGAGGAGAGGGAGAAGCACTGTCAGCATGAAATGGAGGCTGAGGAGAGGGAAAAGCACCGTCAGTCTGAACTGCAGTATTTGGAGATGGAAGTTGAAGAAAATGAGAGGCAGAGACCACATGAAAAGGAGCTTCTAACCTTTCAACGGGGTCATGGAAGTAATGGGCAACCCCGGAAGCCATAAAGGTTGGTAAACTTTTTACTCAGTACAGAGAGGGAGATAACCTTGATAGTTTTCTTTATATATTATAGAAGGTTATGTAAACAATACAATGTTGACCAAGGTTTTAGGGTACGGTTCTTGACCCCCTTACTCCATGGTAAAGCTGTTGATGCATTTGCTAAACTGTCTGGCATTGATTGCTTGAATTATGATCATGTAAAACAGTGTTTATTGGATTGTCTGAAATTAATTCCTGAAATGTATAGAACAACGTTTTGTGAACACAGACACAAGGCAGATTAAAGCTTGTGTGTTTACATTGCTGATTTAAGTACTTACTTTCACAGGTGGGTGACACTTTTGAAGGCTGTCAGAACTTTTGGCGAGGGAACAAGCTCTCAACACTTCACCTGAGGACATGAGGATCTGGCTGGCAGACCATGTGTGTAACACTGCAAATGAGTTGGGGAGAAAAGGGCATCTCTACTTGGCAAATAGAACGCCACTGCATAAGAAAGGTATACCCAGTGCTGCACATGGACATAAGAGAACCCATGGGGGGAAACCACTCCAAAAGAGTTCACCAGTAACAGGGAAAGCCACTAGTTCAAGCACATGGTCAGGATAAGGGATTAGATGTTTCAAATGTAATCAGAAGGACCATGTATCATACAAATGTCCATTGAAGCAAGGTGAGAAACAAAAGGTGATGGAGCCAATGAGTGGGAATGACAGAATGCCAGTAAAAAGTTGGCTGGAAACAACAGAGGTACCAAAATTATCACAAAAATTTGTATCCTATCTTAGTGGATGGAAGACAGACCACTGCTAAGAGAGAGGCAGATTATGATATAACCATTGTGAGGCCTGCAGTGGTTGATGAGCAGCAGTGCTTGCTTGGACAGTCCACACCAGTCAGAGGTCTAGGAGGGACCCCATTCCAAATACCCTTTGGCTAGGGTTCATCTTGACTGGCTAGGGTTCATCTTGACTGGGAGGGTTGAAAAGGGAACAAGCAGGTAGGTGTGTTTGAGGATATCCTTGCAGACGTCCTAATAGGGAAATGCTTCTGATAGTGCAGTACCTTGTGTGCATGCAATGACACACAGTCAAGCTTGGAGACAGGCATGTAGGTCTGGTAGTCTGGGGGAGATCCAGACAGATCCTGTGCCTGAAGCTGTGGCTGGTGAAGTAGTTACCTTCATGGAGGGAGCTACTTTGTAGCAGTGACCCTGAAGGTGAACCACAGCTGCTGGTAGCTACTGGTTCTCCTGTAGACATGGTAAATGTAAGGACAGAGGTGAATGATGGTATTCAATCTGGCAGTTAGGCACTGCTGACAGAGGATACTGAGCTTCCTGTGGAAAGGGAGCTAGGAGGGGTCAGGAAAGTAGAGTTGAGATAGGAACGGTTTTCAGATCAAACCTTATGAGGCTTGACGGAGGTAGCTAAGAAGGCACCTGATCAGGTAAAAGGAGAGTCTGTATGCTAGAATGGAGAGTGGACCCCTGAGGCAAGGCTAGAAGGTGATGTAATACAGCAGTTGGTAGAGCACTGAGCCCACTGTCTGGCACCTTTAGCCATAGCCCGTGACATTCCTTTTGTCAATAACAAAAGGGTGCTGTACGGAGACTGGACCCCTGAGGGAGGGCTAGAGAGTGAGGTAATAATCCAACTGGTAGTGCACAGAGTGTACCATTTGGTATCTCTCTAGCCTTAGCCCATCACATCTCTTTGCAGGTCATATGGACATAAGGCATACCAAGAGATGCATTATTCATTACTTTTATTGGGCTGAGACTGCAAAAGTTGGTAATGTTAACTACGTGGCAAACTTAGTAGGCAGGAGGGCAGGGACATATGTTGTATCAAGTTAACATAATGAGACCTTATCATGACAGGGAGGACCTGATGCTGAGTATTTACAGTGGATGGCAGGTGGAGTCTGAGTGGGATCTGGTGACTGATCTTCTCAATGAGGCTTGGACTGACCCTTCTGTGGAAGGAGGCAGCATCTCCGTGGCCGTCCCCTATTCAGGTTAAAGAATTACGAGCAGTGTCACAGGAAACTGGGGGCATTGTTCACCGGGAAACCTGGGTGTACTAACCTAGTGCAGTGCCAAGTGGATATGGGACCCCAAAGGCCTATTAAGCAAGATCCTTATACGGTGCTGGAGTGAGTCAGACTGACTTTGAAGGAGGAGAAAAAGGAGATGGTGGAGCTGGGGGTGGTCCGGGAGTCGAGTGGTACTTGGGCTTCCCCAGTAGTGTTGGTGCCGAGGAGGGATGGCAGAGTAGGATTCTGCGTAGACTGCAGAAAGTTAAACAGTTATACAGAATCAGATGCATACCCCATGCCTAGAACAAGGCTAAGTATCTGACCATTACTGATCTGACCAAGGTATACTAGCAGGTGCCCTTGACTTCCATTGCTAGAGAGAAGTCAGCTACTGCAACATCTTTTGGATTATATGAGTTTACAAAAATGCTCTTTGGGATGAAAATGCCTCAGCAACCTTCCAGAGGTTAGTAGATTATATCTTAGTAGGATCAGCAGACTATGCTCTTGCTTAATTGGACAATATGCTCTTGCTTAATTGGACAATATTGCTATTTATAGTAATTTCTGACAAAGGGCGACCACGGTGGTGCAGCGGTTAGTGTTGCCACCTCACAGTAAGAGGTTCTCCGGTTCAATCCTCGGCTGGGGAGCCTTCTGTGCGGAGTCTGAATGTCCTCCCTGTGGTCGCGTGGGTTTCCTCCGGGTGCTCTGGTTTCCTCTCACATCCCAAAGACATGCTGCAGGTGGATTGGACACTCTAAATTAGCCCTAGGTGTGAGTGCTTGCGTGTGTGTGCCTTCTGTGGAAGGTTGGGCTAGCAACTTGACACCGTAAAACTGCACTGCCAATCATGAGAGGACAGTGATCCGCTGTGGCGATCCCTAACTGGGAAAAAGCCAAAAGAAGAAGAAGAAGAATAGTAATTCCTGACAAGAGCACCTTCAGCATGTCAGGGAGGTATTATGTAGATTAAAAAGGGTAGGGTTGACCATTAAGGGTAGTAAGTGCCAGATGGGTATGGCAGAGGTCTCCTACCTGGGACATAGAGTAGGGTGAGGGAGGATTAGGCCAGAACCTGCCAAAGTGGAAGCTATCCAGGTGTGGCCTGCCCCTATTACCAAAAAGCAGGTGATGGCTTTCATAGGGACAGTGGGGTACTATGGGAAATTTGTGTTCAGCTGTGGTGCAGGGGCTGCGTCCTTTGCTTACCTGACAGGAAAAGGCAGACCAGATAGAGTAGGGTGGGCCACAGATTGTGAGCAGATATTCCAGAAGCTTGAAGAGGCTTTGGGAGGACCCCCTGCATTAGCCAATCCAGATTTCAGCAATGGCAATACAGAAGGATTCTCAGGACAGGGTATTGGCTGATACATTTTCAGTCAGCCCCATGTCTCTGAAGCAATGATTTTCTAGGGTGACATGAAATTTAAGCTCGAGTCTTTAAAGGGGAGGGAAATGTCAGGATATCAGATACTGTCACCTGTGCTAGCATGTCTGGCTGCAGTTTTGTAAATGCTTGCCAATAATGGTAAATTACCTTGTGTTATAAATGCCAGCATGACTAGCTTAATTTTTTAAATAAATGTGTGTTTTTTTATGTGTTTCTGTCCTGTAACTCATCTAGTGCAGATACAGATTCTTAGTTTTAGCACTTAAATTTGCTTATTCGTGCTCAGCACTTGTTCAGAACTTGTAAGCACTAAATAAGCTACTAATCACTACAGCACTCAACCTTCCTCATTATCTAGAGGAAAACAGTTTTGGAACTTACTGTTCTCACTTGCTTAGAGAAATACCGCTCTTGTACTCCCTTTCCCCACTTGTCTAGAGGAAAATAGTTTTTTTTATTCAGGCATGCCCAAGGGTCAGCTCCCAGTGTTCTCTCCTGTCTATCTGATGAATGTGGGCATCTTGAGGCAATGTAGAAATTGCCTCATGTATACAGACAACCCTCTCCTCCTACCACCCCACACTACAACCTGTGAGAGATGCACTTATCTAGCCAAACTGGAGATTAAGCGCTCTTCAACCAAGACTGAACTTGACAGTCAAGAGGAGAAGGTAAACACTTGCACCACACCACACCACACTCAACACAAAGTCTAACTAAATCTACACCACCAAAATCCACACATAGAAACACAAAAACATTTACAGAGGCTCTCAATAATAATCTGTCTAAGCAACAGTGACCTCCAAAGCAAAAACGCAAGCAACCTCCATCCTCCAACACAACCCAAATGACACATAGCCCACAGACTCAGTGCGACACTCAACCACAGCCAATAAGGCAAAACAACGTACCTCACACACTAGTCATAGGTGACTCTATAGTCAGGCACACTGATGCCCCACTCACCAAGCTAAGCAAGGAGAAGGTTACTGTCAGCTGCCTGTCGGGTGCCAGGATCCGCCGCATAAACCACGCACTCAGGTCACTCCACAGCAAGTACAGACATGACTCTGGCATTGTCCATGATGGTGTGAATGACCCGAGATGTACCTCTCTGGACTACATGAAAAAAGACATGGAAGAGCTCTCCGATCTTGTAGCCCAGGCAGGTATGACCCTAGCCCCGAGTAGCATTTTGCCATCGCCCAGAATGATTGACTTCAACAACTGACTAAGCTTCTGATGTCATTCTAAGGGGATCTAGTACCTGTCTGCTTGGGATGACATGGTCAACAGACCACGATGCTTTGCCAGAGATGGCCTGCACCTGTTGCCCCTGGGATTCTAGATACTGGCTAAGGCTCTTGCCAACCCTATAGTGCCTTTTTTAGGCAGGTTCAAATGGCAAATTCACCACCGTAACAGGAACAGGCAAGCAAAAACTGAGGGTAATGCTAGTCAATGCTAGAAGTCTAAATCTCAAAATGCACTCACTCGAGGCACTCCTTAAAATGGAGAACATCGATATCTGTGCAGTGACTGAGACCTGGTTCAAGGCTCCAGAGAGCACCCCTGCACTATCAGGCTATAACTCATACCATACTTTTCGGCCATGTAACCTGGACCAAAACACCAAAGGTGGAGGTGTGTCCATATTCATTAAGGATATCCACACCTCCAGGCTAGTTGCGCAGCATAATGCATCCGAGGTTATCCAAGGGCAACTAACTCTGGCAAAACTGCAATCCAAATTGTAGCTTGCTACAGATCCCTCACCATGCCCCAGGATTCCCACTCCTCTTTTCTTGATGTACTGGAAAATATTAGGGTTCAACCAAACACCCTAATAATGGGCGATTTCAACGACCCCACCATTAAATGGCAAAACTACTCATGTACCAGCTCCTTAGCTCAATGCTTTCTGGAATTCATAAACTCCAATGCCCTGGATCAACTTATCCACACCCCCACCAGGGGTAACAATATCCTAGACCTAGTCATTACCAACATGAGTGACCGGTGTTCCACAACTGAAGTCAACTCCTCGTTGGTCCATTCCGACCATAAGCTAATCACCTTTGATATCCACATCCCACTTCCATTAAGGAAACCACTGTACAAAAAAATTCTCCAAAGCCAACTTCATGCTTTTAAAGACAGAAGTGTTGAACTTCAGGACACCCATGCAGATGGGCAATACAGTTACAACTGCTGAATCATACACAAATGCACTCTATAAGCACTTACACAAGTGCATGGATCGTGCTATCCCAAACAGAACCAAGGCGCTATCCTCCAAAAAAGGAAGCCAATCTGGTGGTCCACTGCCATAAACAAACTGTACAACAGAAGGAAGAAACTGTTGCAAAAGAGAGTAAAATCCCATGAGTGGAGGAGCTCCCTGGTCAGCCTCAGTAAGATGCTGAGATCCCTTATAAGATCCTCCAAAGATAGTTACAAAAACAAAATCACCACTAATTCTAAGGACAACCACAAAGCATTCTATAGCTATGTCAAGAATCTCAATGGCAACACCCAGATCTGATACGAGTTACAGCACAACGGCATGAAAATTACAGAACCAACTGATATTGCCAACATCCTGGCAGATAGGATCAGTGCTAACTTTATCCCCCCCCTCACCCCCTAAAGGGCCCATATCTATACAGGAAGAATGCAGAGTCCCTATAATCACAACTACGCAGCTAAAAGCTGCACTCTCTAAAGAAAAACACAGCATCCATGGGACCGGACAACATCCCAGGCTGCGTTTTACACAAACTTCAGAACAAACTGGCTCCCCACCTATGCACCATGTTCAACAACAGCCTCGCATCAGGCTTTGTGCCCACTGAATGGTGCACAGCAACAGTAATCCCACTCCACAAAGGGGGAGCCACCACTGATCCCGGGAACTATCACCCTATTAGCCTGACGAGCCTGGTCTGCAAGGCCATGGAACATATAATCATGGAACTGATAAACAAAGACATTGGTAACCTCCAAACTCTGGATCCCACCCTGTTTGGGTTTGTAAAAGGCAGATCATGCCTCCTGAACCCGATCAACTTCTTTGAGGCAGTCACCAAAGCCACAGATGAGGGTAGGGTGGTTCACACAGCCTATCTTGACCTCTCCAAGGCTTTCAACACCATCCCCCATTCTGGAATTATAGCTAAACTCACTAAATTAGGTATAAATCCCTACGTCACAAGATGGGTTGTCAACTGGCTCACTGAAAGAACCCACACTATAAAAGTTGCAGACTCCAAATCTGACCTCAAACCAGTGACAAGTGGAGTACCACAGGGTTCAGTCCTGGGACCTCTCCTGTTTGGCATCTACTTCTCTGAAGTACAGGCTAACACAGAAGGCCTCTGGCTAACGAAGTTCACAGATGACTGCAAACTAGGAGACATAGTCAAGTCCCCAAATGATGTGGACATCCTACAGAAGGGCCTCGCTGAGACAGATGGCTGGTGTCAGAGCCATGGCTTCAAGCTCAATGCCAAAAAGTGCAGTGTCATCCCCTTTGGTAAAAACTCTGCACCCATGAACTACCACATAGGCAGCAATCTACTTAACACCAAATGTGTGATAAGAGACCTTGGGACCCAGGTGGACAGTAGTCTCTCCTTTGATAGTCACATCGCCACAGTAGTCAGGAAGTCCTTGTAAGTGGCACACCTCATCATAAAAGGATTATCATCCAGCTAAAAGAGGTCATTGTTCCCCACTACTCAACACTCATTAGACCCATTATAGAGTACAATACCCCTTTTGGAATGTACCTCACAAGACATCTGCAGCAGCTGGAAAGGCAACAGAAGTACCTCACAAAGAGGATTACTGGCTTCAAACAAATGCCCTATACTGACCGTCTCAAAAAACTCCAGCTTTACTCCGTAGCATATCACCTACTCCATGGTGATCTCTGCCTAACATATAAAGCTATGTCAAACACAGAGCTGTTGGACATGCTACACCTAAAGAAATCCCAATCTTTCCAAGCTACATGCTCTAGGGACCTAAACCTTGTCACCACAATAAACAGGACATGCTGGAGGGATAGATTCCTGCCCCAGAGACTTCCCATACTCTGGAACAGGCTACCCATCTATGTTAAGCAAAGTTCTTCATTAGCACTCTTCAAGAAAAATCTTGATGAATGGATGGGAAATAGGAAATACACACCAGGGATCACTTCTGTGTCTCTGCTCGACAGTGGCACAGGAAAATAACTTTCTTGGATGGTCTAAGCCAGGGAACCTTGTTGGCTAGGCTTAAGTAGGCCCTTGGGCCGATAGCCTAGTACCTACCTATGAACCTACAAACCTATGATTATTTCTTTGATTTGTGTAAGATGTCTGAATCAAACTGGGTTCTTCTGGCTGACCAAATGTATGTGTCTTTTAAAAAGAATTCTGAACGCAGGTTGTGCCAGTCAGCTGAACTAAAGAGATGTCGTGTGCCAGAGCTGAAAGGAATGGAATCTCCACAGCAGTTGTTTCTGTTTATTTTTTGAAAGTCTGAAATGAGAGCATTCTCATAACAGCTTTCTGTGACTCTGCTATAAAAAGCAGATGTTGAGTCAGTTAAGGTTCAGTTATCAGTTGTTCAGAGTTGAGTTGCATCAGTTGTTCAGTAGACAGTGGTTGTTTTCCAGATCAGCATTTATCACTCAGTCTTTCAGAGCTGTTTATTAGAAATAATAGGATTTGTTATTCTAGTTCCTGAGGACCGGACCACAGCCTGAAGAGTGGACATATATTCTTGTTTTGCTTACATAAGTAAGAGTATCATCTTGCCTTGCTGACTTAGATTAGACAGGTACAGTTAATCTTTAGGCAGTTAGGAAGTTACAGTTAGAATGTTAAGAGTTTTTCTTTAATCAGTGTGAAACCTATCCTTCAGGATTATTTTCATAATTCCTGTGTGTGAAACTATGTGGATTAATAGAATCAGTTATTCAGTGTATATACGTTTTAAATCATTTTTATTCATTAAATATATTACTACTTTCTATATTGTGGCTGGTTATTTACAAAGTACTTTTAATAACCACAGAGTGTTTATGCTTATTGTAGTAAGACCATGGCCACTTCGAAAAGGCTAAATGCTTGGATTATATGCTATCTTACATATCAAGATTTATTTTACCCAATATAATTCAACACCCCTTTCTAAGGGTAATGTGGTATTTTGACTGGTGGCAATGTTACAGTGTAATTTGGGAAAAAGGACATAGCGGGACTTTCCTAAGACTGTTTGTACTGTGTGACTATCAAATATTTAAGAGTGAGTGTGTCAAATACCTAGAACTGGGACACAGTGCTCTGCAGTGGGTAGTGTGAAGACTCATCTGGGGATCTGACTTGAAGCATATAGTCCAGTCCCAGGTTTGGAGCCTGTTCCCGGTGTACTCTTTAGGGAAAATGTGTGTTCTATCCTTGCTTTCAGTTATGCTACCTTACTGGAGACAGTGGTGAGGATTGAGGCTCCTTTGTTACTGCTCCGGGTTTAAGTGGGAAGTTTGCCACGTCACAGTAGCAACTGTCATAAACAGTTAAACTGACAATGAAGCACATATACTTAATTCCCATGTTAAAACTTCAATTGCTTACACACACATATATATACACATATATAGTTTTTTTTTTAGGTGAAATGGCAGTGGAGTTTTTAACTAGATTGTTTAATGAAATCTTGGAAAGTGAGAGGATGCCGAAGGAATGGAGAAAAAGTGTTTTGGTACCGATTTTTAAGAATAAGGGTGATGTGCAGAGCTGTAGTAACTACAGAGGGATTAAACTGATCAGTCACAGCATGAAGCTATGGGAAAGAGTAGTGGAAGCTAGGTTAAGAAGGGATGTGATGATTAGTGATCAGCAGCATGGTTTCATGGCAGGAAAGAGCACTACAGATGCGATGTTTGCTCTGAGAGTGTTGATGGAGAAGTACAGAGAAGGTCAGAAGGAGTTGCATTGTGTCTTTGTGGATTTAGAGAAAGCATATGACAGGGTGCCTAGAGAGGAGTTGTGGTATTGTATGAGGAAGTCGGGAGTGCCAGAGAAGTATGTAAGTGTGGCACAGGATATGTACGAGGGTAGTGTCACAGTAGTGAGGTCTGCGGTGGGAGTGAAGGATGCGTTTAAGGTGAAGGTGGGATTACATCGAGGATCAGCTGAGCCCTTTCTTATTTGTAATGGTGATGAACAAGTTGACAGACGAGATCAGACAGGAGTCCCCGTGGACTATGATGTTTGCAGATGACATTGTGATTTGTAGTGAGAGTAGGGAACAGGTGGAGGAGACCCTAGAAAGGTGGAGATATGCTCTAGAGAGAAGAGGAATGAAGGTCAGTAGGACTAAGACAGAATATATGTGTGTGAATGAGGGAGGATAGAAGAATTGTGAAGATGCAGGGAGTAGAGGTGGTGAAGGTGGATGTGTTTAAATACTTGGGATCAACAGTTCAGAGTAATGGTGAGTGTGGAAGAGAGGTGAAGAAGAGAGTACAGGCAGGATGGAGTAGGTGGAGAAGAGTAAAAAGGTAGGAGTCGGAGCTTGACGTGGCAGAGTTGAAGATGTTAAGATTTGCACTGGGTGTGACGAGGATATACAGGATTAAGAATAAGTATATTACAGGGTCAGCCCAGGTTGGAAGGTTTGGAGACAAAGCCAGAGAGGCAAGATTACGTTGGTTTGGACATGTGCTGAGAAGGGATGCAGGGTATATTGGGAAAAAGATGCTAAGGATGAAGCTGCCAGGTAACAGGAAAAGAGGAAGGCCTAAGAGAATGTTTATGGATGTGCTGAGAGAGGACATGCAGGTGGTTGGTTTGGCAGAGCAAGATGCAGAGGACAGGAAGAAATGGAAACAGTTGATCCACTGTGGCGACCCCTAACGGGAGCAGCCGAAAGAAGATATATATATATATATATATATATATATATATATATATATATATGTAGAGAGAGAGAGAGAGAATACATCACTACTGACACATTTACTTTTCTTTGCTGGTTCAAAATTGCTTACTTAAAGCCTTACATTTGGTAAAAATGTTCCAACAAATGCATTTGTACACCATGGATTACATAGTGTATGCTTGATTACATTCCTGTGACAGATCACACAAAAAATTATGTTAATTCTGCCAGTCTTGAAACTAGAAGTTGTACAACCATGGAGAAATATCTTGCTAACATGACACCTTCTGCAAAATCAGTGTACAACAGTGTGCATGTGAATGTCACTGCAAATCCCTTTTCACTTTCTTACTTCATTGTAGACTCTGAGACAAATCATTTCATGAGGAATTAGAAATTAAGCCAGTTCTAAGGCTGCATAAGAAGGCACCATGACTAAATGTGCAATGCATGCATAAGATCACACCATGAACTTTATATATGGCTCAGAATACCATGTTCAAACCCAATGAAGTGCACAATAAAAGACATAGGGGTTGGATGTACAACAAATAGGTTTTAAGCACAGTAGCGTAGTATAGGTTGCAATAATTTGTGTATGTATTTATTTTTAAATCGGAAGACTTATGTTAGATGATCAATGTACTGCAATGCACAGAGCTTAATATACAACGCATGAAACAGAACTGGCTACAATGTGGGACACAGGCTTCACTAAAATGGAAAGAGCACAAAACGGGGTTACATGACCAATTATGAATAGAAGAGCCTTTTGGAAATGTGCTGTTACACTGTGTATAAAGCTGTTGTATTTTCTTTGAAGAACTCTTCTCTGCTTGAAATAACATTAGTGCCAGCACCTAGTGCAAGACAAGAAACAAGGTGAGTAGCCTAGGCCAGTGCAACTAATTTAAAGCAGTGGGTGTTGAACAGCAGTACATCTACTAGGGCTTTTGCTTTGTGGGGTAGCACAGTAGGGTAGTGAATAATACTGCTCTTTCTCATCACTTGCCTCTGCGCTTTAGTTCTCGGCTGGAGTGCCTTCTATGTGGCATGTACATGTCCTCCCTGTGCCTGCAACACTTTTCACTGCCTGTTTCTGTTTCTTCTCACATCCAGAAAATATGCCACAGGTGAACTGGTAGCACTCCAATTTGCCCACAGATATAGGCATGCCAGTGTGTGTGTGTAAATATATATATATATATATATATATATATATATATATATAGACACACACACCTATGTGCATGAGCATTATCACGAAAGATTGGCATCCTATCCATGAGTAATTTATTGTCCTCAGCACCGTGCATGTCTGCAACAGGCTCGTGTTTGTCTACACGTACCACCACTGTACTGGTTCAAACAAGCAACAGGAAAATGAGTGACTAAATGTACTGCTTAGCGAAAGCACTAACAGTGTCCATGTGGTCACAGTACAAACTGTAATTATTACGTCAACAGAAAAAGCAACTGTTGACTACACCATAGTAAAGCAAACAGATCCATACTATTTGCAACTGGACAATGCATGAGCATATCTGATGAACTGCATTTTGTTTTTATATATAACTGATATAACTGAATGGTTTCATACCACTGAAAAAAGAAGGCATGATTATTTCAGTGTAAGGAAAATATCCACTGATGGTCGGTCTGCTTAAAGCAGTATACAGGAAGGTGCCTTCATCTGAAGTACATCTCAGATACCATGTCAAGTAAGGAAATTTCAGATTTGCATACAGACAGTTTAGTAAAATAGATTAAATGAAGTAAGTAAGCTTACTTGCCAGAGCCTATCACTACAATGATATCCGCTGTGGAAAGCTGCTGGTGAAGCAAAGGTTTCAGCAAGCATCAGTGACCGAAGAAAAATTACATAACAGCGGAGACTGTGCCTGCTTCTCTGGCAAAGTGATGATGATGCCAAGGGCAGCCCTTAACCATCACGTCTAGCCATCTGGTATAAGCAGTAAACAAACATCTCCCTCTAAATAGGAAATACAATGGTGAGACAGATCAACGTTTAGTCATCTGCCTTTTTCACCACATCTGTGCTTACCTGAAATGTTTACTAGTAACTATAAGGAAGTGTGACAAATACCATCCTCTTCAATTATCATTAACGGTTTGTCAGGCAATGAATTTTATTTTCATTTTTCTGTTCATCTTCCTTCAACTTCTAAAGGTACACAGTAGTCCAATGCTAATCTTCAAGTACTGTCACATCCTCAGTTTACAATCCAAAACAGGAAACGCAAGATTTTAGCCACTACAGCTGGCAAAAAAATCAAGTAGTACCACGCAAAAATGCAGAATATCTGCTGCCCTCAACCAACATATTAGCAGGTAGACAGAACTGCAGGACCTTGCTGCAATATGATTGTTCAAGGCAAATATTTGACATATATACATATATATATATATATATATATATACACATACATACACACACAAACACACACACACTTGGCAGTTAGGATACGACTTTGTGAAGCATGCAGTCCAGCAACCTTCCAGTATACATCTCAGCTTCAACTAAATAAGTGCCTTTCTTTTCAGTGACAAATAAAAAACTATGCTGCCTTGATTTGAAAGATGCTTTGTAATAAAAACGTATTAAAAATCACCTAATCTGAAATCTGTGACAGGATAAACTAAACAAGATTTCTCTTTGAAATGCAACAGATTTTAATTCAATTGAGTTGAAACATGCAAACATATGCAGTACTGCTCAATGCATTATCAAATAAACGCCTGCACAGAGATTTTATCTCTGTTCCATTCTTTTTTTTGTCATATACTGCATTAATCCGCAGTACTGGCAAACTGATAGATCTCTTTCCTTCCCATTCATGTGTCAAACCTGCAAGTCTGATAAGATTTTTTCTATTTCACGATAAATGACAGTGCTGCCTGCCTTTCCTAACTACTATCCACCCCCAGTTAGTTTTCTGTTAAAGATCATTTACATGTTTTACACACTATAGCCTGGCCAAAATGTGCACTTTAATAATGAATGTCAAAAAGATATACATGTGACTAGAATAAACTCAGTAGAACACTTGACCACACAGGAAGACTGTACCTGCTTGAAGCAAGTATACCTTACTTAGTTTTCACTACAAAAATAACAAGCAGGAAGTTGAATTAGCAGTACAATTACGCAGCACATAACCACTGTTTTTACACACAAAAAATTCTCTTTTCAAATGCAATTTTTAAACTCCATATTAAAATGTATACTGAGCAAATGAAATGTAGTTTCAAGAGGAAAAGACCATACCAGGAATTCATTAAAGGCCCAAGCAGGAGCCATGCGTCTCAAACTAGAAATGCCCTTCCAGTGCAACAAGCCCAAATGTGATTCAGCAACCTGTTAGTCATGATGAAGTTGGACCTCATTGTCGGCTAACTTGCATGTTTCCTGAATCACAAGTACTACTGACCTGCATGTCACCATAGTGCCCTGCTGCGCATGTAGGCAGTAGAATCCCCCCCCCCCACAAATCATTCTCTCACTCACACGTATATACACACACACACACACACACACACACACACACACACATTATTTTCCCAGTATCTGTCCCTACCCTCCTGTGTTTCCCCTACTCCACAATATTTTAGTGCCCTTACAGCACTTCTGACTTGGGCTCTGGTGATCTAGTGTACCTCCCCAGCCACTGGTCTCAATTATAAAGTTGTTACAGATACGGTACTTTAAAGAGTCAACCCTGGTGGTCTAATGGTTAACCCACCCCCATACTACCATTGGTGCCATTATGACCTTTAAGGAACTGATTGCTGGTATCCAGTGGTGTATCAGAAAAACTCGATTAAGGGCAGACACTCAACACCAGAAAGCACAACAGAGTGCTAAAAAATGGTAAGCAATCAGGAAACTGTAATAAAACAAATTCCTTTAATCAACACACATTACATTAGACTATTCAAATGTTCAGCTTCTGCAAGTAAATTTATATGTTTGAAATTCCACTTGTTTATTTATTTATTTTAATTCTTTTATTTATTTTAACATTTGTTTATTGGGAAAGTCTGACTGGACACGGGTCCTTTTTCAGCGGAGATGCGGGGAGAAAAGCTCCTAATACAGTATACTTTTATATCTGACAGTTTTGTTTCTGTAACACACTTTGATATACATAACAGTATGATAGTCATTAACATCCTGAAAGGTAAATACATTTACATAACGTATTTAATTTCTGACATACAATAGTTTATACATGTTCTAAACAAACCCATGCTAGTCATATAGGTTAACAAACTTGTGAAACATAGGAGGAAGACTGTCAAGTTCATTAAGAAATCTAAAGACCCTAAGTCCTTGGGGTACAATCCTACAAGATAAACATTCCCTCAGAAATGTATTATATAATTGCAGCCCTCTAACTTTAAACAACTTGTTCTCTAATTCATATATTAATTCTTTTAAAATTTTAAATTGAATACCATCATTGGAGGGCTTATCGTAATTCACATTATCCACTCCTGAAAATATAAATTTCTTTGAATCCAATCAAAATAAAATTATTGTCACCATTATGCACATTATTAACTGCACCACCACTTACTGCTTTAGTAACACCACAAAGAAAATGGCCTGAACAGTCAGCGTTATTGAACGTAAAAACATTACCTGTGTTCAAGTTCTTATTCATATTACCAGTGCAGCTAAGCATATTGTTAATAACAGTAGTATTTGTTGCTTGAAAACGCTGCAACAAAAACATCATGAACAGTCTACATGGACAGAGGTGGAACCATTACCAACAGATACACTTTTATTCAATTAACTCTTCCAGATATGAAAGCCTGTTCCCGTTTTGTTGCACCTGTGGCAACTCACCAATGTACCAGTAATCGAGGAGCCTCAGTCCTCACCACCAGCAGCAGTGGGGGACATAACACTGAGAAGATGACAAGTACACACACAATATTTCTAGATGTAGCTCTCTGCATCTAGTGCAATCTCCCTAAGATCACACAGAGACCATAGTCAGTCCATGGTTTCTCACTCTTTCTCAAGATTCCCCAAATAAGACTCCCCATTGGAACAGATATAGAGTTGAGATCTCAGCTGAGAGGCCAAGACCTCCAGTACCCAATCTGTTCAACCAGTGCTTCATGTTCCTGCCCATGTAACTGACACACACACACACACACGGGAAAGGCTGGCACAGGTTGACTAGCTATTCCCCCTTTTGCCCAGACTAGTTATCACTGAAACCAGCCAACTCCTTATCAGCTACTTTAAGGCCATTAACAAGGGATGTCCAATCTTACTGTGTAATGTTACTATTAATACAAATGATAGTTTGATCAAGAGCAAGGCTATTAGGAGTGGCCCTTAGTGTCACCACATAAATATGAAAGTACTTTCAGAGCTAAAATATCTCTAGACAGATCAGCCCAATGAAATGTTTAATAATAAAAGAACAAGACAATACTAATATATATATTTACAGTGACATCAGTGTTCCAAATCACAGACAATATTTAAAATATTGCAGGACAGTCCCAAATAAATAAAGAAAAACATCTGAGCTATGTCTCACTACATTCCCGACTGAATCTAAGAGTATTACTATACCCTAACTTAACTTACTTAAGAGCATGGCAGATGTGTGGTGAATGGATCTTGTTCTTGCCAGGTCAAAGACAGAATGCCCTCTATCTCTGAGACACCTCTCAAATTAATATCTCAAATATTACTACTGGGCTAGCATGCAGAATGACATAATTTCTTGTCATCTGACTTCTAGTCAACAGGACCAAAACAACCACTGATGGCAGCTGGAAGAATTTAGCATCTACCTGTAAAAATACAAAGACAAGGGCTTTTCCTCAGATCTTTGACAGATGATGGAAGTCATAAAACAATAAAACACTTCCAAGACAATACAGGAAGTTCCCTTGTTTTAGACACTGTGTCTGCTTTCTGCATTTTAACTGAAAGATATATTTTATTACATAGCCATAGAGTAATTTAATTTCTATTATTCCAAAATTTACTAGACTGAGGTTAACCTCCTGTATCCCATTTTCCACTGTTAAAATATATATATTTAAACAGCTACAAGAGTATAGTTACATTTCTGTTCTTTTCCAGTAGAGTACACTGTGGCTACATTTCAAATAGCACTTTGCAAATACCTTCAAGCAGTTTGATATACACATGGCATACAGTTCTAATACATTTGTAACACAAGCATCTTATATACATCATGTTGATATTCACAAATGACATGTAATTATTTACAAAATTCCAGATAGCTGGGCTGGCAGTATCTCCCTTTGTCAGAGCCCTGTATGGTATTCGTAACATTAGGAATCCCTTGCCAAGAGTGGCCTGATGTCTGGCAAGTATACCAAAGCCCAGGTTGCTTTAAGGTATTCCCTACATCACGCGTATGCTGCCTGAATAGCACAGAGCATAAAGGTGACGTCTGGACATACCATCCTCAGAACTGGGAGTCCCAGTAGGAATGCCCATCCAAGGAAAAAAAAAAGTTAACCAGTACACCTGGAAGGCAAATGGACCAGGGGGATGAGGGAGGGAATGAATACTGCAAAAGTGAAGAGAAGGACAGTCCTTCCATTTCACTGTTGCAGTATTCATAACATTAAGAAGAGTGAAACTGCTTAGGAAGAGAATTGGAAGAAGCAGAGCCCTCTAGGAAGCCATGAATGATGGCCCTAACAAAACCAGCTCTAGCTCTGGTGGTTCCATCCAATGTGTAGTGCTTGGCAAATGTATGCACAGAAGTCTAGGTAGCTGCCTCAAGAATAGAGTTAGTATCCAAACCCTTGAAAAAAGCATCAAGAGAAGCTTCAGCCTTAGTAGACCCTACTGGTGGACAATGTCCAGAAACACATCCTTGTGAAACATCCATTCATGGGAGTGAGTTGAGGACCTACTCAGACTGTCTGGCACAATGTTTTGACCTGAGGGAATGTAAACTGCCTGAACAGTCACTTAATACTGGACAGCAAGATCCCACACTAGGAGGGCCAACCAGCAAGGAAGATGAGATCTTGTTCCGCACTGTTTGTTTACATACCGGATCACTGTGGTATTGTCTGTAAATACCTTTAGAGGTCTTGGGGAGAAGAGAGGATGAAAAGCCTGAAGCACCAGCAGAAAAGCTCACATTTCTTTGACACTCGTGCTCTTTCTGTTGAAGAGGGGACCACACCCCCTGAACATTTAACTACTTCCCATCCCATGTCTGAAGCATCTGTGAATAGTTCCGGACAGGGAAGAGGGGGGTGAAAAGGGAGCCCTGTATTTAGAGACAACTGTTGGATCTACCAGTAAAGCTCCTTCTTGAAACCAGGTAGAAGAGGAACTACAAATTCTGGGGGATGTGAATGTTGAAGCCAAACTGACTTCAAAAAACACAGAAACTTTCTCATGTGGAGTTTTGCAGAGGGAGCATAAGGGTGATGGATGCCATGTATCCTACAGCTTTCAGAAACTCCATGCCTGAAATAGAGGCCAGAGGAAGAAGAGTTTGAAAGAAGGAAATGAGTGACAAGGCCTTGGGAGGAGGCAGGGATGCAAGCATAGGCAACATCTGGATCCTGCACCCAAGAAAAACATGGTCTTGAGGAGGAGTCATAAAAGACTTTTTGAAGTTTATTGTGAACCCCAGGTTTTGCAGAAGGGAAATGGTAAAATGAAGATTTTGTGTCAGGATCTCTGGAGAGGCTCCCTGAAACAGGTCACCACCCAAGTAAGGAAATACTTGGATTCCCCTGAATCCTGCAGAAAGCACTTTGGGGGAAAACCCGTGACAGTAGAAAGGCTAAAGTGCAAAGCACAGATATGAAAATACCAGGAAGCAACAGAGAAAAGTGAAAACTTCCTGAAAAGGGGATGGATCAGGATAAGGAGACAAGCATCCTTGAGATCCAGTGACACCATACAAACCTGAGGAAGCAAGAGAGGGAACAACGTTTAAAGGGACAACATTCAAAAGGAGGGCACCTTCAGAAAAGTGTTTAGATGAGAAAGGTGTACAACATGTCTCCAAGAACCCTCTTTTCAGGGTAGAAGAAACATCCTGGAGTAAAACCTCCTCCACCTTTCGGGACACAGGCACCTCATTAATATGTACCCTGTGTCAAAATGTTCAAAAGCACCTCTAGAAAGGAGAGTTTTTCCCTGAGGGGGCTGTGGAACAACCATAAAAGGGGGAAGGAATTTCCAAACCATAAAATACTCCTGGAGAATAGTGTTCAGGACCTAAGATTCCTGAGTAATCTGTAGACAAACAGGACTAGAGAGAGAAAAAGAGAGGTGAAGAGAAATTGGAAAGTGGCTGAGAAGAATAGTATAGTCAGACAGCATCTGGCTTATCTGGAAAAGGAGACATCTGAGGCACTGACGTCTGAGTAGCCTTAGCAGGAGGAGACCATTTGCCACCCTTTTTACCCTTAGGAGGAGGGCGAGACTGCCTAGAGACAAAGACTGATATTGGGGTAATTTCTCTGAAATTTAGGTACAGGAGAGACAAATACATGTTTAAGTTTCTGTAAAGCCTTGCCCTTATCCTGAAGGGACAAACAAATCAACAGTCCTAGAAGAAGAATCTGCTGCATCATAACTAAACTTGATGGAATGATGAGCCACCTGGGATGTAGTCCCTAACAGGAGCATAAGTTTTACCCTCAGAGTCTGGAAGATCAGAAATAACCTGACAAGCCTGGGAGAGGAGAGACAACTAATACCTGGACATATGGGTCTGATAATTAACAGCCCTAAAAGGTAAAGTAGCAGAGGTGTAAAATTTCTTGCCTATCCTTTCCATGGTCCTGCCATCTTTATCAGAGGGCAGTAACTTGGGAGAAGGAGGAAGCAATTGAGAGGGCGTATCATAAGCTACAGACACCATTGAGAGGTCAGCAGAAGGACAAAAATGTACAGTCCTCAGGCACCCTACAGAATCTATGAGGTTTCTTGGGGGCAGGAGGCTGAGAGCTTGGAGCCTTAGAAGCATTAGAAAATACATCTAACAAGGCAGCCACAACAGGAGCAACAGCAGATGGTTTAGGAGGTTCCATCTTCAGCCAATCATAGTATCTTTTATGTACCTCAGGAAGTTGAGCACAATCCCATTTAAAGAACCCCATCATCCTGGAGACTGTATCCCAAGAAGAAATCCCTTCAAAGGGAGTATCAGGACTGGTAGATTCCTCTTCTTCTGATCCATAGTCCAAAGCAGAAGGAATATGAGAGAAGTAAGCAAGGGATTCCTTATCTGAATCCAGCTCCTCCTCAGAAGAATCCTGTTCCCTGGGTCTATTTACGGGAGTAGAAGACCAAGGGGGGGCTGTAACAGAAACTCCCTAAGGAAGCTTCAGTGCCATTAAAGCACTAAATAAACCCTGAGAGAAGGACTGCCATTCACTTTGCAGATCATTACGAGCCAGATTAGTGTGTTTAGTCTTTTACTGTTTCTTCAATGGGATATCCACCTTATAAAATTTGGAAGGCTCTGATCTAGGATGGCATCCAATAATGGTAGCAGGGACTTCTTCTCCGACTAATATTTGAGTAACACTCCTAGGGCCTGTGGAGATAATCAGCCGTGGTTCTCCCTGAACATCTGAAATGGATGTCTGTAATGCCTCTTCAGACATATTTAAAGTCAGATCCCCGCTGGCCTCCAACCTGGTCATGGTAGAGGAATCGAACAATAAAGCCGGGCAAATCTTTATGCATTCACTTGTGTCATGAGAGACGTTCGGTGGAGACTAAACAGCAGAAGATTCAGGCCTAGGCTTCTTAGCTTTCTTCACTGACAGATGTCCCTTGGAGCATGAAGTACCCTCCATCATGTCTTTCGCAAGAAACTTAAGATGCTGATTTTTGAGAAACAAAGAAGAGAGTCTACTATGAAGGGTTTAAGGAACAATGGCCTGACAAATGGAACAGAACATGTGGTCGTGAGAAGCATCTAGACAAAAAAAAAACACTGCTTATGGTAGCCTTTATGGGAAATCTGTCTCCCACACTGGCATTCACCCTTCTTGGATAACATGAAACCCCACAAGCAACAATAAAAAAGGATAAGTAAAAATAAATACCAATGGGGCACTTATCTGCAATGGAGTGGCAAACCAGAGACAGAATGGGCATTCAGACCAATGATCAAGTGATGGCATTCAGACTGGCGGCAAAGACGTTTTGAGGATGTTGCATCCAGACATCACCTTTATGACCTAAATTTGCATGGTATACCTTAAAGCAACCTAAACTATAACGTTATGAATACTGCATTAGTGAAATGGAAGGACATCACAGGCCATGTCATACAACTCCAATGTCTGCACTGTTACATTCATCCCAGAAAATACTGGCTGCTTAATCTCCTAACCTCTACAGCATATAAACGGATACCTACTGCTACCCCAACTGCCCTTCTCCATGCCCTATGATATACCTAATACCACCTTCTCCTGTCATTAACTCTTCTACTACAACTCTTAGCATTTTACAATTTCTATTTTCATCACTTAAAATTTCCCTCTATTCTTGTACATACTATGTCCGTTTTTTTGGTTGGACCACACTTAACTTGCCTATAACACCTGTACGATACATTGTATATGCGTTATCCTACTGATTTTTAATCCTTCTTGTAAATATGTGTATATATTTGTTTTCATCTGTGCTATACAATGTCACTATACTATATAATGTAGTTGTATCTTAAATCTTACTTCTTTGTTGTTACTATGCATGTAACCTGGGCTGAGTCTGTGAATGCTCAAGTCTGATTAGTGTTCTACCCAAACAAAATAAATTGTATAAACACACACACTTGCAGTTTTTACTACTTGTGCCAAAAACACAGATAAAAAAAATGTCTTATGCAATTCAGCCTCTCAGTTCTCAATAGAACTTATTAAAGGTAAATAAATAAGCACCAAACAAGTCATTTGAGAACAATTTAGAACATATTTTGAAAATCTCCTTCAAGTATGCATATTTTTGAATGTACCACAATTAACATAGCGGAGTGACCAGATACAATCAGCTTCAATCTAGCATTACAGATACTAGTAGCAGTTTGTAAAACAGTTATACGAGGACTGTGGTAAGGGAACTTTCTGCTCTGTAACGGTGGTGAACATCTACCATTTTTCTCAATGCTTGATCTCTTCTAATGATTTACTCTTAGCATATGGAGATCCAAACTCAAACCGGGCCCTTGCAGAAATGACAACACTCCACTAATCCACAAGACAGATTAGTGGGACCAAAAAATGGTATAAAACCTGCTCCTTTAGTCATTTAAATATACTGGTGGTTGTCATATTGCCAGCCTGATATATGTGCCATAACAGAAACATTGCTTAAACCAAATATATTGGTATTTACTAAAATTTGTATGCCAGCAACATTCAAGAGAAGTATTGTGGGAAGAAATATCCAGGGAATTGGGAATTGTTATGGCTAGGCTTGCATAGGCCCTAGGGTTGATAGCCTAGTACCAACCTATGAACCGGGCAGAAGCCCCTTTTCATTGAAGGCCTAGCAGTAAGAGCTCCAAGTAAGATTTGTACATGCATATTACAAATACATTTTAGACATCACTAGTTTGAGTACAAGTGCAAAAAGAAATAGGCATTAAAAGTTACATAACACTAGTTTTATTACATTTTGGTAAACAGATATCATGAAACAAACTGGTAGCATATCCTGTATAAACCAATGAGACAGCTAGAAATGAATTAATATATAATGACAGTGGTATTAACAAGTAGGCAAAAAATTGAGTGGGTATAACAGAAAGATTGGCAGAGAATTAGTAGGTGGGATATACATGTAAAGAAACAATTTTGAGAGGACATGTGGAAATGCAGCATGAAAGATATAGAACGTAAGAATGTGTGGAAAGTTAAAGGAGGTTGGGTGGCAAAGGTTGAATATACAATAACAAAATAAGTGGATGAATGGGGACGGTTGTAACGCGGCATGGTCAGAAATACAAATTTAATACTAAGGTGTTACAGCAATTGAATGATAAGAGTTTTCATGGGGCAGTAGTGGACAGCTGATGCTATTGTGAGGGGACAGAATTCATTACGCTAAAATTGATAGCTGAACTACAGAAGACAGTCATTTTCACACAAGATTACAACATAATACTCACTAATCAGATTACAAAATATGCAGCAGTTACAGGCGTAATTTATTAAGAAAAGTCTAAACCTATATAAAGCCATCTTACCATTAGCCACATTTGAGAAAGGTGAGATGTTGCTCTCTAAATCTTAATATATAGAAAACAACAAATAGAGGACCCATAGATCTCACCGAGGAATGCCTACACCAACACCCACAGCATAGATTATTATCACTCTTGGATTACCTCCAATATAAAGCATGACCTCAAAATATTATGTTTCGCTAACACAGACAGAAGTACCAACCACACAGATGATAATATAAAACACCTAAACACAAACATCAATCTTTAAGGTCACTTACAGATCACAGAAAATTACCTCTTCTACCAGAATAAATAAAGCAACAGAAAAAAAAGCTTACAAGGCTGGCTTTCAATAATGTGATCTTGTTATCATGACCATATCAGGCATTTTGTGCAACAATATAAGTGACCATCACCTAATTTATGCAATAATAAAATACCAAAAGCCCAAAAAGTAACAAACTTAATTGGGCTGGAAACATGACTTTCAATAAAGACATCTTCAACTCACTACTGAAACACTGAAATTAGAAGCCACTAACATGCTGCCCGCTTGATGAAGCAGCTACCTGTTTTAGTAATTGTTCCTTACGGATAGTAATCTTATTAGCTCCCTTATGATACAAAACGATGAATATTCAACGAGTCCCATGGATAAATTGCCGCACAAAACAAAAAAGAAACACACATCTCAGAGATAATCAGATAACACACCGAACAGCCAGTGCTTCTCCAGCAATAATCTCCTTTATTTTCAAAGACCTGGTACCTCGGCAATTCGCCTTCAAAGGGTCACAACTCAATGCAGCACAATGGCAGTTTTTGTATATGCATTAATTGAATCAATCAATCAATTAATTATATAATTAATTCCAAAAAAAGGAGGGAAAAACTTGTGTGCATATTTAAAGTGATCTCACAACAATTTCTGAATAAATATTCATATAAATTATATATATTACATCTCAGAGATAATGTCTGGAAGACATGGTTATCTCTTAAAACTCTCCAAAGCCATTAACAATATAAGCAACTCAAAAATGCTATTACAACTATGATAAAAAATAAGAAAATCTACTGGAGCCATTTACTGAAAAAAAAAAAAAACACATGAGCACAATCCCAGATTATTCTGGAGAATGCTGAACACACCACTAAGACCAGGTAGAAAGCCTACCCAAAGCCCTCTCCTTAACTACTCCATGAAGAACGATCACCTGCTCACAGTCAAATCAGTCTGGAAATTCTACAACCTTTCTCCTTTTTGGCTAAATGCCAACAGAACGTATGAAAAAACTACTCAACAAACTCAAACCTATGGCTCTGTTACCCATGTTACCCCCAGAGTCTCTCAAATTAGAAATCTCAGATCTGCAAAACATTATATTGTATTATATTGTACTTATATTATATATTATATTTTTCTTTTCAACAAAGGTGATGACTCCACTGACGTTTTCTAACTACAAACCCATCACATTACTGTTAAATCTGTCTTTCACATTAGAAAGATGCATTCATAAGCAATGGTCAAACCATCCTAACTACTACCACTTACCCTCTCGTTTGTAACAGTGCCTTAGTACAGGACACAGCACTGAGAGAGTACTGTCATCCTTCTGGACATAAGAAACCAAACTACAAATTGAGGTCATCCAGTTGCAGCCATTTTCTGGACCTCTCAAAAGCTTTCAGTGCTGTCAGCCACCTTCAACTACTTATACTTCAGGCAAATACGAGCATCAATCTATCATCCATTTTAGAATTTCAAAACTATTTTGTCTACAGGTCCCAAAACGTCAGATGACAAAATTCCTAACCTTTTTACTATTTACTCAAAAGAGGCCACGCATGCTTTTCTCCACAAGTTTTGGTGGTGGGGGGCAGTCATGTCACTTTCTTGCATATTACCTGTCCTCTTCAGCATTTTTATAAAAAATATTTATAACTCAAACAATGCTACTCATTCCACACATGGATGATTCTACACTAATTGTCTCATCTAATTTCTGCAGTCAGGTTCCAAACTCTAATACAAGAAAACGTGTTGCAAAATCCTACTTAAAAAGACTTTTGGCTTTTCCCGGTTAGGCGTCACCACAGCGAAACTCCGGTCCGCTCATGATTGCAGTGGGTTTTTACGGTGCTGAGTCGCCAGCCCGATGCCCAACCTTAAACGAAGGCACGCCTATTCACGCTCGCACCTACCTGCATTTCTTTAACATCACTCGACCGCGAGAAGGACATGCAGACTCCACACAGAAGGTGCTCCAGCCAAAATCCTACTAAGAGACTAAAATTACTCATTTTGAATCAGCCAGGAGTACAGCCTGACACTCTATAGGCTTAGATTTAATCAAACCACAGCTGAAAAAGCCTTCCCCAGAACAGGGCCATCTCTTTGGAATCATCTACCACATGAAGTAAGGAGATGTCAAATCTTGGGAGACTAAAATCCTTAAACAAAATCCTATTTAGGAAGTGAAAGGCTTGTGCTTGCATGATACTGGTAAAGGCATAGGTTATAACAATATAAAAGGTACTCTAGATTTGAATAAGCATTTTTTAACTGATAATGTGCATATGTACACTCTTGTACATATACAATATCTTACTTTATAGTGCATACTTTACTTTTATACTGCTACTGTAAACTGCGTATATAGTTAATCATTTGCCATTGAATTAGTTTTATCTCCTGTAAACGTACTTGTATGGACTTGTATTATCTCTTATTTTCTCTCTATCCAAGTTGTAGCAGAAAAGGGTAAGCAGACAAGTCCACTTACCTGGAAATCAAACTAAAAAATAAAAAACTGTAAACAAATTAGAAAACAAAGTTAAATACCAGCATAGCTGGGCCAAGTGCAACATTTACATTGTTAAACTAACTGCACAGATGGGTAAATGTCACAGAGGCTAACTATATCTTCTCCAGGCTATGAACAAAACCTCAGCAAGCAGGAAACAGTGAAGGAAGACGGTGTACTTGTTCTGGCCCTTGTATGAACTAGAACCATTTCAAAAACAAAGCATAGTAGAAACCTCTGAATTATCCATGAAAAACAAGCTATCAGACTGAGGTTATGATGGCAGCCATATGCCAACTATATCAACTAATAATGAACAAATACAGGGAAGAAAAACAAGCAGAACTAGACTTGAGGCAAGAGAATAAATGTGAAAGTTTTAACTCAACAGTTAGTTAAAACAGCAAGTTATAGAAACCCTGGTTAAAGTTTTAGAAGGGAAAAGTATTATGACCTGGGGATGGGGGTAAAAGCATGCCTGCTATAAACTGTATGCTTTTATTTATTTATTTATTTATTTATTTATTTTTACTTAGGCTGCAAATGTGAAGTTTTATTATGTTGCTGTCAACCTCAGCTATGTTTTAGAACAGAATCAAAACAGTGACTTACCAAGTTTCAATCTTCAAAGTTTGCATCAATATAGGCTGTGTTGTAGAAACATGACCTTGATCACGTTCACAGATTCATACATTCATGGGACATTACTAGGCTAATGTCTTAAGTGCCCTTAGAAGCCTGACCAGTATAACCAAATTTTACCCAATTCATGGCCCCTACGGGCAAGAGGATGGCATGAATTTGTGCCTGAACATTGAGCATCTTACAGATTGTCACTGTCCATAAGGAACATTAATCACTAACTCAGGTGTGAATTTGTGATTTCCCATCCACTGATCCAAACTGCAGTTGATGAGGGCCACAGAAGGGCTTTGCTTAATGTGAATAGGAAGCTTTTTACAAAGAAGGTGCAATCTCTGAGACACCTCTCTCTCTCTAGAATGTTTTGTTTGAGTCGCTGAGTTGTGATCCCTAGATCAGGTGACCCTCATGTTGTTTGACTTGCAGATGTGTAGCAGCTCCATCAGGGCTGGATTTGTGAGTGCCTTGGAGGTCAGACATAGGCCACTTCTTAATAGTTGGTAGGAGACCACGAAAAGGGATGGAGCTATTAGTCCATCTGCAAAGGACATGTTATTTACCCTGTATTTTCTTTGTGAGGAACCTCTGAGGTCACTCCAGCTGCTGTAAGTGCCTAGTCAAGTACATGCCAAATGCTCCACTGTACTCAATTATTGGTCTAATGAGGGCCGAGTACAGCAGGACTATAATTTCTTTGGATGTGGATGACCTTTACTTATAACTTGTGCCACAGGGAAGGACTTCCTCACAACTGTGAACATATGGTCATCAAAGTTCAAGCTCTCTATCTGTGTACCTATATCTAACACCTCTTTGTCTACATTAAGTACTGATTATTATTATTATTATTATTAGCATTATTGATGATGTAATTTGCAGGGGTATTTCACTTCCCAAGGGGTATGATAATGCATTTTTTCACATTTAGTTTTAGACCATAGTTCTGGTACCAATCATTTGTCTGATCTAGACCTGCCTGAAGCATATCGACATTGTTGGGGGATTCAGTGATTGCCCCCAGCTTGCAGCCACCGGCAAACTTTGCCATCCAGAGGCCTTCCACATTAACCTATACTTCAGAGAAGTATATTCCAAACATGAATGGTTCCAGCACTGAGCCCTGTGGCAAATCACTAGTAACTAGCCTCCTGCTGGATCTGAATTTAGCCACGTGTCCTGTCTGTGAGACAACTGGCTATCCATCTGATGATGTAGGGATTTATGCCCAGTTTTGTGAGTTTATTTATAATTCCTGAATGGGGAATTGTGCCAAATGCCTTGACCAAGTCAAAGTAGGCAGTATGTACTGTTTTACCTCATCCATGACATTGGTAACTTTCTCAAAAGAAATCCACCAGACTCAGTAGGCATAACCCACCCTTCACAAAACCAAATTGGGTCAGGTCCAGTGTTGCGAGGTTTCCTATGTCATCATTTATCAGGTCCATAATTATTCTTTCCATGGCCTTACATATAAGGCTAGTCATGGGTCTGTCATTTCCTGTGTCAGTAGATGGTCCCCCTTTATGCAGAGGGATGACTGTTGCTGTCCTCCACTCTATCGGGACAAAGACAGTGCAGAGGCTGTAGTTAAATAGAGATACTAATGGGCCATTTAACACCTGATTTAAGCTGTTTAAGAGGCAACTTGGAGATAGTCAGGCTCCACTGAAACCGTGTTTATAGCTTAAGTATCTGTCAAGATGTGTTCCAAAAAGCGGTAACATTTACAATGACCCACTGAGCAGCATTACAGTTTCAAAAAACCCTTCATCTCCAACACCAGTAACTTTTTTCCATTGTAAATACAGAGGTATTTTTATTTGTGGAACACTACATAATTACAGGTCGTATTCATAAAACAAAGATGTTTCAATTCTGAATGTGCTGCTATTATACATAATTCAGCAGGTAAGTCCGTAACCTCTAAAGACTTGGTAAACCAGTAAAATATATGATATCCACAAGAAGTAGAAGATAAAACACAGGGAAAAATTAAATCATTAAACTTTAAGAATGTAGTTGGTTAGAGACCTAGAAGATACCTATAAATACCAGAAAGATATAGGAAACAGGTCCACATAGTCCACATAGTGCAGCAAGGCTTTTTTTAAGTGTTTGCTGCACATATTTCACAAGGCCAAGTGTATGTATAACCTGCCGCAAAACAGAGGCGGCACATGCTTTCTTCATCAGATTTTGGTGGTGGACAGTTACGTCATTTTGTGCACATTTCCCAATTCATTCTGAGGGCTTATGCTACTGGTTGTTAAAAACAGCTGCAAGTCCCTCCCCCATGGAGACATCTTCTGGCTATTGGACATGAACTCTTGTGTGTGCTCCTTTAATCCAAGCTGATGCTACATTACCCGAGCCATGTGCCAAACACAAGACAGTAGTAGTCTAGGCAAAAACCCATGAAGCATTATCCAAACAACTGCAAGTAGCTTGCAAAGTAGTTATAAAACATGGCCAGCTTGAACTGGTGATATACAAGTCACTTCAAAGTGATTTCAGTGGAAAAGCAGGTGACAACACATGTTTGCTAAGGAAGTAGGTTCTGGCCTCATTCCCCTCCCTAGAAATAATGCCCACTTTAAATGGGAAAATCCTGTAGCAATGCGAATAGTGAATCCTCAGTGAGCTGATAACACATTGATTGGATTTCTTCAAACTTGTATAATGTTGTGTCAATAAATTCAGACAATAATTAAGTGACAAGCTAGCCAAACACCCGTCATGGGAAGTAACCAAAAGTGACACTTGCACAAGTTAGATGCTTCAGATGTATGGTACAACTGTTTTTCTGTGCAAATCATCTTGCACAGATGTGCTGCTATGATGTCAGAAACATTTAGCTTTAATTCATACATTCTTGACTTATTAGGATCGGTTGTATTTCCTTCTCTTGCCTTCTTTTGACCCAAATGCTGAAGCCAGACATTTGTTTCATACTGTTAGATACATACATACATAGTAGCTTCTGAAACAATTGTTTTGAAAACTGTGTCAAAGCAATGAAAAATGCTATTATATGATCAATTTCTAGCTGTGAAAAGAAGGGGAAGATGACAGTGTACACAGAGAAGATATTACTGTTCAGACAATGGGCAATGTGTACATTGGCACTCCTGAATGGAGAATTAACATTCTCCAGCAGGGTGTTAATGTACAGCTAATGCCTGCTGATAAGTCAGTCTGCCACTTCACGGTAGCATATTACGCGGACATGGAGGTCAGAATGTTAGAAGCTAATGGCGGTTATTACTTTATGCTTGCTAAGCATCACTTTTGCTGTTCAGTGAGTGAAAAAAAGCTAAACAAAAGTGTGCACGATTTTTGTCTGTGTGTGTATGCGTATTTGAAAGTAAGAGTGAGGTTGACAGAGCCACTATTTTACACTCGCTTAGTTGTGTTTTTGCTGTTTAGCTACTGTAAAATTAAAACAAATGGATAATAAAAAAAAAATAATAAAGTCAGAGAAAGAGAGGGAGAAAGATCGAGCAGTGGATGCAAGTCTTTTAAAAATCAGAAATATTCATACCTCTTAACCTCATATCTCAAGAAATCTGGATAAAGCCTAAAATAATGATGGGACAATGGTTCGAAAACGGACTGACTTTAAATACTGCTCTTACAAAACTAGAAAGCTGCTGTAACAACAGGAGGTATGTTAACATGCATTTTCGGAAGGATTTTAAATCCATACCTATCATCTGTTCCTGATTTTCAGACACACCCCTGATTTTGACACTGATTTTAGTTCTGCCTCCATTAATCCATCTTAAAACTGGTGTCTTTAGTAGATAGGTGGTGAATTACAGTCAGTCAAGAATGACAATAAATAGTTTTATAGACTTTTTTACCTCAGAAAAATGTTTATTAATTCACATTTTTGTATTCTGTCAATATCTCAGACTAATAGTACAAATATTTTAAAAGTGTCCCTGACTATTTCTGGATTTGTCCCAGAGGCTGGTGAGAGCTCTGATAAAGTCTGAAAACTCAAATGTAACTCAGACTTCAACTCTGAATGATTTGCTAGCATGTACTACGGCAAGTTTGAAAACAGTAAGTGGTGGAACTGTTTTATAACAAAATTCTAAAAAAAAAAAAAAAAAAAAAATACAAAACAATTGAACACAAAACCCATTCTCTAAGCTCAAAAATGTCTTCCAAGGTGTGCGCTATTGTGTAAACACCACCTCTGGCATAGGGACTCAGAACTCCCCTAAGTGGGCATTATTTACACAATATCACACACCCTGTGGGGTGTGTTATTGCTAACATAACACTTTGTGTTGTGGCTTTTATTTCTGTCCAATTTAATGCTAGGTGAGTGAAATGCTAACAAATTTTTCTGTATGAATAGCCTTAAACACTTTTCATTTTAAACGTATCTTAAAAATAAAAACCTGATTTAGACACCAGCGGTGACTATCATTATGAAAGTCTTTATACTTAGTAACTAAAAATAATGAATGTCATTCAGAATAAGCCTCATATGCAGTGTCAGCAAAGACGTTCTTCATAAATGTAAATTTTTTAACTTATTAAAAAAAAAAAATTTAACTCCACTATGCACAATTCCTTATTTTAATGGGTGATCCAGGATCATCTCCTTAAGAGATTTATTCTTAGTTACAAAATAAATAAAAGGCGATTGAAGGAATCAAACTTAGGACAATATGATAACATAATTATAACATATAATAACTATAAATATAATAATTATATTATTATATTATTATTATAATAATTATTTGCAATTCACAGATGTAATCCCTCACAGAAAACTGACAAGTCACATGATATATATATATATATATTTATATACTTTTCTTTTGGGGGGGGGGCTCTTAGCTGACAATCAGTTGTCCTGGGATCTCTCCTTGTTTAACTAGTCTACAAGTCTGCAGAACCCCCCCCCCGGACTTGCCATGACCCATGCTCAGGGACAGTGATGAGACCTCTGCACGAGGCAGCACTGTAGGGGAAATTTAGAAATGAGAATACCTTGTTGTATGATTGAGCCTCCTCTTTCTCCTACCTGTAGCACTAGTATACAAAATTGAGAGTCTACGGAAAGCAGAGATCTCAAAAATATGTAACTTGGTATTGAGGACCTCAGAGCATACGACATACCTGATTTTACGTTTTTGTACAGACACACATCACTGTCAAAGCACCAAAGAGAACAGACGTCCCGGCTTTTGGTAACAAAATATCAAAAATTAATCACTTCAGTGTGTATAAACACAGCCTCATTAGTGTGAATATAAAACGCCAGTTACAACTAAGAACATGCTGAAAATGTTGGGCATATGTAGCCCTTTTCTATGCTATGTTAAGTAGTTTAACCATGACACTGCACTTGAATATTCTTAAGCAGAATTAAACAAGAGATTTAACACACTGACAAATACAACAACACTAAATTCAGGATGATTCATATGCAGCCTTGACACTAACCTGCTGTTCTTGTATTAGATGTTAAAAAGAATTTGTTCAGTATAATGTGATATGTATGGACCAATGAGAGTGTTACATTTATGTTTTAGTCTTAAATCCATATCACAAATTTATATAAAACATAATTAAACTCTTATAGCCCAAAGCATTTATTCGAATCCACTGGCTTAATTCAGCTAAACTACAGACACTTTTTTTTTTTAATTCTGAAAAAACTAAAGTGTAGAAATGAAGGCAAAATCTAATGTATTAAACACATTAGATTTATAATAAAAGTAATATAATTATATACATCTGTGTACTTTATACAGAGATAGACAGATTGACATGCATTTATGCATGCACATTTTATGTATAAAATTAAAAAATAAAACCTTCACAGACATCAACATGGCGTGGCAAGCAAATAATCAGAGAAATACCAATTAGTGCAGGAAGCAGAGAGTCTGACACTGCTCTAACAAGCAAGGAAACAAGCTCTGGAGACTAAAGACAGAGGCAATTATGACTGCCAGTAGTGACTCATCTAATAAGAGCTACTCTAGTCTCACTCTCAAGCAAGACAGAGACAAAGGTCACTGTAGGTTACCTAGTTAGTGGATACAGGTCCTCTATCAGTAAGAAGCTCAGACCATCAAACAAACTGGCCGTAGAGACATGATGCATCCAGTGGACAAACAGGTCTGAAGTCATCGGGAATGTGGCAGTTTTTCTGTGCTACTCCTTACCTGATGGCTTTTGAGAGTTGGTTATGACCAGTCTCTATATGGAACAACAGCTAATAACCTAATGGTGTAAAACTGTCCAATGCACACAACAAAATGATTAAGATAAGAAACTGTTTCAGTGGTTGAGACAGATAAAAAAAATACGTAAATAGCCTACAGCCTGTACATTTCTAGAATCTGCAAGTTCTACAAACAATGAAGGATTTACATGCCAGAAGGTACAAAGCTGTAAGACCTGTCTTTGTACAATGTAAACAGTGATATTATATTCAAGACGAAAAGAAAATGCATTTTCAAAGATGAGAGGTATTTGTCAGAACGCACCAGCAAGGTTATGGTTCTGCTAGCAGTAAGGCAATTATTTCACTGAATAAGTAAACTACAGTTGTCACAGTGACACAATTTATATGCCACAAAATGAACCTAATAAAGACCTGAAACGTTAAAAAAAAAACCTCACATCAGTGCATTTATCTGTTATTTGAATTACTAAAGGATGTTTTTGCCTTTTACAGTGAACATGTGTGTAGTTCTTCTAATTAAAAAGTTTTAAAAGAAATTTGTTAATGACAATCTGCTTTGGAACAAACAGCATCAGAACTACTTTCTTGACAGGACCTTCCAAATAAGTAACGATGTTCAACGGGGTGGGCACTATAGATAAATAATGGAATGCATGGTGACTTTAAGTCATCATAAAGTCAGTTATCCCCACTAGCAACTACAGTACAGTGTACAACTAAACTTAGGAAATGGAAATTGCAAGAAAAAAGCATTTAGGCATTGAAATTATTAATAAAAGTTGGCCTACAGCATCCATTTTACATACACACACAAATGAAAAACAGTCTCCGGAAAAAATGGTTGTTAGTATATAGTCATCATTGCACAATAGTTCGGAAGTACTGTGCCATGGTTTTGCCCTTTGTGCGCGAGTGCGTGTGTAACTGTGTTTTGGGCAGGCAGACAAATTTCCTCTGAATAAAGAGGCAAGTTTCAAAGATTTGTTTTTTTTACCGCACTTAAGAAGCGTATGTGTGAAAAAATGAATGACAGCATGTTAGCTGCTAAGTAAAACCCTCATAACTAGGTGCATGGGAATTCCGAAGTATCTTCTGCAACTAAATGCACCGTTATTCACATAATCAAAACAGTCGAGTGACTTAATGATTGTAAAATAGAGCCAGGAACTGCAAGTACAAATGTAAACCATTACTTTGATATTTTATTACAAAAGGATAGTTTACATGAAAGGTCTAGAAGAGAGTTAACAAAAAGATGAGCCTTTGTGCAATTAGCAACAATTCCAAACATTACATTTTCTAGAAATATTTTTTAATACTTTCATGTATGTGTGTATGCAATGGTGATGGACAGGTTGACAGACGTGATCAGACAGGAGTCCCCGTGTACTATGATGTTTGCAGATGACATCATCATCTGTAGTGAGAGTAGGAAACAGGTGGAGGAGACAGGGTAGAGATGGAGATATGCTCTAGAGAGAAGAGGAATGAAGGTCAGCAGGACTAATACAGAATATATTTGTGCGAGTGAGAGGGAGGATAGAGGAATGGTGAGGATGCAAGGAGTAGAGGTGGTGAAGGTGGATGAGTTTAAATATTTGGGATCAATAGTTCAGAGTAATGGTGAGTGTGGAAGAGAGGTGAAGAAGAGAGTACAGGCAGAATGGAGTGGGTGGAGAAGGGTGTCAGGAGAGATTTGTGACAGACGAGTACCAGTAAGAGTTAAAGGGAAGGTCTACAAGAGGGTAGTGAGACCAGCTATGTTATATGGGTTGGAGACAGTGGTATTAACAAAAAGGCAGGAGTTTGAGCTGGATGTGGCAGAGTTAAAGATGTTAAGATTTGCACTGGGTGTGACGAGGGTGGGCAGGATTAGGAATAAGTATATTAGAGGGTAAGCCCAGGTTGGAAGGTTTGGAGACAAAGCCAGAGAGGCAAGATTATGCTGGTTTGGACATGTGCTGAGGAGGGATGCTGAGTATATTGGGGAAAAGATGCTAAGGATGAAGCTGCCAGGCAACAGGAAAAGAGGAAGGCCTAAGATAAGGTTTATGGATGTGGTGAGAGAGGATATGCAGGTGGTTGGTGTGGCAGAGCAAGATGCGAGGACAGGAAGAAATGGAAACAGATGATCCACTGTGGCGACCCCTACCGGGAACAGCCGAAAGAAGATGATGTGTGTATGCACACACACGCACACACACACACACACATATATCGCCAACAATCACTTCATCGAGACAAATACATCAACAAACTACCAACATTCCGACATGAGGTAAGTAACCTCTTGACCGTCACGAAAAAAAAATAAAAAAAACGAAACCCACCCATGTGGGGGGCTTTGCCCCCCCCCCAACTAAATATACCAACTCCGAGGTCACTCTACCACTTGGGTAAGGGGCAAAGTTCAACAGCATGGCCAAGCAGTTCCTTACCTCAGGTTGGAATGTCGGTATTCCGGATGCCGGTCTTCTGGTTTGTCGGTGTATTCGTCTCAGCAAAGTTAATGTCCATAGTGTGCTTTTTCAGGTAAGTAAAGTAGACCCTTAAATATATATATATATATATATATATATATATATAGGTGGTTGTGTGTGTGTGTGTGTGGTGTGTGTCACAAGCTCAAAGTTTCAAAACTTCATACTTCAAATGTTCGATATCATAAGACTGAAGTTTTGAAATTTCGAACATTTTGAAAGGAGATCGCTGTATAGCGCAGAACAGAAAATTTACCATTTTCCTCACTGTAGTGCAATCTCTTTGTTGGTATATTTATTTAGCAGTGGGGCTTGCCCCCCTGCAAAAAACATAAAAACATTTTTTTTATTACAATTTCGAAGTTTCAAATGTGTGATCTTATGGCCTAGACCATTTACAGTTTGAAGTTTAGAAACTCTGAGCTTGTGAAGTAGATATATATATATATATATGAGTGTGTGTGTGTGCATGTGTGTCTCTCTCTCTCCTTTCTCTCTGTCTCTCTCTCTATATATATATATATATATATATATATACATATGTAAATATACACACACATGCACGCATACAGATGCATATGCAAATGTGTGAAGATATTGAAACACTTGAAACATTTTATTTATTGAATGAAATGTTTTAAGTGATTCTTTATTGCATATTTTTAAACACACACACACACACACACACTTTAGATCAAGTTGCATAAAACCCACAGAATGTCTAAAAACTAAAATGCTAAAGACAGCATTTTAGCAGTGGAACAAGCCCCCTCTGCACCCTACACATCTCTGTTACTTTAAATATACAAAGTCTGAGACATATGATGTTGGGGAAATGGAAACATTTTCTTACCCTGCTCTATGGAACATATTCACTTACTTGGCAGAAATCAAATCTTCTTTGATGTTATTCCTCAAAACTCACATCTGATGAAGTCAGCACTGATGAAATGAGTAACATTTATGTATGTACGTGTGTGTGCATATTTGTCCATTTTTATATATATATATATATATATATATATATATATATATATATATATATATATATATATACATATATATATATACACACACACAAACACACACACACACAGATATTTTTATATATATATTTTTTAAAGGTGCGGTGCTACGCAGGGGCATGCAGTTTCATGTGCCCCCCCAAAAAAAATAAATAGCAGTGTGCATTAGTAAGTGTAGCAGTCCCTAGCTTAGTAATTGTTTTTTAAAAAGATCTCTCTCTTTTCTTATAGTTCATTCTTTCATTACTTTTTTTTGTTTTTTTACAGTAACTGCGAGGTTTGCTCAACTGCAAATTGCTCCGTCACTGGTTTGAATGTAGACCAATTAGACTACTGCATGTTGGTGTTTTTTTAAAAGGTGGAAGCAATCATTCTAATTGGGTAGCTGGCCAGCTGCACGCCCACGTGCGTGCATGTGCGTGCATGGTGTGTGTATATATATATATGTATGTATATATATATATATATATATATATATATATATATATATATATATATATATGTATAGGTCTACTTCTAAATTTCAAAGTTTCAAAACTTCATTATTCTTATGGTTGGGACCATAATACTGAAGTTTTGAAACTTTGAAATGTAAAAAAATAAATAAATAAATAAAAACAAAAAAAATCTGCACCTCCCTACACTCCCTGCTAATTAAATATACAAACTCTGAGATTGAATACCTACCATTCTGCGCTGTATGGTGCTCTCCATTTAAAGGGGCACATATATTGCCTCACAATTTTGTCCCAAGTGACAGTATCCTAGTCTTGCCCCCAAAAACTAAGTTGGAGTATTCCTGAAACTTCAGAAACATTGCCTTCAGAGAATGGGAACAGGCCAAGAAGACATTTGGACTGCAGGCTAGAGACTGTCTTCTCTACCAGGGATTGATATCAGAGCAAACAAAGGGGCGGGGAAATCATAAGTTAATCACTGGCTCTGGGAGAGTTTTCAGTTAATTCTAGAACAGAAGCTGCTATTAAAAGAGTGATAATTAGTGGGCCACACAGAATATTGCAAAATAACTACAAGAATCAATTAGACAAGATTAGAAACAATTGGGAGAGAGACTGGATAAGCAATTCACAAGGAAACAATGGGAGGACATGTGTACGACTGCCAAATATGCAACAAAGTCTGGAAGAATTAGAAATTTTACTTGGAAGTCTTTACATAGGTATTTTTATGCCCCAAGCAGATTCCACGCAATTTTTCCTCAGGTAGATGCCAAATGTTGGAGCTATGATGGGGAAGAATTTGGTACCTGGGAACATATGTTTTGGGAATGTAATGAGTTGGCAAAGTTTCAAAATTGTCTACAGAGTACTCTGTCAGACGTATTGGGTGAGCAAATCAGTGTAACTAAGGAAATTATTTTTTTAGGCTGGGACACAGGATCTGGACTGCCTAGACATTGTAAGGCTTTGTTAAGTTTTATTCTGGCAATGCCAGAAGAGCAATTATTTATTTATTTTATGATTTATTTATTTATTTTACAATTGTTGACCGGGCTAGTCTAATTGGATATATGTCCATTTTCAATAGAGGCCCGAGGAGAAAAGCTCCGAGAAAAGAAACAGTTTATACAAAAATACAGAAAGATACCTATACATTCAAAATACAATTTGATAACTATACAATCATGTACAGTTGATTTTCAGCAGCAGTAATCAAACAGGGTAACACTATGATGATAGAAAACTATGCATTCAAAAACAATTAGATAACTATACATTCATGTACAACTTGTTATTTCAGCAGCAGTAAGCAGAAAAGGGTAACATTATGAAGATTTTTGTTTCAGTCATTTGGTGCAACATTTATCATAGAGAAGTATAAGCATTAGTTAGTTATTATGTTGTGTCGAGGAAATTGACACAGTAATGAAGGGTATGAAGAGAGCAAAGTATTTATAATTTTTAGAAGAGAGAGTCAAAGAAAGGTAGAAGTAGAAGAAGAATTGATGTCAAAAAAGCTAAAGGCAAGGTAAGGTAGTATCAGTCAGGCTTGGTGCATGGGCAACGCCATTGGGATTTTAAGAAAATATTTAATTGATTCCTGAAAAGGTGGGTGGATGTAGTAGACATTAGTTCAGTTGGGAGTTTGTTCCATGTTTTACCAACACAGTTAGAAAACAGACAGTCCCCTGATTTGTTTTTAGATTTTAAGGTGGCTACTTGTAATCTATTAGCGGAATGAAGGGTTGGAAGGTTTTGATAAGGATTGAGGAGGTTATTGAGTATAGGGGTATTAGTGGGATGGTGTAAGATTTTGTGGATAAAGATGAGTTGCTGGTAGAGTAGTTGATTTTGTATTTCCAGCCATCCTGATAGCTTCAGATTTTGACAGTGGTGGGTTCTGAATGGGGTACCTGTGGCAAATCTGGCTATGTTGTTGTAAGAAGTTGCCAGTTTATTTAAATTGCTTTTGGTTAGGTTTGTATATATGGGGGAGGCGTAGAGGAGGGTTGAAATCAGGTGAGTTTGAGCAATAGTAATCTTGGCAGAGGCTGTGAGAAATGGTTTGAGTTTATACAGGAAACCAAGTTTTCTATTTTCAGATTTAATAGTTAGGTTAACGTGTGTGTCAAAGTTGAGGTTATTATCTATAGTTACACCTAGGAGTTTAGTGGTAGTGTCGGGAGTGATGACAGTACCATTATTAGAGGTAAGTTAGAGATTGAGTGGAGGGGTGTTATGTGTAGGTGCAAACATTAGTAGTTTTGGTTTTTTTTTTGGTTCAAGAGGAGACACTGTTGGTGGAACCATTTTTCCACTAAGGTGAATACAGTTTGTGTCCTGTTTTGGAGTTCAGTTGGAGAGGAAGCATGGCAGATTAGATTTGAATTGTCAGCATATTGGATGCAGGTGGTTTGGGGAAGGGAGGTTTTTAGATCATTAATGAAAATGCTAAAGAGGAGTGGACCCAAAATAGATTCTTGTGGGACTCCAAGAGTGATTGGGAGCTGGGAGGATAAGTTGTTCTCCCAGCACACTGCTTGTTGTCTATTATCAAGGTATGAATGAAACCATTTAACTGCTTGAGTATCAATTGAAAGAGATTTGAGAATGTTTGATAGTAATTGGTGGTTCATCATCTCAAAGGCCTTGGAGAGGTCTATAAAGAGGGCTGAAGAGAGCAGGTTATTATTTCTATTTTTATTAATGCAGAAAGTAAAGGATAGGAGTGCAGTGGTAGTGCTGTGGAAAGGCCTGAAACTGTGTTGGCAGTCCACTAATAGGTTATTTTCAATGAGGTGATAAAAATAGTTGACTGTGAATACATCTCTCCATAACTTTTGCTAGGGGTGAGAGAAGGGCTATAGGGCGGAAGGTTGCAAGTTCATTTGAGTTTCCTCCCTAAGGCAAGGGGATGATGTGTGAGATCTTCCAGAGAGATGGGATGTAGGATTCAGTAATGGATCTATTTATTAGGATGGAGATTGGGTAGGCTAGTACACCTGCTGCAATTTGCAGGTATTCAGCTGGGAGGAGATCAGCTGATGGTGTACATGGTTTTAGTTTAAGAAGCAGAGTGCGAATGAGGGATGTGGGAACGGGCTGGAGATGAAAAGTTTGGGGTAGATTGGTTAGTGGAGGAGATTCTGAGGTGGTGGCAGGTGGTAAGGTGTTAGCTAGGGATTGGACAGTTTCAGAAAAAATGTATTAAAAGTGTCAGCAATTATGTTTGGAGGGCTTTGAGTTAGGTTAGAGGGGGTAGGAGTTTTGGAGTGACCTGGATGCAGCAGTTTGTTGACTCCTGACCAGAACGTTTGTGGGTTTTGCTGCTGGGATTGCCGAAGTTTGTGGTATTCGTTTTTTTTGTCAAGGACTATTGCTCTTTTTGTGGAATTTCGAAGCTGTCTAAAGTTTAGGTGATCTATTGGTTTTTTTGATTTTCTCCACTTGGACCAGATTTTATTTCTTAGTTTAATGCTGTGCCTAGTCTCATTGGAGAGCCAGGCAGCAGGTTTATTTTTACTTCTGATAGTACATGAGGGAGCATGGTTATCAAGGATTTACAGGAATTTATTGTTAAAGAAAGAGACTGCTTCATCAAGAGGCAGGCATTTTAGGGGTGACCAGTTGCATGCTTTGAGCTCTGCTTGGAAGTTCACTGGGTTGAAATTTTTTTTGTTACGGGTTGTTCTAAATATTGTTTCATTGGGAATGGTGGTCTTTTTTCTAGTTATGAAAATAAGGGAATGGTCACTAATTTCATCGGGAAGTATGCCAGTTTTGTACTTGAGGGGGTTGCTGTTAACTAGTATCCAATCTAAGGTAGTTTGTTTCTTGCTAGGTTTGTGGGTCCTGGTTGGGAATGACATGGTTTGGTGAAAACCAAATAGGTTTATATGAGTAGTAGGTTTGGGAGCGGTACAACCATTCCAGTCAATATTAAAATCACCAAGGAGTATGGTTTCCTTTGGGAGGGTTAATGAGAGCCAGCTAAGGGTATTTTCAAGAGTGTTAATGTTATTTCCTGGGGGGATATATGAGCAAATAATGTATATGGATTTATTAGCATTTATTTGGAGCTTGGTGGTTAAAATCTCGAGATTTGAAGGTGATGGTGGATGACTGTCTATTGAGGTGAAGTTCAGTTCAGATGTAAACAGTAAAGCAACCCCACCACCCTTTTTATTTAGATGGTCAAGTCGGAGTATGTTATACCCTGGTGGAATTATATTGCTGCCTTTAGTTGTGGGTTTGATCCAAGTTTCAGTTAGGCATAAGATGTCAAAAGAGTAGGTGTCTAATAGGGCATGAAGTTGTGTAATCTTATTGTTTAAGCTGCGTATGTTAAGATGGCCTATCAAGAGAGAGTTTAGGGTGTTGGTGGGATTGTTAGAAGGTGAACTATTGGATGTGGAAATCAAAGTCTAAACCAACTCTATCTTGAGGTAGTAAATTTTTTAACAGAGATAAAAGAACTAGAATTGGAATCTTTGGAAAAGGGTAGGAGCAAATTACCTAGAAAAAAAAGGAAATTGTGAGAAAAATACAAGTCAAATAATGTTTTGGAAGAGTTGCAATTTATGTAATGCTGGTCTGATGACAGTTATACAAAAGAACACATATGATGTATAATGTTTGTAAATGGGAACATGCTAATATAGTTTGTTTTCTTTTATATAAATTTATGTTTACCTATGTCAGAAATGATAATTCAATAAAAGCGTTATAAAAAAAGAAACATTACCTTCAGAAGACCACTGTAATGAGAACTGCAGTACAGAGTTGTCCTCACCTTAGCAAATACTGGACTTGAGATTCAAGTACTTACGAAAACATTTCAGACAAAGAATTCCAGTAGTAAAGCAGGGGCACTGTCTGGTTAAGTAACTTGCTAAAAGACACACAATAGGCAAATAGATGCAAGTAGAATCAAACCCTGTACTCTTGACTGCAAGCAGCAGTTCACAAAGAGCTTAAAGCCACAGAATCAAACCCTGTACTCCTGACTGCAAGCAGCAGTTCACAAAGAGCTTAAAGCCACAGTCCTCAGCACTTCTATAGTGCCAGTCATTAGTTATGAACTTGTTATTAAGCAGCAAATGTATGTCCGTGCAACATCTGTTCTGTTAACATTTTAAATGAATTATAGTGTTCTGGCATTTAAGGCTTCTAGATGCTAATGAACTGTTGCCTGTAGTCAAAAGTGTTTATCTTTTCTTTTACCTGATCTTTATTCTTTAGTGTTTCCCAGTGGCTGCTGAGCGATCTTAGCCCCAGCGTCATTTGTGCACTCTCTCCAGCCTGCGTATCCTGTTCTAAGAATTAAGAACCTGCCCCACTTTATTTCCTGCTGTGTTACCCTTAAACCAAGGACTACTGACATAAAAACTGCACTCCCACCATTTCAGGGAACAAGAAACTATCCAGCCTGCATATCCTGTTCTAAGAATTAAGAACCTACCCCACTTTATTACCTGCTTTGTTACCCTTAAACCAAGGACTATTGACATAAAAACTCCGCACTCCCACCATTTCAAGGAACATGAAACTATCCAGCCTGCGTATCCTGTTCTAAGAATTAAGAACCTACCCCCCACTTTATTTACCTGCTGTGTTACCCTTAAATCAAGGACTACCGACATAAAAACTGCACTCCCACCATTTCAAGGAACAAGAAAGTATGTGGTCTCCTACAGGTGATAGTAAAGCCTAACTTAGTCAATAGTATTTGACTAAGTCTTAAAACATGCTTCCCAGCCAGCCAGGTCAGCCAGCAGCCATATCCTCTTTGTACTCTGCAACCTACATACCCTCTCATTCTTTTCCCTTATTGTTCCCTCTTCTGTACCTCTTACATCTCCTACTGTATTCCTAGTCCAGCTACCCCTTTTAGGAAGTACTGGCACACATATCCTCGCACACTAGGTGGCGCCGCTATCTACCTTTTCTTTTTTCCTATGTCTACCCCCTCCTTTTCGATTCTATTTAACAGCCTTTTTCTTCCCCTATTCTTGCTCTTCATTCTATCCCACTCTAACATCCTTCTTTCAATATAGCTACCAAGGTTTTTTTTCCTACTATTTCTGAGTTACTGTCCCACTTACTCATCCCCTCCTTACCTACCTTCAGCAGTCATTTCACAGATTGTTTCTCTAGACCTTCATCCCTCACTTGTCGCTGTCTCTCCCACAGCTATACCCAGTAAGTACTTTCCGCTCCACCTAACTATTTTCTGAGCCTTTCACCTCTCTGCTATTATCCTTCCTACACTTTCTAGTCTGACTGCATACATGTACCCTCTGACCAGCTTTACTTACCTATCAGTAAAGCTCTAGCGTCTTCCGGTGGTACCTGCCCACACTTTCCTTCTGTCCCGTCTACCTATTTCCTCTCCAATTGCATAAATATCCCCAACCTTCCGAGATGCCATCTTTATTCCTTAGTGTTTCCCCGTGGCTGCCGAGCGATCCTAGCCCCAGCGTCATTTTTGCACTGTAAGTAGCGTGTTAACTAGTGTCTAATGATTTTTGGCTAAGTTTTGTATTTGCTTCCTTGAACTTTATCTATTACTTGTATAATTTCTACAACAGCTGTATTTTAATTATTTCATTTAACTGTAAATAGAGTGTTACTGTGGCCACGTGTATCCTGGTGTTGACTGTTTGCTCGACTAAGTTAGTGAGTTAATTTATATCGGCCTCTATACTTCATTGGTTGCTCTCATAGACAGTTCTGTTTCTAGCCCAAAAATAACAAGGTTTATTTTTGTGTGACTTAGTCTAGTTGCGGTGTGTAACTAGTGGTTCCCATGGCTTCTAGCACATGTGCCTAAGCTCGAGGAACTGTAAGACGCCATTGTTTCTACTGTGGGCATTTGTGCACCGTACTTTAGCTTTTGTAACGATGGTATATTCCTAAACAAACTGAAGAGTTTAGGTCGGGTTTCCCCTAGACCATTGTGACTAACTGAAAGCTCTATGCTTTTTCATGCCGGTACCCGCAATTCTAATTAGTTCCCAGACTTAGAATAATGCAACATCCAGAATATTTATGGGAGAAGGGTTTCAACTTGAGCGCTAGTATCTGATGAGAACTGTGAGCCTATTTTCATAGCGCACCTTTATTATTTTTCATTAATGAAACTAAATTTCCATTTCTGCTAACTGCTTTTGAAGAAGCATTCTCAGGATTTTAATTACAAGGGTTATGAGTCAGCGCCAAGTAACAGGAGAGAGCCCAGAGGTTATTTCCCTAGCGCAACATTATTGTATTCATGCCAAACTGACTTGTTAATTTAGCGATACTCAGCGCACCAACTGAGAAACCTCTATTTGCCTGCCATAACCTGAAATTGAACTCTAGTTCTAGGGCTTAAAAAGGATTAATACTGTATACCACTTGGTGCACAAAATTTAAAAAACAAATGCTGTTTCAGTCACAGGTTTAAATGCCACAGGATAGCGCAGTGTGTGCACAGAATCTTTTCGCTACCTTGCCCTTCCTAACCTAGTAGTAGTTAGTAGTACCTGGTGATTAAGTTTATTGTTGTTTTTAACTGCTGCTATGTGCTCATTTTATGTCTTGCTGTAAACCTAATGTAAACTTGGAAAAAGTTACTATAAGAGCTGTGCTATTCACTGAACTGCTATAGGCTAATATTACCTTGTATTTGAAAGTCTTGTGAAGTGTGCTATATTTATCTGTTGAACTTTGAAATAGTATTGTTTTATTGCTGCATTAGTTTTGACTTTAAGATATTAACATGTGTTATTCAGGTTTGTCTTATAGCAACTTTTATATTCACTGCCTGACTCGGTGTTTACAGCTACTTTCCTAACAATGAGACTTATCTAGTTAGTATATCTCTGCCTTTACTGCTTTCTTACCAAGTGAATGTATATATGTTTTTCCTGCTTATCTGAAATTACCCGTACTCTTATTGCTAAGTTACTGTTTGTCTATATTACATATTTTTCTCTCTCTCCCCTATATTCTACCCAGCTCTCCAGCCTGTGTATCCTGTTCTAAGAATTAAGAACCTACCCCACTTTATTTACCTGCTGTGCTACTCTTAAACCAAGAACTACTGACATAAAAACTTCGCACTTCCACCATCTCAAGGAACGTATGTGGTCTCCTACAGCTAATAGTAAAGACTAACTTTGTCAAAAGTATTTTACTAAAGCTTAAAACATGCTTCCCAACCAGGTCAGCCAGCAGCCATATCCTCTCTGTACTCTGCAACCTACATATCTCTCATTCTTTTCCCTTATTGTTCCCTCCTCTGTACCTCTTACATCTCCTACTGTATTCCTAGTCTAGCTACCCAGTTTAGGAACTACTGGCAAACATATCCTCGCCCACTAGGTGGCGCCACCATCTACCTTTTCTTTTCTCCTATGTCTACCCCTCTCCTTTTCAGTTCTACTTAACAGCCTTTATTCCCCCATTCTTGCTCTTCATTCTATCCCACTCTAACTCCTCCCTTTTCTATAGCCACCAAGGTTTTTTCCTACTATCTATTACTGAGTGGTACATTTTTATGTTTTTATGAGTTTATGTACCTCCATGATTGTAGGTTATATATTTATTTAACTGGTTCATATTCATTTTTAGAATTAAATATGTGTATAATTAATTAATTTAAAATTGTGTGAACCAATCACAGCTTAGTAAGTTGTATTTAAATGTTTGCATTTGAGTGCTATTTTACAAGTCTGAAGAAGCCTATTGGCGAAAGCGCTCACTTTGTTACTTGGAATAAAATCGTGTTGGTGTTTTAAAACGTATTGGCATTTTTTCTGAACTGGCTTGTTGACCTTTTTGACAATTGTGGAACATCAGTATTCTGGACTTTGCATATTGAGAAGAAAGGAGTGTCTTTAGCATTTTTACAGGAAAAGCATGCTTCTGGTGAATGGTTTTATTTTGTTTTAGTATTAACACGCTATTCCTGATCTCCGCTTGTTTGCTGTGCATCTTTTTGCGGTGTTTTATAATAATTTATTAACCAAGAAAATTCTATATCTAATTAGTAACATACATTATCCTTTGCTTACACTAAAAAAGCAGTCTTTAGTAAATGGTGACATCCATCCTAATCCTGGCCCAGCCAATGTCATACCTACTGATCTCTTTACTACCAATCCTTCTAACACACTCGCCCCTAATAAACACCCAAACTCACTCCTGATAGCACATCTCAATATCCAAAGTGTTAATAACAAAATTCCCCAACTCCATTCTCTCCTGGACATACTCTTTTGAGATTCTATGTTTAACAGAAACTTGGTTAAAACCAGGAACTCCAGATAATGAAACTATCCCACCAGGTTACAATATTATGAGACAAGACCATAAAAAGGGAAGGGGAGTAGCAATTCTCTTTAAGGATGGTCTTCAGGTTACCTCCCCACCCTACAACCCACCTAAGGACAATAATGTGGAAGTCCTTATTTCCAAAATTCAACTTAATTCTGACAAATCCATATATATCTTTTGTGTCTATTTGCCCCCAGGAAATAATATCAGTTCCCCAGAGGATATTCTTTGCTGGGTCTCATCAACCTTCGCACAAGAAACTATTATTCTAGGTTCCTTCAATATTGACTGGAAGTGCATTAATACTGAGCCATCCCACTTCTCATATCAACCTTCATGGATTCTCCCAGACCATCAGCTCTCCTACTTGAATTTACAAACCTAACAATAAAGAAAGCACCCTAGACTGGATTCTTATTAATAACTACCACCAAACTTATAAAGTAGGTAATCTCCCTGATGATGTGAGTGACCACTCTTTGACCTACATAATCAAGCAAAGAACTGACATCTCTCACCCAGCATCATATAGGACTATACAGTCTAACAAGCATCTTGCCAAGAGCTATTCCAGAGTGAACTTAGCGCTTGCAATTGGTCTCCCCTAAAAACCCTTCCACTTGAACAGGCTGTTAAATACTTTATCTCCAAATTCCTAGATATCCTTGATGAGCATGCACCCAAGTGTGCCATCAGGACTAAATCAAAACCAGTTCCTTGGCTTTCTCAAAAAACAAGGCATAAAATCCTACTCAGAAATAAAGCCTGGTCTAGATGGCGAACAACCAAAAGCACATCAGATTAGCAAACATTTAGACATATGAGGAATGTGACAAAAAAGCAATACTCTCAGACACCATTAAAAGAAACTGTAACAACAATCTTCTCTCTTCAGCTCTATTTATTGATCTTTCAAAAGCTTTTGATATGGTAAACCATACAATGCTTATGAATATTCAAGTCACTCTCTCTTGATACACTGGCAGTAAAATGGTTCAGTTCCTACCTTAGCAATAGGCAACAAGCTGTTCTCTGGGAGAATAACCTATCATCCCACCTGCCAGCATCAATGGGTGTCCCCCAAGGCTCCATTCTAGGTCCTCTCTTATTCTCCATTTTTATAAATGATCTGTACTTAGCTATTCCTCTAGCTACCTGTATACAATATGCAGATTATTCTACATTAATCTGCACAGCTAAATCTTCACTTGAACTGCAATCCATAACTCAGAATGTATTTAATTTAGTAGAATCATGGTTCTTAAAATGTTGTTTCCTCTTGAACCCCAAAAAAACTAAGCTCCTGTTCTTTACTCCTACCCGTAAGACCATGCCAATAGAATTTTCAGTCACTTCTAATAATGGTACCCTCATATCCCCTGACTCTACAACCAAACTCCTAGGTATTACAATAGGCAATAACCTTAACTTTGACACACATATTAATAACCTTAACTTTGACACACATATTAATAACACAATAAAAACAGTTAACAGAAAAATGGGCTCCCTATACAGGATCAAACCTTTACTAATTCCAATAGCAAGAACTACTATTGCCCTCTCCCATCTAATCTTCACACTTCTCTATGCCTCACATATATATATATATATATATATATATATATATATATATATATATATATATATATACTAACCTGACTAAAAATAATCTTCTCAAATTAGCTAGCTCCTATAATAACATTGCCAGATTTGCCACTGGAAATGCCTTCAGAACTCACCACTGTCAGAATCTAAAACAGCTAGGATGGCTTGAACTACAAAACCAGCTTCAATTTAACCAACTTACTACTGCCCATAAAATCCTCAACCAGCCTAACAATACTCCAATACTCACAAACCTCATAACCCCCCTATAAAAATCTTAATACCTTACGCTCATCAAGCAAACTACTGATCAGCGTAAGTAAGTCTAACAACATGGCAGGCAACTCCCTGTTCTCTAACACAACAGGAAAAAGCTGGAACCTTCTACCTAGTGAACTTGCTTCTCTTCCTTCCCTACCCCTCTTTAAACAAAAACTGAAAATATTCCTTAGGACGTACGGGCTATGCCCATGCAATAACCCTAACTAGCTTCCAACTATGCTACAGATATCTCCTTAACTCTTCATCTATAGTAATTTATTTCCTAAGTGCAAATATAAGCAGGAAAGTCTCTATTAACTATAATGTTCCTAAGTCTAAATATAGACAGGAAATTTAAACAAGGAAAACACTTAGGTTATACCTCGTGAAAATGTTGTCCTATATTTTTGTAAATAATTTTTTGCTGTGTACTGTTTAATGCGCTGAAATATCTTCTATGTTTCAACTTTAGTGAACTTTTTTATCTTTATAGTAATCCTATCATCTTGTTATTACTGCACTTATTTCTTGGAGATTTTCTCCCGGGGCATCTACTGAAAATGGAAATGTACCCAGTTAGACTAGCCCGGTCAACAAATGTAAAATAAAAATAAATAAAAGTACAGGGGTTGAATTTCTCCACCTACATCTGCCTACAGTGCGACTTTGAGCAAAGAACTCAGACTGCTTCTGGTCATCTGTGAAAAAGGGCACTTTAAGTGATAAAGAAATGCATAAAAGAAAATGTTTAGAAAGTATCCATTTTTGGCTTTGTCCAGAATTCTTGAGCAAACAAAAAAAAAATTAAGGATATTTTGGTCTGTTTCTTATAAAATGTGTTGATTTCTGGCAAATTATTTTGAACTATGTTCACTAACTAATGACAGGCATGTAGGTTTCAGATTTTGTATCCTTCAGAAAATGCTAGAAAATGCTTGCTAATGCTAAGGTGACTCGATATTTTCCAACTCAGTTGGTAAAATTTGGAATCAGCTTCCTACAGACCTCTTAGCCCAAACTTCTATCACACTATTTAAAACTCAACTGAAACATTTTCTAACCAATCACTGGCTTTGCTCTTGCAATAACCCTAGCTGATCATGTACCTCCTACCTTCTCCTGCATCCTTTGCACCGTCTCCCAACTCTATTTCTCCATTTTATTTTTCATCTCTACCTAAGAAATTGACTCTCTCAACTTCAAACTAAAATTTTCTAGTAACTCTATCTTTTGCTTTTAAGCTACTTAATTATTTCTGTCTCACATTTTATATACCTGTACTGAAGAAATTTGATAGTCTCTGTTTTCACCTTTTAACTTACTGAAAAGATAGCCTAAATGCCTGTTTTAGTTGCGTCTTAAATTCCCTATGTAATTATGAATGCCTGTTTTAGTTGAATCTCAAATTACCTATGTACTTTGACCTGTACTGTAGAAATTTGATAGTCTCTGTATTCACCTTTTTGAACTTACTGAAAGGTAAGCCTATATGCCTGTTTTACTTGTGTCTTAATTCCCTATGTAATTTTAAATGCCTGTTTTAGTTGTGTCTTAAATTACCTATGTACTTTGAATGTATTTTTGTTATTATGCATTAGATAGTGGAGCTTTTCTCCTCGGGCCTCCAATGAAAATGGACATGTATCCAGTTGGACTAGCCCGGTCAACAAATGTAAAATAAAATAAATAAATAAAATAAAGTTTGCTATTCTAGCAAAATTCTATGTCTACAAGAGAAATATTTAAAATCTGTTCCTGTTTTTGTCTATGCTTCTGATTTATGAGCTAAGAAGTTGAGAGGGCAGAGTGGACAGAGGTGAGAGCAGGAAACTGAGATACATTTGTGGGCTATTATTTCTGAATTTATTCATTGACAATGTCAAGCAATATCCAAGGTGTACAGTCATACAAGTGAGTGTAACTGGTGTGTGTGTGTGCGTGTGTGTGTGTGTGTGTGTGTGCAAATATTTGGTTCTTGCGCCCCAGAGAAGTCGCAGTGCAAATGAAGGAATTGACTGCAGTAAACAGGAACATCATATCAGCAGTGGTTTCCTTGTTTTGTTCAATGTTGACAGTGTGTTTGTTATTTAGCTGTGAATACACTGGACAGCATGAAGCCTAGCAGTTTAACAATATAAATACATTTTAATTTAGCTTGTTTTTACAAGCACACAGGTGGGAAATGTACTGTGTTTGGGCTACAACAATTTGTCTGGCACTTAAAACAGATAAGTAAGGCTACGAAGCCGTTAATGACCTGCTTCCTGTACTAGAGAGAATGATTCCCTCAGCCTACTTTTGTCTTCTGCGTGACTCTGACCAAGTCATCTCATCAGACAATACTGCTGAGGTGCTCCTGAAGAGGGGCACTTATGTCAAAGGATGGTCCCAGGTTATTAGCAAATACAGTACACATTTGTCTTTTGAATTTCTGCACCCTTTGGATAGCCGCAAATTAGTACCTCATTATATGTTATTTGACTGCGAAACCTAGTAGAGCTTTTGTGGTTTAATGGGTTACCAGATACATTTTCAATACATGCGAGTTTCAAGGGAAGAAAAGTTTAATGTTGCTCATGCAAAGTCTGTTTTATATGTAAGAATACTGTTTAGCAAATTAGTGTTTTTGTTGTAAAATTTGAAATAAGTTTTAAATTAACCCCAAATCTCTGATTATTGCAGAAAAGTCATTCTTGCCATTCTAGAATTTGTGTAATGGGAGTGCATTTACTGAGGCACAAATGTCTTTGTGGCATTCTCCCACTTTTGCTGTATTGTTTCCTACTGACTGGATTTGCTGCTTTGCAACTTACCAACAGTTCATCCAAAACATAATCCCTGAACACAACAAATGTAGTTATTGCCTATGTTGTGCATAATGAAAGGGTATGTAAAATATTTAACACTTTATTGAGCTGTAGCATTTATTTCTTTTTTCTGTATGGAAATATATGGAAATGGTGTTTCGTGGAAATTGTTTCCATGCATCCTATACTTTTTTTGTGGGGGTGGGTCTTTAGATATACTTTATGCCCCACCAGTTACCTATTATACTCTTCCGGTGCCTCAGCAAAAACAAAATCTGGAGCTGTCTCTGTATTTCATATAATTGAGAGAAATTAATTTTGTTGAAACTGCATTTGGTTGATATCTATTTATCAACCCAATTTGGTTGACTAAGCAGATGGCTACCATGTGTGGGAGACCACACAATTCTCAGGGCTGGGGAATAAGCCCTTTCCCTGACATTGTGTGATCTCATAGTTAGTATATACAATTGGTGGGGAGGGGTGCCCTTTTGTTCTTTTTGTTTTCTAGTTTACTTTTAATTTTGCATCCAGTAAGATTATTGCTCTACTCGTGCATGTCATCATGTCGACATTTGCACTTGCAATGTTTTATGGTCGGACACTTTGGGTTTGGATCTTCTGATAAAATTCAGTAGATTTATGTATGTGTGTGTGTGTGTGTGTGTGTGTGTGTGTGTGTGTGTGTGTGTGTGTATATATATATATATATATATATATATATGTATATATATATGGGATCTGCTTCATATAAGCAAAATCCCATAATGCTGACATTTAAATAACTGAGACCATAACACCGAAAGTCCACATGCACGAAATATCAAAACACAGACTGTGAAATCACAGACATTCAAAATCCCGACGAACATAATCAACTCAACTTGCTCCTGTAAGGACTCCATCTCTATGCAGTATTGTGCATAAACATCAAGATATTCTCAGAGTCTCCGTAACCGTTGTGAACAATCCTCCACACTGCCATAAAGTTATTCATCAACTCAGTGTATACTGATGGAACTGAGTAAACTACACGTCACTTCCCACATGATGTAGTCTGTACCACACCTGTATTGATAAAGTGTGCAAACATAGTAGGAATGCATTATGTCAGCAACTAACCACACTGAAATACACGCTCCTTCTGAGAAGCTGTACTTTAGTACTATTAGTTGAATAGTGATATAAATACATCAGTGGTACCACGTATAAGGGATAGAGTTTTCCCACTCTCAAACCCAAAGCAGCATATCAGACAGCAATTAACAGAGTTAATAAGGGTGTATAATGCTAATATGTTAACGCAATGTACAGCACTCTTCTGTCCAAATATGTCTGTCTCAGTCGTATGCAGTGCTATGATAACAAAAGGTAGACAACGATTCACTCATTAGCAGAAGTCCATATGTAGATATGCATACCGTCACCACATGCATTACACATAATCACTCCACACTAACCATTCCATTAGTAACTGCATCACCCATGTGAACTCCAAATGAAATAAACATTCCAATGATACCTGCGTCACGCCCATCAATTCCACAAACTAAACCGAGTCCCATTACCCAGTGCTTCACTGCATGGTCTCTACCACTATACAACAAGACATACTTCTCAGAGAGCTGTTCAGAAGACAGCTACATTTTCAATAACTTTGTTATGGACTTTACAAATTCTATGGCAGAGTAACACTCCTTATTACCCAACACTCTCTGAAATTGTTCATGCCTCATAATTAGTCTCCTCTTCTTGGGGGAAGGGGGACATCCAATTGACATTCGAAC